>NC_051155.1:241047782-241367782 GCF_013339745.2 Dermacentor silvarum | reverse complement strand
CAAATGCAACTTAAGATCTGTGCCCGTAGCTTTTAAGCTTCGATATCGCGATTAAAAGCTTCGTCCGTCGGCTCCAGATTAATTTCGGCTACCTGAGGCTCTATTCATCATCAGCCTATATTTATGTCCACTGCAGGACGAAGGCCTCTCCCTGCGATCTCCAATTACCCCTGTCTTGCGCTAGCGTATTCCAACTTGCGCCTGCGAATTTCCTAACCTCATCATCCCACCTGACTTTCTGCCGTCCTCGACTGCGCTTCCCTTCTCTTGGTATCCATTCTGTAACCCTAATGGTCCACCGGTTATCCATCCTACGCATTACATGGCCTGCCCAGCTCCATTTCTTCCGCTTAATGTCAACTAGAATATCGTCTACCCCCGTTCGTTCTCTGATCCACACCGCTCTCTTCCTGTCTCTTAACGTTAGTCCTAAGATTTTTCGTTCCATTGCTCTTTGTGCGGTCCTTAACTTGTTCTCGAGCTTCTTTGTTAACCTCCAAGTTTCTGCCCCGTATGTTAGCACCGGTAGAATGCAATGATTGTATACTTTTCTTTTCAACGACAGTGGTAAGCTCCCAGTCAGGATTTGGCAATGCCTGCCGTATGCACTCCAACCTAATTTTATTCTTCTGTAAATTTCTTTCTCATGATCAGGGTCCCCTGCGAGTAATTGACCTAGATAAACATATTCCTTTACACATTCTAGAGGCTACTGGCGATCCTGAATTCTTGTTCCCTTGCCAGGCTATTGAACATTATCTTTGTCTTCTGCATATTCATCTTCAACCCAATTCTTGCACTTTCTCGATGAAGGTCCTCAATCATTTGTTGTAATTCCTCTCCATTGTTGCTCAATAGGACAATGTCATCTGCAAACCGAAGGTTGCTGAGATATTCGCCATCGATCCTCACTCCTAATCCTTCCCAGTCTAAGAGTTTGAATACTTCTTCTAAGCATGCAGTGAATAGCATTGGAGAGATTGTGTCTCCTTGCCTGACCCCTTTCTTGATAGGTATCTTTCTACTTTTCCTGTGGAGAACCAAGGTAGCTGTGGAATCCTTGTAGATATTTGCCAAGATATTCACGTATGCCTCCTCCACTCCTTGACTACGCAATGCCTCTATGACTGCTGATATCTCTACTGAATCGAATGCCTTTTCATAATCTATGAAAGCCATATAGAGAGGTTGATTGTACTCCGCAGATTTCTCGATTACCTGATTGATGGCATGGATATGGTCCATCGTAGAATATCCCTTCCTGAAGCCAGCCTGTTCTCTTGGTTGACTGAAGTCAAGTGTTTTCCTGATTCTATTGGAAATTATCTTGGTGAATATTTTATACAATACTGAAAGCAAGCTAATGGGTCTGTAATTCTTCAATTCTTTAACGTCTCCCTTCTTATGGATAAGTATAATGTTGGCGTTCTTCCAGCTCTCTGGTACACTTGAAGTTGTGAGGCATTGCGTATAAAGGGCCGCAAGCTTTTCAAGTATGATATCTCCTCCATCTTTGATTAAATCTACTGTTATTCCATCTTCTCCAGGCGCCTTTCCCCTGGTCATGTCTTTCAAGGCCCTTCTAACTTCATCGCTAGTTATAGAAGGAGCTTCTTTATCCGGTTCATCACTATTTCGAATGGAAGAAGCTTGGCTGTTTTGGCTACTGTACAGGTCAGTTATTACGCTCTATTACATGCGCGTAAATGTGAAGACACAAGCGTTATTGAATTCCGCACCCGATTGGAATGCGGCCGCGGCGGCGGTGAATCGAACCTGCGACCTCGTGCTCACCAGCTCAACGCCGTATACTGTTATGAACTGTGTCGCCGCGGCAGGTGCACGGTGACTTTTTGCGCCTTGCGGTGAAGCGAGAGCGTGAAATGAGCGAAATTACTGTCAGACGGTTGTCGCTGAGTTCGAACTTGGCAAAAGCCGCCTGCGATTGGCTACGTGCATTGAACTTCTGCGATCTCATTGGTGTTTCGGACAATGAAGTCGTGATTGGTCTTCTAGCGCACTCTGTGGGAGTGTGTCGGCCGTTTACGCGTTCCCCGATGACAGATGGAGTCGAAAGGAAAGAGGCCAAGTCGCAGTTAGAGCTGTAACTAAGTCAGTTTTGTTCATTTCTAACAACTAATTGCCCACAAAACCAGTCAAGGAAATTTTTACAGATTCCCTGTGTGCTCTCCCCCTTTCCCCGGCGCAGATGAAATGGAATCTTCATTACGCTAGCATGAGGATGTATGTATACGTATGTAGGCTTCGAGAGTATATAGGTTGACGAAGTGCGTCGTATTTCGGGCAAGAAAACCGAACGGTTGTTAGCACGTTCTCCGGTCGTTCTTACTGCGTCCCGCCAGTACCCACAAGTAGTCATGCACCAACCGGTTCATACGCACGTCATCCCGAACGAGATTCTTCACAAAATCGGTTTCATACCGACGAGTGCGACTGAGCCGTGCGTACGGATTTGTTTCTCTCTCTCTTTCTTTCGAACGTTCTTCGGCCCACTAGGGCAAAAAGTGCGCCCACCGAGCCTGTTCGGAGACGTCGAAAATTCACGGCTTCGTTTCGCTCCCGCGTGTGCCTTCTCTCCCCATTCGCGCTCAGCTTTTGTCCCGCCTGCAAATATTGCCTTTGTCTTTTCGTCTCGCCTAGCTGGCTGCTGGTGCACTTGCTCGGATGTCTGGCGAGATCTGAAAGCGGCTCCTGCTGATACGGACGGCTCTGCCATCTATTATGCATGGGGCCGGCCGGCTGCGCATTTACCTGCGTGCTCGACGGGGAAGAAAAGAGCTCCCTCGGAATGTACGCGCTGCCCATTGTAACGTGAGCGCACGAATGAGTGCGCACTGCGCAGTTTATCTATCTTAATTACTTGCCAGTACATCGGACGGAATGGTAGTTTCTTTATCGCGTTTTATCAAATTAAAAGGCGGAGGGAGCGCGCCACTTCATTGCCCCCGGATTGTATTCCTTTCTTGCGGAGGGGAGTCGTGCTTCTTTGGGGACAGCTTTGCACGCTCCGCACTTACAAGCCATCGCTCGCTGCAATGCCTTGCGAAGTGCCGGCTGTGTTCGACGTGACTCATTACACGGCCGTGGCCTAGTATAAGCGACTGATACTGTGCGTTCGGTATAGTAAGGCAGCCATGTAGGAAAATGCGAAACCGTTTCGGATTTAATACAATATAGAACGATTATTACTATTAGCAAAACAATAATGTAAAATTATGAACACTCATGTGGTGTTATTGTCATCGTTGAAGGATACATTCGTCGTGCGCAATTCTCACCTTAAGTTTTAGAGCACGTATCGTTTTTTTTTTAAAGTTTACCCAACGGAATAAATGGTTAAATGCACAAATCCAGGCTGATTTCAGCAACATACGCCAGATAGGGCTCGGTGGTAGGGCTATGCAATGGTTTCCAGACATTGTGCTGCCACAACACAATCAGCAACTAACAATTCTTGTGGGTATGAGACATCCCGTTAAAACAAGATTCATAGCTTTGCTCATTGAATTCAGCCGCATTTACAGCTGGTGTTTAAAGAAGCAAGCAGGCAATCCGGCAAAAAAAAAAAAAAAAAGAAGAAAAGAAAAACAAAGGTAGAAAGAAAACAGCGAAAGAATCCGCTTGTCGTCAGCGGTGCGAGTAAATGGATCTCCCTGCTCGTTTTCAGCTCTTTCGTTGGTTGCCGCAGAGGACTGAGCATTCCTGAGCTCGCTAACCTCGTCGCACCGGCTAAGCCTGGTACAACCGAGCATCGATCTGAATCTACATGAGCAGCAGCAGCATCAATGTCGTCGCTTCGCTTACAGGGCGCTAAGCGGTCGCGCGAAACTGAGACAGGCGCGCTATAGGAGGAACGCTCGGCGAAGAACCGCGCCGCTGTCCTTCGGCGCTCCATTCCGCGTACTATTTATTGTCGTTATGGGAACAAAGGAGCCTCGGAATGCGCCCGCCGCTCCTCTACAGCGTATCCAGCTCTTTCCTCCCATCTTCTTCTGGAAAGGAAGGAATTGCGGGAGCGCGGCGTTTGTTTCTCGTCCGCTATTGTCTGGCCGCCAACGTGTGCCGATCGCTTTTTTTTTTCTCGAGCCCAGTATCTTTGCACTCGGCCGTCTCCTCCTTCTCCGCAGCATTTGGCGCGTATTTCGGGATTTCTCCTTCGCCGTCGCATCCGCCGCGGTTAGTATCGCCCCCCTCCGCCGGACACGCATCGAGATCGCGTGATACGCGCTGCTTGCCCGGGCCCTTTCATTGTCCTTTCCCTCTGTTGTGGCTCTGTGCGCGCTCCTCACGTCGGCGAACGATTTGCTGCATTTGGGCGCAGTTCCCCCCTCTTCTCGCACTTACCGTGACTCCCTGCCACCGCGGCCGCGGCTTTCGTCTGCTGTGCTTTACTTTCTTTCCGGTCTTTGCGAAGCGGGCTCTGGCGGGTCACGTCCTCGAGGCGCACTTTCTTGAGTTTTTCCTAGGTTCATGGACTTAGGCGAGGTTGTGGAACAGTGCTTTTTGGGTGGGGAGCACCGCGTTTCGTCCTCCGAGAATAGCCGAAACGGTTTTAGTAAGACTGGCACCATATCTCGCGCTTTTAGCACTCTGGTTTGTTGAAGGCACCACTGTTGCGATACCGCAGTGCTCGTAGACGTGCAGAATACACGGGTAGAATTACGCGCCCCCTGGCGAGCAAGTAGATACTATACGCAGTCCGCCTATACCACGGTGGCCTATACTTTATTCCGCGTGCTTGCTTTTCTACAACGTAAACGAGTCTTGCTGTGATGTATTTATGCCGCACCTTTTAGTTGCTGCAGGTGTACGTAACACTTCATGCACATCGGCGAGTAAACGGCGAGAGAAGCTGCTGAGCTCTTCCACTTATCTGCATGTAGTTGATTGTACAGCCTGTACTATAGTTGATTGTTGCTGAATCCTTCGTTAGCATATTTGTTGAAGCGGACCCTTTGTATTGCAATTTTCGACTTAGAGTGGTATTGTGATGCTCAGCCCACTGATCTCCACTATAATTTGCTGGATGCCGCATCGCCGCTCACCGCGGCGGGCGCAAGTGAAGTCACCGGAAGTTAGGAGACGCCCGGCGGCTTGTCCCGGAAGGAGGTGTCTGCTGCCTTTACCAGTGCGCGTTTTAAGGGGGTCAAGCTGCGTTAGAATGTTTTTTTTTTTCGTTCTTTTTTGCGCAATAACAGTTATTCTTTTTTTTTCTGTCAGGAACATGCCTTTTTGCCAGTCTGAGCCTGTATTCTTGTAATTTTATTTACTTAAAACAATAATATTGATGACCAGCGTTCGAGTGTCCATCATTCACAATAGCGACGCGATCGGCGCGGGATTCCAGCTTTGGAAAGCAGCTGCATAGAATTACGTCAAACATGGCATCACATCAGGAACTTTCGATTGCAGTAGGGATGTCTCAGGATCGATCGCGATTGGGCTCGCGCAAAACGGCCAACCACATTCGAGAAATTCGTTCCCGATCACGCTTGAACGCGATCGAATATGCTCGGCTACTTATGCGCCAGCAAGGAAACATTTTCCATATTGGATATGTGCTCTAAATTCCACTTTGGTACATACCAAGTTAACGAAACGACCATGAGAGCACAAAGACGTATGCAGCTAGATAGACAGATACATAGATACTGTCAAAGTAGCAAATGTTCACCAAGGAATGCTTCGCATTAAAAAAAAAAATTCTGGAATCTTTCTTTGTGCACACACTTCAGCAATGCTGATGACTGCTGGTTGTGAAAAAGAATGTTAAAATGAATTGAATATCGTAGGGACAGCATCAGGTCATAGCCGCGTTCGTGCTCGCGTGCGGTCGAAGCACGACTCCGCGAAGTGGTCGCTACAAAGGCTGCTTCCCGGTGATGGCCTCCACTTGTCTCGCCTTAAGTTTGCAACCCATCGACTGCAAAAATTTCTCCGAGACCACGGGAACCTCTGCATAAAATGAACCAACTTGTAGTGCCTGTGGTTTGCAGTGTTGGGATGCACGCCGAAATGCCAGCGGTACAGCCTTGGTTTTACGCAACGCACAATGCAAATTACACTGATTTGAAAAATGCTTACGCGTGAAACATTTTTCCAAAAGACTTCTCCGGCCTGCGTGTGCAATTCACGGCACAACAAGCAGGCATTTTTGGGCAGAAAAAGAAAACACGTCGAGCGCATGCGAGCTGCAAAGCGATGCGAAGCCGCAAACGGCCGACTTCCGGGACAAGGCCTATCACTTCCGGTAGCTTCAGTTGCGCGCGCTCGAAGCGCCATCCAGCCCCCTATAGTACAGATCAGTGGCTCAGCCTCCAGATTGGAGTTATTACAGTGTAGAGTATTGGATTCTTTTCACCTAACTCAGAAGTTTCAGAGCTCTGTGGGGTCGGAATTCCTCCAAAAATTATGTGGGCTCTGAAATCCTTCCAACATCGGTGATTCGATTTATGAGCTCGATGTTGCTCCCAGCGGAAGCAACAACCATAATGACATGCAGGGTGTGACCTCAAGAATTGCAGCGGACCGACGCTTCGTTAGCAATATATAAATCGTCTGGCTACACAGAGCCGCTGAAACCATCATTTAATATTTGCCGAGCCTTTGCAGCAGCTATGCATGCTACCACGCTCACTTTGCCCGACCACGCTGGCTATAGGCGAGTGTGACACTCATGACGACAACGAGCTCGGCTAGTCAGTCTGGCTGAAGTGCCAGTCTGTTGTGTACCACGCCGACACGACCGAAAAGTAGACGCAATCGCTCTTTTTCGCCCTGACAACGCCGACAGAAACAATCTGCATATCGTCGAACCAGTCTTTAGATGATCAGTCACTGAGCAAATAACGTTGTAAAACATAATAAATCTACTGTATACCAGCCCTTGCGTCCACCTTACTTGTTTTAAAGCAATTCGAAACAAACTTTCGAAGCTCAGGTGAACACAAACTTTATTAGTTGTCAGCCACTTTCGTACTGCATGATTTTCGGTTATTTTGTTGTCTTCCTTGCGCAAAGGTTTATACGAGACGCGCCTTCTGAGTTTGCGTGTACGTGACTCTGTCGCTTCTAGGGGCATATTGAACAATTCTCGCGGAGGCAGTGGCCTTTGACTTTTCACGATTGTTTGAAATAAGCCATATCGCAAACCACAAAAACGGGAAGCACCTGCAGCAGCAACACATGTTAACAGAGTCCTGTCGCCGCTGTCGAAATTGATCTAGTGAGTTTCTAAGTATTTCTAAGCTGATGTGTTACTTATTTTCCGCAAAGAGGTGTTTGCACTTTACGTCAAGCATACAACGAACGCGGTGGTGTCCTGAATGCAGTTATAAGTAAACAAACGCCAGCAACCACTGCAGAAGACGACCCGAGTAAGTGGGTCACGGTGTATGACGTCGGCTGTAGTGCCTGACGTCATACGACGAGACTATGGGCCCATTAGGGCCACTTTCTCTTGGAAAGCTTTTCAGCCTCGTTTTCTAAGTGACCTCTCTAAGCGGCGCACATTTGCTTTGACTTCGTTATCGCCTTTTGTATTCTGTTGGACCCCATTACGTATCAAGCGATTTAAGCGTCGTTAAGTTTCCGAACTTACAAAACCGCGGCATGGATCAATTGATAGACCTGAGGCAGACTTGGGAAATGATGAAAAAAGTACGAGAGGGTGATTTGCTAGAAGAAATGATGGGATCTTTGTTGGTTGTTTTGTGGCGTGCTTGGTTGTTGTGGTACGCATTCCCTCTCTGGTCGCAGTCCGAGCTCATTAGGCGAGATTAAGGAGGAAGAGAGAAAGGAACATTTGCTTCTTGTGCGAGGAGAAAAAGAATGCTGCGCTTCGCTTGATGCGTGTTCGATTTTCCTTGTGGCCGTTTCAGCATGCCACGCGCCCTCTAACTTTACTTTACCTGATTGCTTCTATGTAAAAAAAAATGATAGAAAACAGGGATGTTATGTCAAGGAGCAGCTTTAATGGACACTCTTGGGCTCCGTAATGTCTGAAAAATGAGTTGAAAAGACGTTACGTCATGTATTTGTGCACTCTCAATTACAATGCCATGCTGCATGATGTGATATTAAGCACTCTTGACACGCGCTTCATCCCGTTTCACTTTGCGATTTCATTACATTCACGTTCTTAAGAGATGCTGGCCTGCCCTATTTGAACGTCTTTACCTTAACTGCTCGATGAGACGGTAAGCGGGGTTCTTTCCTGGCAAGTCAGCATCTTTCTTTGTTCAGAAAAGGAAACGCGGAACATTTCTCCTCTCCTATAGGAGGGCGTTCCGCGTATTTGTCCCAGTAGCCAGCTCTTCTTGTTAATTGATGAACAAGATTGTTTTTAATTATTTGTTCGCAGTTGGGCATGCTTGCGGAAGTGCATGCGGTCCATCCGCATTAGTGCAGCTTGTATCCAGAAATATGTGCCTTTTTTCGCTCGTGGTACTGGAGCACTTACTGAAATAGCGTTCCACTATAAGATCGAAACGCATATGCGCTATCATTAATTTTTCCTGCACTTAGGAATTTATTTTACAGCCTCGGGTTATCGATAATGGGACTCGAAGCAAGCAGACGTGCAAGCACAGTATTCCTCCGTCCAAACCCGAATAGGCTGCCCGTAAGGACGTTTTACATTGAGGCTGTTGTTAGCCTCTAGTTGGTCGGCATTTTTCATCTCCGTGTCCGTCAAAAAAGAATGTGGTCCGATCCCGGTGGCATTGCAGGGCAGGAGCAGTGGCTCGTACCCACGCGTAAGCCAGTGGTTTTAAGCATGCAGTCAGCAATGTGAAGCGAACAATGCACACATTATTTGGAATCACGCATACTACAGAACAGCCTACGTTTCTATAAACAAAGTACGAGCACAAAACAAGCATCCGAACCACATAATTGATGATAAGGCACTCCTGATAGCAGTGCGAAGCACGTAGCGCTCCCCGCATACGTTGGCCGGCAAAGATTATTGTTGCTCAAACTGCCGCGGCGACGGCAGCTTGCGACGTGGGGATTGACGTCCCTAGTCTTCCGTATATAAATGAACCAGCCTAGCAACTAAATTCGATGGTGTTGCGGCACCGCTGTGCGCGGCGGCGTGCTGTCAAAATTACCATTACTCCCATTACTCCAAATTACCATTACTACCATTACGCTAAGGCAATAAAGCATTGCATAGCCCTCTCAGCAGTTGTAGTTGTGGTTCTCAACAGCTTCGCTGGACATCCACTTTCGCAGGGCCGCGATGGCGAGTCAATTTCTTGCCTTCTGCTCGTGGTTCTCAGCGGCACTTAAGAATGCCCACAGTCGATGTGTATCTCCATCTCCAATATGGCGTCCGCGTGATCACACTTTCGTTCCCACTTGGTCTCGCGCTTATTTGCGCATAGAGGTAGAGCAAGCCCCTTCCACCTCACTCGTCGCTGCGCTCCGCCCCCCGCCCACAGCCGGCCCAGCACAAGCGCCAGTGTACGCGGGAAATCCAGAGAGATGGCAGCCGTCCTTCTCTTCTGCGGCCCTCGGTTATGCTTTCTCCAGGCCGGGCCAATCGATGGGTCTGTTACACTCCGCTTGCGCTCCCCCATTCTCTTTGAGCACGTCTCTGGTGGCGCGCCGTCATCGGCGATGGGAGAGGGCCGAGACGTCGCGACTTTGCTTGCTTCCTGTTTAGTTTATCTTTGCGAAACCGACTACAGCACGACCGCATTTGCGCGGCGATTGAAGCAGCGATGAGGGTAGAGCTGCGATGGACGAGAAGGAAGGGCGAGCGGCGACGGGCTGCGAAAGAGAAACCAAAAGTGAGAGATGAAGGAGCGGAATGGAAAGCACTGAGTTCGTAGGAAAGCACGCTTCTGCCTGCTTAAGCGACTTACGCCTACGCGACTTAAGCGTAGGCGTAGCGGTTTTCTACTCTGTTGCCTGCTATTCGAATAGCGAGCGCAAACCATGGTGCGAAATATTAGGCTGTGCGCAGTATAAAGAGAGAGATAGGGAGAGAGAGAGCTGTTTTTGAAAAGCGGAGTTAAAAGCGGTTAATCGCCGACCCATCCCCTGTGTGCAGTATCGTGCTGTGGTGGGTGTTATTGCTAAAGGCGATCGCTTTCTTACCTAACTTGGTCAAGGCGGCAGGAATAAATCTTGATCTTCGCTCTTGCAACGAGGATCAATCTGCCGTAAAACTTAAGGCGTGTAGATGTGCATCAAACCCAGCTTCCCTTATTGTGCCTGAGTGAAGGGCTTCAATAACTGCATTTACTCATGGGTGTGCCGCACTTTTTTTTTTCAGAATTTTTATCAGGGGCGGGCCTCACACGAGGCTGGCTTATGGCTGCTCACTGAATCCTCGAATTGCGCTCAGACTGCTATGCAAATAAACTGCGACCACTGGCGGTTGACAATATATGAACACATTTTCAGCCGCCGACCTATCGAAGCTGTTCTGCCGCGGCTGCGTCGTTAGGCGGCTTTTCTGTTGTGTTTTGCTTGTAGACACCGTAGAAGTATCTCCCGCTTTCTTTCTTTCTCGAATTTTCTGCTGCTGTCGAGTGTTCTTGCTTTCGGTTAATAACGAGGGCCTGCCCATACTCGTGATTCCAAACACGACGAGCATAGCTACACTATAGGGTGGAAACTTGGGCCGGTTGGTGTTGCATAGTTCAAATTCTGGAGGACCAGCTCCCAGACGAAGTACACAGAAAAGAGCGACACACACATTGCGCTGACTAGCAACCGTGTGAGTTTATTGCTTCTCGCTTCCAACTTTATGCATTCAACAGGACTATCACCGCAATGCGCTACCATGCCGTGCGTGAAGGATGAGGCGTTTCGCATGCTCGTCACCAGGTCTTAGCGGGCGCTTCGTATAACTTTTGCAACGCTACGGGATTTTAGTAAGATGGTGTGTATGGATGAGGAGGAGGGGAGGGGGGGGAGGTGTGTGATACCAACGGATGACGCGTGGGAAAGTGAAATTCGGAGTCGCCGAGGTCTCATCTAGGGTGCCTCGATGTCCTCCTCGCCTGCCGCGCCGCGGGGGAGGGTGTGCGCATTGAGGCACCCTATAGTCTCCTCCTCTTTATTTTAATACTCTTTCTTTTTTGGCGGCGCCATCAGTTTTTTTACTTTTTCTTTGTGTAGTTTCCCCCAGCCTGGACGCTAGCCAACTTTCTTGGCCTTCATGCAATAGACGCCATGGCCGTCTGCTGGGATGCCTCTGCATCGATCTTGACAGTTTTGTATGTTGACTTCGGAATCATGTTCTGCATACAGACACGCAGCCACGTATACACTATCCGTACTTGTCTTTGTTGCTCTCTGTAGCATGGAATGATTTGTGCTCTCATTCCAGGCGTTCTTCTCGATATGTCGATAGGCTCGTCTAATCTTGCGTCGAAAGGAGTTTGTCCGTTTCGGGCATATGTGCTGTTCGCTATCATTCATTCATTCATTCATTCATTCATTCATTCATTCATTCATTCATTCATTTCTTTTGTCCTTCAGACTATACTCGTGCCGCAGCAGCTCGCGAGAACGTAGTCGGCTATTATGCACATTGCGCTATGTTGTTGCATCCTATACTAGTAATTTCTTAGTGGTGACAGTTGATGCTTGCTTCAATGTCGCCGAGGGAAACTTGAAGCACGTCAAGAACGTGCTGGGCCAGGAGGCATGAGCTTACCAGGAGGCCCGGACTTGGGCTTTAGTTCCTTCGGTGCTAATAAATGTTATCTCTCTCTCTCTCTCTTGAAGGTGTTGTGGATGTCGCGAAGTCACATTGCAGTAGCCAAGGCTGTGACGCTGATTTATTAAGATCGAATAGCAACTGATAGAAGGAATCTATTTACACAGACATCAAAAGAGTACGAGTCAAGAGTTACAATGATCTTACAATTTAGGCTTCTTTCTGTTAGCCGAATCTACACCGAATCTTTCGTCCAACGGCCCTGCACGTACCTAAAGGCATCCCCAACGTCACCCTCGCCCCATCGTTCGTCCAATTACACTGCGGCGGGCGTAGTGTGCACACAACGGGGCTCCAGGGTGACACTATCCGAAGTTCCAATGTGTCAAGGCCGTTGCCACAATTCCTTTGCAGTACAATGACTATCTTGTCTCACAACCTCGCAAGACGCAGTTCCCCCAAAAAACCCACTTCCACTCACGCTGGGGCACTCGGTCCGTTCGCGAAAATCTCGACATGGGTGCGGTCCAGCGGCGATTGGTTGACTTCAAAGCCACGGCAGTACTTCCGCGAACCGAACGCCGGAAGCCCCGACTCACAGTCAACCCGCTTACGCGCTCTCCGTAAACCCCGGCTCCCCCACCAGCCCCGACGGCTATAACTCTCCTCTGCCGCCTTGGAGTCGAACCGCGCGTCTCTTTTGACCACCCCGCGTGGCCCTTACATGTAGCCGCGCCCGCACAAACAACGCTGAACTCCACTGTGACACTGAACATGTCGGTGCTGTCGCCGTGTCGTTGAGACACTGGTTTCCCAGCCTAATGTTCCGAGCCTTGAATTCCGCGTGCGCCACCAATGTATTACTTTGCCGCGTTTTGTGTTTCCGTATTCATAACCTTCGTCCTAAGAAAGTGTTACCATTGCGTTTCTCAATGAGGCGACTTATCACGTACTAGTTTCCACATTGGTTGCAACTATCCGACAGGACGCCGACGGGCGAGGAAAAAAAAAAAAAAAAGAATAACGCTTAACCTTGAACTCGGCCGTGCAACGCTTCAAACAGCGAAGTTGGGCGATGGTAGCCCAGCATTTTCCGGAAGTGCGCGCGAAGTTTTCATCTTATTACTCATGATGATGATGATAATTTCTGTTCGCGTGTCTCGGACTTACGGCCGTCACTGCGCGTTGCATAGCGCAGCTTCTAACACCGACACCGCGTTGCAATGACAACAACGCGTTCCAGCAGCCCTGCTCCTTGAATGCGTCTCTCTCTCTCTCTCTCTCTCGCTCTACGCGCAAAACCTTTTGGCGCTGAGCCGTGCTCCCTCAAGGGCTGCAGAAGATAGCGCCAACCTTTCCCTTTCCCTCAAGAACCACTTATCTTCACCTCGCAGAGCACGAGCGTGCGAACGCGCCAGCTGTGGACGAAGACGACGACGCTCGAACACAATCATACGGTTCGCATAAATGCATGTTCTGCAAGCGTGGCTCATTCTTCAAAGAACTTTAAAAAAAGCTTACCAATGGATAGCTATACGGCATTAGATTTTTACCGGTCAATAACGACGAAGGCATTCCATTCGACATGATAATGCTCCATGCCTCTCGCGATCTCGCGATTAGCGAGGTAGTCGCGCCACACTTCGCTCCGTTTGCAACGTACCGCCCGAGACAGATTGTCCGAGCCAGCCAATTTATCGCGAAATGAAGACACGTGTAGAGCTGCGCTCGAATTTCGCATTAGGGAGTATCGTAATCGTCGGGAATTTTTCATTTTTTTCTTTCACTCACGTTCTATTTTTGTATTTTCAAGTTTGTATCATTACTGCTTGATGTACTATTACTCTTAAGTATCTACTAATAGCAGGAGGTCCCACTGATGATCCTTACGTTGAAACCTTCCAATGCCCCATAAAATATTATGCCCGTTTATGCTCATGCCGCGAATAACAATAAATTAGAACAATTGACGCCGCTATACGCTCGTTTAACGACGCCCATTCGCGCTTTATATGAACGTCGCAAGAAGCTTTCCGAGAATGCATCACATAATGGAGGAGCAGCTGATCCGTCATTGTACCATAACGCATACCAGTTGCGAAATGTTCGTGCGAAATGTGGCTGCAGGTTTCATATAGCTTAGCCCACCATGCAGCAGTGTGGGGTGTCCGTGGAAATCGAGGATTCTCTTGGCCATTTTGTCGCGCATTCGTAACTAGTGTCGGAAATAAGCCACGAGACGAAAGCTCGCGCTGTGTGTAAACGAGAGGCTGCGGTTTGTTACCGTCGGGTGGCAGCCGGCTTTCGACACGCTGTCGGGGTGCCAGGAGGCAAGGAGTGACGGCGCAGCATCAAGAGCACTTGGTGGCCGCGCACGCCTCTGCTTGCTACGGCGTATTGACAGTTCGCCGACCCGGTGTTTCTCTTGGCTGGGATGCTTATTTTGGCACTCACCTTGCTCCTTGCATAACGGCGGTCGGGGTTGGTCGGGGTCCCTGACGAAGATACGATAGGAGAAAGACGGTGCCTGCAGCTGTGCCTGCGATTATATCTCCTCTGCTTGTCGCGTGGCGTCGTACTAGTGCGCGACGCTAGATGCTATATATATATATATATATATATATATATATATATATAGTACTTAAAAACAAAATGTCACATAAAAGGTCGGTATTTTAATGTGAGCCTAACGCACTTCAGTCCCAAATACAACACACACACACACACACACACACACACACACACACACACACACACACACACACACACACACACACACACACACACACACACACACACACACACACACACACACACACACACACACACACACACACACACACACACACACACACACACACACGCACACACACACACACGCACACACGCACACACGCACACACACACACACACACACACACACACACACACACACACACACACACACAAGCGCCCCCCCCCCCCCCTCTCGCCGCGGTGGCTCGGTCAGCTAAGGCGTTGCGCTGCTGAGAGATCGCGGGATCGAATCCCGGCCACGGCGGCCGCATTTCGGTGGAGGCGAAATGCAAAAACGCCCGTGTGCTTGCGTTGTAGTGTACGTTAAAAAACCCCAGGTGGTCAAAATTAATCCGGAGCTCTCCACTACGGCGTGCCTCATAATCAGAAATGGTTTTGGCGCATAAAACCCCAGAAAGACGACACGCACGCACGCACGCACGCACGCACGCACACGCGCGCGCGCGCACGCACGCACACGCACAACCCGCCGCGGTGGCTCAGTTAGCTAAGGCGTTGCGATGCTGAGCACGAGATTGCGGGATCGAATCCCGGCGGCGGCGGTGGCGACGACGGCCGCATTTCGGTGGAGGCGAAATGCAAATACGCCCGTGTGCTTGCGTTGTAGTCCGGAACCTTCACTACTGCGTGCCTCATAATGAGAACTGGTTTTGGCACGTAAAACGCCAGAAAGAAAACACACACGTGTGTGTGTGTGTGTGGCCACTACCGACCTGAATGTAAAAAATAATTGTGTTCATAGAACCGCTCTTAATTTCCTGGCGACACAACTTTTGCTCATCTTCAAATAACCCACCTTTCCTAATTGCCGTACAATTTCAGTGTTACATCCGTGGGAACATGTTACGAGCAACAAGCGTGATTGTAACTGATAAAGGTAGTGGAAGATCGACAGAGAGATGTTAAAGTCAAGAAAGACAAAAATCTCGCGAGCATGGATAGATACGTCCAAGCGCATGCACAGAAAGGTGACATGGTACAAAGATAGGAAGAGGTAGACGGACTTCGATGAAGAACAGGAAAAGGTTCTGCGGCATCGACTGTGCGCGGTTGGTTCTTTTTATTATTTTTGCGATAGCAATTATATGGACACTTCAACCGGATTTCTGCCGTCGTCGTCGTCGTCGCCGTGAGGTTCCGTATAGATAAAATCTTCACCGCGCGCCGTATGCCCGAGCGGAAGCGTGCGGGGACGCGCGCTATCACGGAGAGCGAACGCACTCAATCTCCCACGCGCAAGCAAGGAAGCGGGAAGCCAGCGCCAGAGGGAGCGAGGGGGGGGGGCGCACTTCTACTCTGCCAACAGCCGCGCTCGTCGCTCGCCCGCACCGTCTCTTATCTTCACACGGCTCTGACCTTTGTATGCGCTGTGCATTCGCCGCTCAGTTTCCGTTGAAGCGATAGACGGCACGCACCTTCGCCCGCTGCGGCGTATGCGCTTGCTGCCAGCGTTTTGACAGTCGTTGTCTGCAGTCATTCAGTGTGATCTATTCATGTTTGTTTGTGCGCGCTCACACCACGCTTGTTCATTCATTCAGTTAGTAACAGTCGGGCCACATTTTCCAACGCACGCTACACATGCAATGCTGCCCGGATCGGCAGTGCAGCGCTACAGGTGTGTCCCTTCGCACGCGCTGCCCACGGGAAGTGCTTCTCATCAACACCACCGTTTCACACGCGCCTTCTCGTGGTCATCGAGTCTCTCTTCAAGTCGGTCTACTTACGCCGCAGCACACCTGCTTACTTAATCAGCTCATGTTTACTACAATTCATATTGGTACCAAAGCCGCTCACCTTACTTCGTATGACATTGCTGTGTTGCTATCGCATTCATTGCTTCGCCCTTAGGGCGAAACTGTGACATTTTTTCCTTGTAGCATTCACGTAGGGTAAACGAGTATACTCTGACGACTACGCGATGTCCGTCGACGAAAAAATAAGGAAGAAAGAAAGTAAAGGAAAGAAAAGTGTAGGTACTTGTCTGCAGCTGCTTCCGTCCATCCGATGGCAGAGGAGGAATGCCCGCACCACCCTTTAGTCTGAGGACCGCGTTCATAGCCAGGGCAACTATACCGAGGCCAAAGTTCGTTGCCTGTCCCTTTCTCGCTACTCCTGTCTGTGGCATTGACTCCTGGCGCTGCGGTATATTTAGCACTGCGTGGGACGAAGAGACTTCTCGAGCATCACGTGTGCACCTGTCGCCTTGAACTTGAGCTGGTGCCGTCAAAACTCGAGCACAGAATCGTCGCGGGTGGTCTGCACGAGATCGTGTCGTTTCGCCAGTCATCGACACGCTTCGGTGGCGTCGCCGCCGCTTGATGTTATGCATTTTAGCGTTGGAATACTGCCATCACTCCCGGGCTGAATTGGCAAGCGGAGCGCTAATAGCGATATGTTGTGTATGTGCGTTTAGCTAAGATATGCGGAAGTTTTTTTTACAAAGACGAAATAAAAGAAGATATTGCGTGCTATCGCTGGCTACATAACGACTAGCACTGCGCACATGCGGAAGATTCTTACGTGGAAAGGAAAAACACAGCCTTTCAGAATATGGTGCAAGTTATGTTCGAGGGGTGCCCATGCATTGCCCGAGTGAAGCAGCACGCGTAGCCGAAGGGGCAAGGTTGTTTCAGCTTCTAAATATTCTATAGGCTTTAGCCTGACTGTGCTGTGTGTCACTTGTCTTTTTTCAAAAAGGAGTGATTTACCGAGGCGTGAAATCAAACGTATATCCCCTCGGAGCCCACAAAGCCATAATTATGCTGTGCGCCCTTTTACCTGTCAGCGATAGTACCTGCACGGAAGCGGCTCCAGGGAGCGTATTTCCATGACGCAGGATATCGCTTTAAGGGAGTAGTGGGCGAGAGAAGAAAAATCGTTTGATAAAATATTCGCTCGGGCAACGCCGGAGGCCGGAACGAAGATGTGAAGCCTAGCCTAGCCCGTGTGCATCGTCGCTAAGGAGATGAATGGTTCCTGTCTTACGGAGCTGTTTGTCACGCTCCCCTTCGAGGGTTTGCATCCGGAGGAAGAAGGCGGGCAGAAGGAGATGGAAGGAAGTTGGCATAGAGGAGACGCTTGTACCGCACAAGGCGATATAATTAAAATCCGGAAGGGGATTGGTCTTATGCGAAAGTACTCCCGCGGAGTGAGGAGGACTGTCGCTCGCGCAGTCTAGCCGTGATCCAGAATATCCTTGCATATATAGAGTTTATCTTCCGCAAACCAGCGTCGACGGCGCACCTGAAGGCAGCTCTCAGGTGGCCAGGAGGGACGCGCCATTAATCTTCCGCGGACAATGGACTCCGCTTGAGCCTCCACGTTGGTCGGCGTATCTTCAGGCGTCGCCCGTTTCGCGATCTGCAGATCGCGTGCGGAAGGGACGCGAGCGTTGGTCTGCGCGTTGTCACCGGCTGTCGAATCGTCGCTGTCACGTAATTTATGGCTGAAGTGAGGAGATGTTAGATTAGCGAGGTCTCTTGATCTCAGCGGGCGGCTTATTTTACAACTCGAATGTGCTGAGGTGAATTTTCGTCAGTGCTAAATCTAGGCAGCAGGTCGTTTCATTCATTCATTCATTCATTCATTCATTCATTCATTCATTCATTCATTCATTCATTCATTCATTCATTCATTCATTCATTCATTCAGACAGCAGTGTAAAATATATATTTGTCTTGTCTAGGAAGCTCATAAAGGTAAGAATGCCCGACAGTGTATCCAACCACTTTCGAGCTCAAAAAGAACAGCGATAGAGAAAGAAGGGCATGCTGATCAGACACAATTTCGCTGGGCTTGTAATAAATTTATCTAGCGTTTTGTACGGGCCTCTTGCTGATCTGAAACCGTGAGAACAGTATAGAGTAATAATATGCGAAATTACTAAGCTCTCCTGTCGCGTTTACAACGCGGAAAACACCCATACGGATTAATAGCCTAAGTGCTCTATATCCGATGCTGGACGCATTGCGATTGCAGTAATTGAGGTCACAGCGCTGAAGTGACACGGACTCTTAAGAAAGCAAGTGGGCTAACTATCAACTATGATGTTGATAGTTAGCGCACGTCCTGTCGTCTTTTTTGTCCGAGTCAATTCAGCGCTACGGCCTCAATTACTGCAACTAACCAACTAGGCCAACAGTCGGTGCTCCTGCATTACGATTGGCTCAATGCTGAGGTAAGATTATTGGTCCTCGCTTAGAGCGCATAAAAAAAAAACTATAATTTTGGACACGCGCTCGTTTGGCCGTGATCATCGACTTTATAGTGGCACTCTCTGGGAGGGGTACAGGGACCCTAATTATAACTTTGGCAGCCGCCTATCTTCGAGGCGTTGTTTACAGTGATCACCTCATCAGCGGCGCCTTGTGTACATGGTTGCTTCATTTCGTGCGAAGTGTTTCTGGAAGGTACAACGCTTAGCATTCGTTAATAATGAACAACTTCACTCAAGGTCTGCGTCAATTATGCCGTGGCGTGCTCTCACCGCCCCCTGACCCTCTTCCATTTCTGCTGCTATTTCATGGTACCTTTGGCACGCGCTGTCTTAATCAATCCTCATCTGCCTTTGCGATGGCACAGAATGAGGCATATTGTGTGTGTGTGTGTGTGTGTGTGTGTGTGTGTGTGTGTGTGTGTGTGTGTGTGTGTGTGTGTGTGTGTGTGTGTGTGTGTGTGTGTGTGTGTGTGTGTGTGTGTGTGTGTGTGTGTGTGTGTGTGTGTGTGTGTGTGTGTGTGTGTGTGTGTGTGTGTGTGTGTGTGTGTGTGTGTGTGTGTGTGTGTGTGTGTGTGTGTGTGTGTGTGTGTGTGTGTGTGTGTGTGTGTGTGTGTGTGTGTTTCAAGTTACTTCCACATCAAGTGTTCTCATAACACAGCACTTGCTGAATTGCCGGGGGCCCGTCCACATGACTCTCTTATCTATGTTGCATCCAGCGCGCGGATATTGAGGCATCTGTAAGTTAAGTTCCGAGACTTCTTTTTATCAACCCTTTCGTCATATTACTTAGCTTATACAAGGCAAGAGTGGGTGCAGCGCTGACTGCCGACGTGCTCGCTAAATGGCGCCGCGCGCAGTGACAAGATCTCGTCAGGGTTGGAAGTTAACGAAAGGTAGGTGGGCCGATGGGCATTAGGGGCCCACCGTAGAACCACAAATGAAGTGGTGCAGGGGGACATAAGTTGGGCTTGTTTTGAAGTCAGAGAAGCACAGAGCAAAATCAGTTTGGAAGGAAGACTCAGGAACATGGATGATAGGAAATGGGCGGCTAAAGTGCGTAATTATCTGTACTTCAAAAGCTTGGGCACGGAATAGAGGGAGAGGTCAAGAAGGTTGGCAACCAAGTACAGTATAATTGAAAGTGTAAATAGAAATATACAACCAGAAGTAATCAAAAGTGAAACAGAGACAGTAGATCGGATGCAAAGAATGGAAACAAGAAACAAATAAAAAAGGGAAAATCTTTACTCTGGATGACTTCTCTCAAGCAGAGCAAGCCTTGATGTAATTAGCAAAACAATTACATACATCAGCATAGAAAGACTCCTCTAAATGTGTCTCTCTGCAAATGGGAGCATAGCAGAGACGAAGGGAGGCCGTGGTGGCATCGTTCTTTCTTTCCGTTCGTAGAGTTTCCTACATAAATTACTAGAAATAACTCTGACGCTGTAGGGTCTACGGGAGCTGCGAGCATTGTGGTTCCGCCAGCATGCGAATCGTGGCAAGTACATGGATTCGACTAAACTCCCTCCTTCTGGCTTGAAACGACTCAGCGACTTTCGAAATTGAGCATTTTCAAACATCGTAATGCGTTATTTTAAATCCACCAGTCCGCAATATGATTGCGCATGGGCGCAGATGGTTCTTGCCTTACCGTGTTTAGAAAACTATGATCGCTTGAAAATTCAGTAGGATAAAGCGTAATAAATAGCGCCACGAGAACGTCTGAAGCCATGCGCACGAAGATGAGCCAAACCCATGTGCCACCCATCGTTCCCATGGCAGTTGAGCGACAGCAGCGCCAAAGTTCCGTCTAGTAATCGCAGTACGGAACTCTACCCCGTCGCCACCTTTTTTTTCCCCCTCGACGATGCGCGCGTGCGTGCTGCTCGACGCGTGCCGGTGTCTCGACCGAAGCTAACGCGGTGTCTGCTCTCGGCGCGGGATGCATAATTGACGCGAGCAAGACCCACCGTCGTTCTGAGTGGTGTGCGAACGCAGGGTGCGCCTCCACCCCTTTGCCCCCTTTTTTTGCATGCGGTGCTTCGTGCAGGCCCGGGTCCCCCCTCTGACCTGTCACGTATCTCTGCAGCCCACCTTCTCTGTCCGCGCATGAAAGGAGAGACGCGCCCACTATCGTGTGATCGCACCGGGCCTCGTGCCTGGGTCAAAACGCGTTTTTCTCACCTGCTCGCAAGCATCGTCGTTGTGTGCCTGCTGTTTGCCTGTTGTGTGCCTGCGGTTTGCTTTTTCCGCTTCGCTCGCCTCTGTTAGAAATACGCCCGCTCTGGACGCTCGTAGCGCCTTTGCCGCGTTTAGTATGCGTGACGACTGTCCGCTGGCCGCAGTGATGATCGCGCGAGATTGCGCCGAACTTTAGTGTGTTTTGGAGTGGAGAGTCTGACGAAATCTTGTCTAGTCAGGATGATAGGAACAGAGCAGGTGCCAACCATGGTGAAGAAATATTAAAAAAATAATTGGCGTTTCGGACGCCACATGGCTGCCTTGTTCGCATTGTAATCTGTGTGGAGGCCGGAACGTCAAGTTCGTGAAAAGTTGCTTTTATATTCCCTCACCTTGGTCGACGCCTGTTTGGTTTTCTTTAGTGTGTTCTGTCACAGAAGAGCACGCAAACGCATCGGCAGCTGATGTTGATGATTCGCGCCTGTGAACGCCACAATTTGATTGCAAACGTATTTACTCTTTAATCAGGTGTAATTCAGTAGTAGCGATATTGACTCTTTGGTCAGTGCTCAAAAGACATATTCATGTTGTGGAAATCCTGCATACTTCCACCAGTTTAAGGATATTAGTTCCTACGTTTCAAAATGTATTTCGTTGGCATTCCACGTAGTTTTATCGCGCAGTACATAAGAAATGGTTTGCGAAAAAAAATACGAATATAACGCCATAGCTTTCGCGACAGAATGTGCTAAGCTTAGAATACGCATTTAGTGGGCATACTTTGAGTTCCGACTGACATGGGGTTCGCACGTGTAGCATGTTTCCTAGCTACTTATGTAAATGGTTGTGAGCGAATTTAGTTAACGATACCGGTAATTAGTAACTATCGTACAATTTCTAATGTCCCCCGATGCCAACGACGTCTCACTTAACAATAATTTGCTTCATTTCTGCTTAAATATATCTAATACAGGTGTCACACGGCCGCTTTAGATCGTGATCGAACCCGATCCGCATTGAAATCCTCCAGCGCGATTGGCTCCCTCCCGCTGTTTGCGCAAAGGAGCCAATCGCAACCGAGAAATTCGATCCGGTGCGGGCTCGATCGCCATCAAAGCTGCGCCGTATGACACCCGCATAAGATTTACTTTCTGCGCTGAAACACTTTATTACTGCATAGTGCAAAGAAAGCGGCGAGAGGGTTGTCTGGGCCACGCCAGGCTCCGCGTTTTAGAATCTAGTTATCCTGATTTGGCGGAATAAAAGCTCAGTTGCATCCATATATCCACCGGCAAGCTTCGCACCTTGTGCAATCGCTCTCTTCCTGTCTATCGGTATCACCTCTCCATCTTTTCTCGTCCCTTCTCCCTTGCTCGCACTGGTGAAAGTGACCCCACGCTGTACGTTTAGCGGCGGTCAGCAGGCTCTCCTGTTCTCTGTCGATCAGTATATTTCTCCTTTCGAATATGGACTGTGACACTTTAGATTGTGACTACAACTGCATGTTGAAGCGTCTTTGTTTAATGTGAGGTGTAAATGTGGGTGGGGCGTAAGGAGTGATGACAACGTGGTGTGTCGTACTATTTGACACCGATCGAAATAACCCATCCCGATAAATAAATAAGCACTCGCCATTGCACATTGTACTTATTTCGTAACCCCATAATTCTCACGCGTTCTTAAAATATACGTGTGTACTTCCTGCGAATGCAGGTCCGCGCCCTTTTGTCCGTGTCAATGCGAATCTCATCAAACCCTATCGCGCGGCGCGTTCACCGCGACTATACTGCTTGTCCTCCCATTATGTTCTCCGTTCCGCGCGGCGCCATCATTGCCCCGCCCGGGTGTCTCGACTAGTCGATGGCGCTAACCCGATCCTCGCTAGGGCTTCGATCTTTCGATCCACGTCTGTGGATGCCACCTGCCTCCTTAAGTTCGACTCAGCGGCCCGCACACGTGGGCGCGCGATTCCTTCTTCGCGACTGGCTGCCGCCGTTTGTAGCAACTCATTTCTCCGCAGTTCCCAGCGATGTTATTTTTCTCCCCGCTCTGTTCTTCTCGTTTGTGCCGGCAACGACGTACGCGCCATCTCCCACTTCGCTCGCAATCTCTGGCGGCGTCTGTACTTTGTCCCGCCCGCCGAGTCAATGGATGCCCGAATAGCGAGATGCGATGTCTCGTCCGTGCCTGGATACTGCAGATCTGCGCTCCTTCGATTACCGCTTCCCCGCGTTCTCCGGAACGAACCGTCGCGATGCTGCCACGCAATGCAGCCGTGCACGGAGAAACTGTGAGGATCGTTAGTGGCTTTCACTTCTGGGGCGACGCTGTTGTAGCTGACACGACGGCGACAGCGCCAAATGGACGGCGCTGAACGGAACGGGATTCTGGCGTAACACAGATAGCTTAATGGCGAAGGGCAAAGCGGGACACGAGTTTCTGACCTACGGAGTCTGCGATTTCTTTTATTTCCTCCTTCTGAATGAGAGGCGCTAGAAGAAAACGAAGAAATATGCAACAGGACAAACAAGCGAGCAGAGAGACGAAAATAATTTGTTTGGCGAGGGTATTCTACTTCTAGCTTTATGGAGTAAGCATATTTAACTATATTTTATCGTTACTTATTGTTATTGATTGTGTTTTACCCTTGCTTCTTCGTTTATTCATTGGTGCGACCTAAGTCGGCCCATTCCTTTCTAGTGAAAATCGTCATTATTGCCTTTGGCCTTTTAATAAAAGTAAAAAGAAAGGTTTAACGGGGGTTACTTGCATTTTTTGTCGGTTTCTTCTGAGAGTTGCATTGATGATTATCTCTGATTCGTGCATGTGCAAAACATTCTTGCCACTGCCCCCCTTTTTTATCTAGGTCTTTTAATCGCTCCCATGGCAATGAAGAGAAAGAAAAGCCTCATTTATCGTGGCATGCCAATGAAAGGCATCGTGTCATGGCAAACTGGACCCATACTTAAAGCACGATGCCTTGTACAGAGCTGTCGAAAATTAGGAAATGCTGCGGGTGACCAGCTGGCCATGGGAGAATGAAGTGCAAAGATGCTTTTCGGAAAACACCTGCCTTGAAGCGAGAAGGGTGCTTTGCCGCAAGCTCCCTGGTGCTGGAGTGAAAGTGTTTTTACAGTTTGCATTCTGGCCTAAATGGAGTTCCACCCGAGTGTCTCCCGCGTTTTGAGGTGGCGTGAGCTCCACCGTAGCCTTTAATTGAATGTGTATTACACAAAAAGGTTGCAAAATAACATATTTCCACAAAAAAAAACTTCGAAGAGCGTTGTTAATTAATATTTATGGATTGGAAATGTCGACAAATACTGCAATATGTCGCTGGTTTTCCCACGTCGAATTCTTAAATAAATGATTATTATAAAAAATTCATTACGGGATTTTACTTGCCGAAACCAGGATGATTACAGAGGTAGTGAATCCGTTGAGACATTTAGCAGTTCGCAAGCGAATTCGGGGCAATCGCTTGCATTTAGAAAAATATGAAAAAAAAACAAACAAAGTATCACATTCCTCATAGCTGACTTATAGGATTGTTGGTAAAATTGGTACATACTTGAAAATTAAAAATAAACATAAAAATGTTGCAACTAACGGAGCACCTGTCGTATGTTCTATTTTGTCCCGGTTAAGTATTGCTAGTTTAACTTCCAAAGACTTTAGTGTTAATTATGTAAAACGAAGGCTTGCACGTTTCCTCGTATTTCCGGCACATATATCTACTGATGTTGCTGCTAAAAGGTTCTGTGACGTAGACAGCGAAGTATGCATGCTTTTCTCTTTCTCTCTCGTTGCAGGTGAGTTCGGACAAGACTTCAATTTTTTTCTCTCATTCTTTTGAAAGTGAGGGATGCGTCCCCTGGCTGACCTGCTGATCCCGGTAACATGTATTTTGTGGAGGTATGCACATTTTGTTTCGTTAATCAATCTGAATCTTCTAGTCGTGCTCTGGCATAAAGAGCTCAGTCGTTAGAAACGACACTTTTCGAAATTTCGCTCAATATTCTGCCCAGGTAAATTATCAGCTGGCTCCGTAGAAATAAAAAGGAGAAAGAGCAATTGTTACATTCTTTTCTTCCTCTTCATTTGCCGGACGTTCTCTATCTCTCTCTTTTTTTCTTATGTTTTTTTTTTTTTGGGGGGGGGGGGATGTTTGCTTCGGTATGACTGTGTACAGGATGAGTTTTGATTGTAAGCATTCGGAGGTGAGGGGGGGGGGGGGTATTTCATAATCTTCGACGAAGAAGACATCTTTCGACAGTACTTGCTCTACCGAACGACCTAGACGACAGAATTGATTCTCTTTTTCTGGAAAATTTGCCGGTGCATGTGTACGTCGCTGTTATTTTTGATCGTGATAGTGATTTTTTGGCAGTAACTTTGTAAAGAATGACGGCAATCAATGAGATGAGCATTCAGAACGGAGTTCCTGCATTATAGATTCATATGTTTTCACAGTTTTACGTAAATTTTTGGTCGCGAAACATATCCCAGCGCGTATAACCTGCCGTTTTACGGCAGTCGAATGCCGCCGGGTAATTGTATGCGTGGCGGGGTGTTCGTCACGGTGGTCGGTGTGCCGGGTTTGGGCACTACTTATGTTGACGTGTTGCGGTAAATCATTAAGCTTCGGAAGGAAAGAAGCAAAAAGCGGAACGAAGGAGAAACGAAAAGACAATACGAGAATGGCGTTGCAGGCAGTGAAATAACGTGCCTATATAGGTTGAACGGCCTAAATGCGCCGGAATAAATCAGCAGACTAACGTTTTCCAAGCTTTGTGGCATGGACGCGCATTGCGAATTGCATTTGGTGAATTGGTTCCACTCGCATCGGGTCTTAGTCGGTTTCGGGTTAGGTTTTTTTAGATCTTGCTTGCTGCGCTGAATTGTTTCCCTTGCTTTGTGCTTCATCCCGATGCTTCAAAACGATGAGAGAGAGAGAGAAAGAAAGAAAGAAAGAAAGAAAGAAAGAAAGAAAGAAAGAAAGAAAGAAAGAAAGAAAGAAAGAAAGAAAGAAAGAAAGAAAGAAAGAAAGAAAAAGAAGCGCGTGAAAGGTTGCGTGGGAGAATTCGACCCGTGTGCGTCGGCTGAACTTTGCATGGATTCCTTTCTTTTGCTCAGTCTGTTTGCGAATGCCAGTAGTCACTGTCGGAAGCGGGTATGCCATTGCTTGTGCAGTGAGAAGCAATTTGTAACGGAGGCCGTTTTCTCTCTATAAAGCACCCGCAGAACTTATTCATTGGTGTGGTCTCGGGCGCCGACACTGAGGTCGGCTCGTTGCATCATCGCCCTTTTCGTGGCTTATCCATTTCCGAAGGTTGCGTGATCCATCGTCGCGGTTGTGTCCTTTTTGAGTGACAGATTAACCTTCCGTTGTGCGCTAATCAAACCAGAGCAGAACCGCGCTTGCTTTTGGGCAAATCGAATCATAGTTGCTCGAATCACAGAAGTAGAAAAAAAAAGAGGACATTTACAAGCATTGTCCCGCCTACTTTTTGTAAACATCATGCTGCGCATCTTCACGTGTACGCACAGCTAGCGCTCTTTCTCTTCTCTTCTTTCTCTCATTTCGCCTTTTTATCCCTTTCCTCCGATGCAGAGTAACAAATCGGACATGCGTCCCTCATACCTTAGGGTCGACGAATGCGGAATGAATGCTGCAGAGCCACGGTACCTTGCAGTAAAGTGGCGGAACCTCGACACCTCTTCGCTTTTCCGATTCTTTCTTATTCGTGGAACAGGTATCCCACCGTTGCATGCAACTAACTCAGCCAAGCGATACTCCTCCGCCCCGGCCACGGACGCCCGTCATTTGTCACGGTGCTGTGATGCATAGCCAGCCCTAATGGAGATCCACGCGCTGTGCGCAAACATCCCGGGTCTCTCCACGGCCGCTTGCGAGGCACCGCTGAGCGTGGCGCTCGCGCGTAGGCAGCTTACGATTTTCACTCTCTTCCTCTCTTCATCGTGCGTTGTCTCGTGCATTTTTACGCGTCCAAATCCCTGCCCGTGGATGTTTACGGCGCGCCTCGCATCCTCCGACCTCCCCGAGTGCACACTGCGAGCCCCCAGGCCGCTTCTGTGTGTCGCGCCCCTTCGCCCGCTCACCGTATAGTCTGCTTCGCTCGCGGCATTGCGCGGAGTTTCGGGGCCCTGAGCCGCGTTATCAACGCTGACTTGGCGCGCGGCGAGCTTATTCGTTACTGGAATAAGGTCGTTAGGGCTAGGCGGATTGCGAGCACTCCTCTTCCTTCCGAGCGTCCGTCCGCGATTTCGGGTCTCGCGATGCGCCTGCTGTGGGCGGGACCGTACGAAGGCTGGGGCGCTCTTTTTCTGGCTGGTAGAAAGAAAACTGAGGAGCCGTTTTAATTTGCCGACCACGTCGAGTGCTCTGTCACGACTTGCGGGATGCATTGTTGCGGCGCGATGCGCAGTGCAGATTTTTTGCACATTAATGCATTACTCGTACAATTCCGTAAAGTTTGTCGTCCCGTGCTCCCTAACATGAAAACATGAAGTCTGAGGGCGCTTGTGGAGGGGATGCAGGCTCGCGTTAATAGTGAGGACGCTTGCGCTTTGTTTCATTGGCAACTCCTGTAACGATGTTACGTACACAGCACAGCAAGGTGATCAGGCGAGGCTATACGTGCAAATCCCTCGATATCCTTCTCAAAACGACAGTCGTATACTTATTATGCCGAATGTGGCCGTATGCTGCGTAGAAAGATTCTGCTTTCTGAGCAAAGGCAAGAATTGCAGACCCGTTGTCGTAGACGCGATCAAATTACCGCATCGCTTCTTCCAGGTGCACACGGTGTCAATCGATGGCAAATTAATTAAGATGGCGACGTACTGTTGCTTTCTGGTCCCGAAAGAACAGTTCGTAGAGGAGAGCTCCAAATGAATGCCGACCACCTGGAGTTCCGTAAACCGAGCGGTGTTTTTTTTTAGATGCGAAGCAGCTTATGGCGGGGGCTTTGTCCGTCCCTCCGTCCCGCGGCATCCCACACCCCCACAGCGCATGCGCGTCCTCTCCCCCTCTCTCTCTCCTCTCCTACGCTCCCCCTTTCTCTCCTCTAGGAATCCGGAGCGGCGCGCACGACAGGTGGTGCGACAGCTGCATACTCCGCTGGGGGCGCCACGGTAGTTCCGCGGTATGAAAATGACTAGGGAGCCTACATGAAAGCGCTGTTTGTAGCACTTGCATGTAGGCTCCCTAAAAATGACGGAGCGCGCGCGCCTCATTCGCTCTCCTGTGCAGCGCCGCGATGAGCGCTCGGGCCGCTGCCACGAAGCCATCTCCCGCTCAAGCTAACCATCTCCCTGCTGCTTCACTTCCACACATGGTTCCCTTTAGCGGGAGATGGAATAATTTTTTCTTTTTTTTTCCTTTTTCCTATATGGAAACGCGGCCGCCCCGGCCGGGGTTGAACCCGCAACCTCGAGCTCGGCAGCGCAACGCCATAACCAATGAACTACCGCGATGTGTACCGTCTTTCGATCTTCAAATATTCAGTGTCGTATGGTCGAAACATTTCTGATTTGATGTTCTGCAGCGCGTTATAGTCCTTTGCTCTTTCTGGTATTCTGCTCAATGTCATAAATTGTACATGTAAGCGCAAAAGTCTGATCTTATTTATACGCGTATATCTCGGGAGCTGGCGGGTGACAAGCAATTCCTGGAGAAAAAAGAAAAAAAAAAGATTTTGTGGTCTAGTGCGCTAGGAGACGAAAAACGCTGAGAAATTGGCGTCCTCGCACACGTGGCTGTCAGTAGCTCGCACAGCGCCGGCCATCGTGTGTACGTGGGTCGATTATGGTGAAGGATAAACAAATATTCCCTTGCTCCCTCCCTCATCGTCGACGCGCAGCACCAGCCCGGCAGGACAGGTACGCGTCGGCGTCTGTCAGGAGCAGCCGGTCCCGTTTCCAGGCGCGCGGAAACAACATCGCGCGAGCATGACATTTCGCGCAGTCTGTCGCGTCGCTGTCGCCTGTCGTGTTCTACGTGGCCGATTCTTTTGCGGAGCCAGATGACATACTCGAACGAAAAAAAAGAAAAAAGACGTCAGAACAGTTGCGGGATTCTGTGCGCGCGTTTGTTTTCGTGCTTAATAGATACAAATTAGGCTATAGGGGAACGGGGAAGGGGCGTTTGTAGTGGTTTTTGTTAATTCTTTATCACTTGTTCTTTCATTTGTAACTTTCCTTTTTATTTTATTCTCGTGAATAGCTCTATGATGCTCATAACGAGATATTTGTTCCGTGCGTGCTGCATAGCGCTTCTGGCCTGCGGGAGTTCCCCCATCAGTAACTATCATGTGTCCTTGAATGATCCTGCTTATTTTAAGCTATAATGCTATGTGTTTCAGGAACCGATCTCCTGTGGTGTACAATTTAAGCACCAAGCGCTCGCTAAACAGTCCACCTTGCCTTAATTCCAATGCGCGAACGCTTTTACATGGCCAGCCATGCACCGTGCGGTTTTCTTTCTTTAAATGAGTGCCGCTCCTGCAGAAAATAGTGCACTTCACTGGAGACCTCGACGGTTGCCGCGTGCTTGCACGCGGGCGTGTGCGTCACGTTTTTTTTTTTTTTGTTTCTTTTATTGTTCTCTCATCTTTTCATCGTTAACTTCAATCCTGACTGCTTGTACTGGATTGTAAATCGAAATTTGCTGCGGTTACTACGTTTGTCTTTCCTCCGCTTTATTTTCTTCCTCTACCTCTTTCTATCTATTTTTTCGCCATCTTGTTTTCTAGATCGCTAGTGGCCCGTACGTCGGCTCGACATCGCGTTGTCTTGGTTTAGCAGCACAGGCTGGTTGAACGCGTCCTGTTTGCTCGGCCTGTTCCGACGTCTACTTGTTCAGCCGTGCAATGACCTTAAATGACCAATCTCCGCTTCTCTCGCCGTTTAATACACGTGCTGACAGCGATAACAGTAGCCGCGTAGTGTCGCCGTGGGCCATAACTTCCATTGGAAACAATCCGATCTCCGCGAAAAGTACCTTCCGTTCTACACGCCGGCTGCTGCTGCTGCTGCTACGGCAGGCCGAAGCTTGGTTTGCCAGCCTCTGTCCGATGGCGGAGACGCCACTGCTGCCCTGGGTCCGAGGCTGCTCTTTTATTTCTGTCCCGCGAGAGCTCGGAGGAAAAGAAGCGGCTTTAATCAACGGACTTCTGCCCCGGGTTTTAATTAATTGACGTCTCCGGGCGGGGGAACAATCTTGCAAACAAAAAAAGCGAAGCAAAACACCGTAAATGAAGCCGTGCCTTTGTATACTTTCGTGTGCCGTAGAACCCGGGCTCTGTTTTTCGTTCAATTCCGATTCCTTTGCTCTCAGCACTCCCTGGGCACGTTGCGTCCCTCTTTCTTCTCTTGCACGTACGTTTGTGTGGTTGCGACGTCGTCCTATCGCAGCCTGAGGTTTGCGATTGTTTGCCCTCTCGGATTGTCCCTTTTTTTTTCCCGGACTTTGTGCCGTAGAAAGACAGCTCTGCCGGCAGTGAGTCGGTCGTCCAGGCTTCGTGGAGGTTGCTTTTACGGAGAAGAAAGGTCAAAGGCTTTCGTAGAGCTGCGCATCACGAACTTGTTTGGCATGATGATTTGGGTGCCGCCAAATTAAATGGCGGAAGAAGCTTCCTCTACTTTAGCAAGTTGGTGTGTGAAACTTAGCAGCGCAATAACTTTGTCAGCAATGCACTTACCTTATCGCACATAATCCTCTGGACCGTTCAGCATAAGTTGATGCGTTAGTTGGTTCGACTGGTACGACGTATTGAAGGAGGAGCGCGTGAACCAGAAGGGGCACATTATATAGTAAGACGGACACCATGAGCGCTGGACTAATTGTGGAGTTTCATTGCTCAAGAACCGACGATATACAGGAAAGACATGCCTGTGTAAAGAGTATTGCAAGAAGCACCTGCACAAGCGATGAAAGATATGATATGGACATCTATGATAGTCATAGGCTAGTGCCTGTGTAAGAGTATTGCAAGAAGCACCTGCACAAGCGATGAAAGATATGATATGGACATCTATGATAGTCATAGGCTATTGCAGCATATGAACAGATTGTTTATACCTGTGCAGAAGTTCCAGTTACTAATTGTATAGTCATGCCTTACAAGGTACTGCGAGTATGTCGTATGATAGTTTCATCTCTCAAGCTACTTGTCTTATTGATGCTGGGTGCGCCCCCCCCCCCCCCCCTCCCCCTCACAGATGCACAGTCTTCAAACATCAATGACAAAAATGTGATTTATTGAAATGGCTCCGTTCTTGCATTTCTTCGTTGTTGAACTTTTGGGTATGATAATAGTCGACATAGCTCTGTGTTTTTGTACGCTCTTGTTGTGTGTGTGTGTATATAAAGGAGGGGGGGGGGGGGGGAGGGGTCGTGCGTGTTCGTGATTTTCATGTGCGCGGTTTCCACGTCGCTTAATTGATGCATTGTTCGCTCTTGGTAATGAAAAGAATCAGCGTAGCAAATGTGCCACCAACACAAATTTCTCCATGCCTGTTCAGCTTGAGACTCAGCTATCCAAATTCCGTCGAACAGAGCGTGGCGAACAGTTCAGCGCTAGCACTTCAACGCGCCAGCGGCAGTGGTCGAACGGTTTCCACGACAATCCTGCCTCTTTGCTCGCGTGCTCTAGGCCGCACATGGATGTATTACGATTCCCGTCCACAGTCGAATTCACTGGCGCTGACTTGCACACCCGTGCAGGCCGATTGCGGTCTCTGTGGAGCCGTTCTCACGACCATGGCATCGGTGGAATGCCGGCCGCGTCGCTCTCCCCCGCCTACACCGCGATAGGATGGCTAGAACCCTAACCAAGAAGCGAGGTGGCGCCCTCTAGCGCGGTTGACGGTCCGTTAATCACAGAACGTCGTTCTGAGTCCGACGAGAGGTTACTTGTATTGTTCAATTTTGTTTCCGTCTTTTTCCAAAAATGTGTCGCCCACAAATAATGTTTCGTCTGCCTATATGCTCGGAACTCTGCCTGGAGGGGTCGCTATCATAGTCCCTTCATATAGGCTCGGCCTTGGAGATTATACATGAGTGAATTATATTTTCTGCCACATTAACATTATAAGCTAACGTGATTACAGCTACAACCCGTGTTTTTGCACCGCACATGGCGTGTTTTCCTACCAGACTGAGTTGAGAAACTTTTGTTATGCTTGGACGCTGGGCGGCGAGTGAAGAGAAAAGGGAAAGGACACTCCAGTATGAGCACCAGGCATGTATGTGAGTTTGCCTAGCGGCCAGTCGTCAGTGTTTTGTCCGCGACTGACGCCGTCAACACGGATTTGCAGAGGTCGCGCGACCGAACGCGATCGGCCACCGATGTTCACAGTGGGCTGCGTGACAAAATGACGCTGTGGGATTGGGCACGTGTGGTAAAACGCGGAGTTCCTTGTGTTGTAATTCCGCTCGAAGTGTTCTTGCTTCTTATTTAGTTAAACCGTATAAGCTATTGTAACAGCTGAGAAAAAAAATCACCGTTTCTTCCACTCCGTGAAGATGGTCGAGCAGCGAAGCTGTTTGTTGCACCGAGTGTTACACCATGCAAGTGAAACTTGGCAAGCGGTATATATTGTAAATATTTTGTTTCGCCATTCTTTCACTTCATTTTCGCTTTTGCCTGCTTGGCGTGGTGACCGTGCTTTAAAAAAAAAAAAGGTGCGGCCTGCCACGTCTGGCCGGCTGCAATGGGAGCGAGTGTCCGACCGCGTGGTGACCGTGCTTAAAAAAAGAAAAAAGTGCGGCCTGCCACGTCTGGCCGGCTGCAATGGGAGCGAGTGTCCGACCTACATGCAAGTGCATGTAGAAGCTCACACGATTCAGTGCTGGAATGCTTTGCCCGGAAATGTACGCGAATTCCCTTTAGATGAATTTCTCACTGCTATTTCACAGTTGGAAAGTGTATGTATAATTCATTGTTCTTTTCCTACTCCTGCTATAGCCAAAGTTTGGCTGCAGTTTGTATAAATAAATAAAAAATAAAATAAAATATATGAAAGTACTGTTAGGAGTTAGTCACAAAGCTGACAATTTACGCGTGCAGCCCTGTAAAATGTAAAATGTTTCGTGTTTTCTGTTGGAGTGAATACCCTAGGTCACTGACATTTAGTTGTGCGTTTGTCGAGGACTATCAAACTCTGGCTGTTGGGCTGCGATACGCATTGTTTTTTGTTCAGACAACGAACTGGATGTATGGTATGGCAGTGTATCTACAATGGAAAACTGAAGATTGAAATCTTTATTTCCAGCAGCTCAAAATTATGTTTTTTCTTCTTTTTCTTTCCACATGTTCTGTCTCTGTGGAATGGGAGACAATAATAAAGGCAATGATTTACGGAAATATGTGGATGTTGGGGGCATTTGGTGCCTGTCAACCTGAATAAGTGCAGCATCTTGTGTCCACCGCCTAGCCATAGTAGCGTATAGCGTAGTTCGCAAGCTTCACTCTAACTTCGCAGGAAGACATGGGCATTGATATACGTGGAACGCCAGTGTTCTTTATGAGGAAGCATTTCATGGCGATACCTACTTCCGTATACAGCACAACATTTTAGACTTTTTTTTACATATCAATCTACTTACCATAAAGAAAGAAAAAAAATGTCGCAGTTTCGCCCGAAAGGCGAAGCATCAATTGCGATAGCAAATTAGTAGAGATATATTCGGAGTGGGGATATCGGCTGCATAAACTTGGACACATTCGCTTACTAACTGAATTAACAAGCGTGGTGTCGGCGCGCACAAGCATACATGAATAGATCACACTCGATGACCGCAGACAACCACTGTCAAAATGCTGGCAGCAAGCGCAGCCGCCGCAGTGAGTGAAGGTTCGCGCGGTCTATCGCTTCAACGGAAACTGAGCGGCCGAATGCACAGCGCATATAAAGGTCAGAGCGCTGTGGAGATAGCTTTTAAGATACAGTGCGCGCAACAGCCCGCACCTGGCGCTAAGTACAAGCGCAGTTGTTGGCAGAGTAGAAGCTGCCCCCCCCCTCCCTCCCTCCCTCCCGTGCTGCCTTTCCGCTTTCCTCCTTTCGCGTGGGAGATTAAGTGGCCACTCCCCTTGCGCCCAGTTGCAAGATACGCATTTGGTGCCGCAGCACAGCGTCGCCCCCCTCCCTCCCTCCCATACCCCCACGGACTTTCGCGCGACGGAAGTCGTGTTTGCTCTCCGCCGTGCGTTCGCTCTCCGTGATAGCGCGCGTCCCCCGCGCGCTTTCACTCGCACATACGGCGCGCGGCGAGGATTCTATTGCCCTTGAACTTTATACGGAACCTCACGACGACAACGACGGCGACGGCAGAAGTCCGCTTGAAGTGTCCATAAAACTAATAGCATGGTCAGGTGGTACACACAGAGTCCAAGAGCATGTCTTCCGCGCACGAGCGCACATCTCTAACCCTGTGGTACTGTGCCTAAGCTTAAACCAAACCCTGCTTTTAAATCATGGTGCATGTTGTATGACCTTTTTGTCCCCAATAGTATACACCGACTAGAGATACAAATTGCTGGCACAGATACCGTCGCAGCTTTGTGAGCGTCTGTTGTGTCCGCGACTCTGCCAGGGTCGCTGACGCGCGTGGCTGCGTGAGCTTCCAGCACACAACCGATAGCCCCCCCCCCCCCCCTCCCCCCGTCATTGTGCCTTATCGAACCGTCGAGCTTTATTCCAGTCGCTGCGTCGAATACCGATCGCAACCGAAGCGGCGCACTCACGCTAGGGCGTCGTCTCTGGTGCTTAGCTCGGCGCGTCGGAAGGAACCGGGGCATGCCGCCCAAGTGGTAGCGCGGTTCCCCTGAGCTCGCGTGCACGGCTACCATCAGGACGGGAGCAGACGGGAATTTCAACAGACGCTCTAAATAACGGCTACTTGGGTCCCCGTCTACGCGCGCGCGCGGGTGTGTGTGTGTGTGTGTGTGTGTGTGTGTGTGTGTGTGTGTGTGTGTGTGTGTGTGTGTGTGTGCGTGTGTGTGTGTTGCGTGTGTGTGCGTGCGTGCGTGTGCGTGTGTGTGTGCGTGTGTGCGTGTGTGCGTGCGTGTGTGTGTGTGTGTGCGTGCGTGTGTGTGTGTGTGTGTGTGTGCGTGCGTGTGTGTGTGTGTGTGTGCGTGCGTGCGTGTGCGTGCGTGCGTGTGTGTGTGTGTGTGTGCGTGCGTGTGTGCGTGTGCGTGTGTGTGTGTGTGTGTGTGTGTGTGTGTGTGTGTGTGTGTGTGTGTGTGTGTGTGTGTGTGCGTGTGTGTGTGTGTGTGTGCGTGTGTGTGTGTGTCTCGAAGTGTTATTTATGTCGTCCTCGTCTAACAAAGCCACTTCCTGTCGCGACGCAGTTTGGTACTTTTCGAAATTCGGTTCGCGTTTGTTTTTTCTCTTTTTTTTATTGGCTGTAAGACCATTGTTGTTCTCGACTGTGCGCTTTTCGAAGGAGAAAATTAATGGGGAGTTTAGAAGCTACTCGGCAAGAAACGAATCTTTCTTTTTTCCTCATGTACGCGTGTACTAGCTGTCGCGCTTGACACGAATGATTTACAGACACGACAGATGGCAAAACATCATAGCGTGACGCTTTCTTATGACTCTTTTTAAATTATTTGGCTCTCGACATCTTAATTAGAGCCTATGAGATTTTCAATTTTCTGACTAAGAAACTTATTGATGGAACTCTTGCGATTTTTCGAATTGATGAGAAAACGATGTGTAGTGTGGACGTTTTGAACACGCAAACGCGGGGGCATTTTCTGTCAGAAGGGGTACCTTGGTATGATGTGAGACGATACAGAGACAGCTGTACACGTCAGAAGTACTTCACTGCGAGTCGCGATCAATCTTTCACTACACGCAGGCAATACGCACAGACGGAATACGAGTGAGTTATTACGCAAAGGTTTGTGAGTTAGGATCAGTAATGTATATGCAGCAGTGACTCCGTATTAGTGGCTCTGCCTTATTTAAGAATTGCCTCGCTCTATGGGGAGGAGCCATAAAGCGAGATCGGAGCCTCTTTACGCGCACTTTGGCCAGTCGCCACGTCGCGCAGCTCACTTGACGTGACATGTGGTACAACGCGACGCATAGCTGTACACGTGACTCGATCACGTGCGTGTCTGTCCTCGGGTCGATGTCAAGTCGCCGTGTGCCACAGCTACTACAGAACAGGCTCTCATGACTACTGCATGTCTAAGATGTGGAACCTTAGAATTACGCTGCGACTTCGTATCAAATCACACCCAGGTGAACCAGGAGCTCTTTATTCTTCCAATTTAATTCACAGAGCCAGCTTCGGATGAATAAACGCTGTATTGCATTCATTCATTCACTCATTCGTTCTTATCGACAATAGCAGCGGCGAACCGTGGTGCACATCGCACATCAAGAACGCCCAACTCCGCATGTACCGTGGCATCCTTAAAGAAAAACGAGAACACATGGCAGGCATGCTCTCTAAAAGCGAGACACTCCAATGGCGTGCACATAGTCGTTTACAAACATTGTGCCTTCAGCTCGTGTGCCGGAGAGACCGAAGGTGTCGTCGCGACGACCGACGTCGAAGCTCGCTCTCGTCGCAGCAGCGCCTGCAGCGACGACACGTGCGCCTCGTCAGGCTGTGCGCCGCCGCCTTCCATCCGGTCTAAACACGGCGTTGACGCCGGCCGGCCCTGCGCAGAATCCGGTGCTGTTTAAAGTATGGCGTCGCTCCTTTTCCCTGACACGGCAGAAGAGACGGCGTCCGACGGGGGGGTAAAAATGCGCGAGCGCTATTTTGAGGTGACATCCCGAGAGGCGGGCTCAATGGATCGCTCGCGGCGTCTCGCTGCGCACCGCTGAATTAAGGTTGGCAGCACCGTGGAATCCCTGCCGAGAAATGATTGCTCGCCGTGCTTTTCTCCTCCGAGAAGAAACGTCTGGCCCGCAGCGAGCCCAAGGGGCAGATGATATCAAGAAAATAAATTGAGAAAGTATAAGCAGAAGCGCCGGAGTAACGAACGCCGTACGTCGGTTTCAGCTGAAGCCGCAGGTCGGGAAACTTACGCCAGCTGTCAAATGGTATTGAGGACCAACCGTAGGGCTTCGCCGTCGTGCAGAGCTGTAATGCGAAGAGCCGCGTCCTCCTCTCCCTTCGACTCTTCGACCGTACCTCAGCTTGAGTTCGCAACTGTCTCGACGCCGTTCGACGTGTTTGGACGATTCGGGTACCCTCCAGACTGGCACGCACACTGGAAGCTGTGCCTATCGCAGGCATCGACGGCCAGCTGAGAAGTACGAGGAAGCCGTTGGGACTCCTGCGAACGTGCGGGAGAGTAAATGACGTGTGTGCGAGCCCCCTGTGTGCTTGGCTGTATACCCGCGCAAATGTCTTGAGTGCGCGGAGGCAAGCGCGGCGCAGCCACGTCGCCCGTATAGAGGTTATATTTAGGACTTCGGTGAGAGCAAGCACAAAGACGCGCTCGGTAAAGCACAGTCGCCCCCGACCGCTGCCTTGAACTTGAGATCGGCACGCGGGAACGGCTGCGGGTGGAGGCACGTCCGTCACCGCGCTTGACTGCGTCGGAATGCGATTGCGCGGAACGCGGCGCACTGCCCGCTTGTTTGGCTCAGCCTGAAGGTGCGACGACGACGTGGGACAGGAGAGATGGGAGAAGCGCCACCACGCGGAACGACAAACATGGCGCGTGCGGCGGTGTCGCTTGTCTCCGAGGAGAGATAGATATACGGGGCGTGCCAGTATGTGTCGCATGACTGCACTAAAAGCGTGCGCAGCTCGCCCTGCCCCTTTTCTGGCTTTTTTTTGTGTTTTTTTTTTTCGTGACTTCACGCTTGCTCGACGGAAGGAGCGCAGACCCATTCAATGGTATCAGTCGATGTAATTTGAGTTTGCAAGTATTTTTCTCGGACTTCTGTCTTTGTTACCTCTGCCGTCAGAAAAAAAAATTAAAGAAAAAATGGGCCATGCTTTCAGGCGACAATTCCGTGCTGCTGTTATGTCGCTCGAAGGGCCGAGTACGTGCAAACAGCTAGTCTAAAGTAGCATGTCCCTCATATTGCAGCAGTGCACAATTACGACGGTGTAAACCAAAGAAACAGCCAAGCCAGAGGCAGCATAGGTGAAATTAATTTTTATGTTTAATTCTAATGTAGACATAATGAGGAACAGGAAAATGAAAGTGAACGAGAAGAAAACTTATCGCGAGTGGAGAGGCGAACCCTTACGTTCCACATTTCGCGTGTGGTACGTTACCAATCAAGCTACCTTGGCGGTCGTCCTCCCGTCACCTTTCTGCCGTATTTGTTTAAGTCTACTGGATCTAGCCCTGGGAGTGTTAGCCAGCGCCACTCACAGTCATGGAGGTGGCCGTCAACCGCAGACGTCACGTAGTACGCAAGCTTAGGAACACGCAACTGGCCAATTAAACCTTATAAACTATAGCCTGACATCAAGGCAGCCAAAGTGAGTGCCTTCCCTATGAGCGAGAATATTAATGGAAACTGAGGGACTCAATTTTTTGTTAGTTACAGCCATATGAACCAAATATATAATGATCGCCTATTGATCGTCAATGATTGACCGCGACAGAGGCTTCATTGTTTGTTTGCTTCACACGGTTGCAACTAACAAGAAATCGAAACACTGGGTTCCTGTTATTGTGCTTGCTCGCAGCAGTGCTTAATGGCATAAAATAATCTGAGAGAGCGCGAGAAAAGAAAAACAGAAAATACAAAAGGCAGGGAGGTTAACCAGACGCACGTCCGGATTGCAAAAAAAAAAAAAAAAAAAAAAAAAAAAACCGTCCGCAGACTTTCCAAGGAAATTGTTTATGAAGAAACATTGCGGCAGGGCAACAGCGATGATTATAGCAAGTTATCCGTCGATGATATAAATTACTTGGACAATTAAGCAGGCACGCGCACAGAGAGATGAGGCAGAGCAGCTGCTTTTCTTTTCACGCAACGATAGGTTGATAGGGACTTTCAGATAAAGTTTTAGCAGTGTCGTCATAACAGGGAACTGCCGATCGATTAAAACTTAAAGACGTGCGTGCAGTAAACGAGTGATGCTGCGTGTAACAGTCAGCGCCATATGTAACACCATGCGGAGAAGCCTTCACATTCGCATTCTCGCCAGTGCCTTAATTGCAAAAAATAACGTGATAAATATTTGTATCATGCGCGTCAGTAGAGTGTGCTGACGTTAGGATTTGCCATTATGTAGATTTTAACGGCACAAGCTGGCTCGCCTGCTACCCTTTCTTCAGAATAAAAAAGTAGAGCTATAGAGGCAGAGAGAGAGAGAGAGAGAGAGACTTACTACATGATTGAAAGAAGAAAAAGATACTCATTGAATATCTCCTATGACAGATCGCACTGTTCTTTCACATGAGATATATTACTAGAAACGACAAACATTCATTGAACGATAAATTTTAGTATATCTTTGTTAAGGAAAAAAGTTCGACTAACTCTTTATTATTCATTTTTGGGGACATGTCCTAATTGCAGAATTGAAGCTCAGCAGTGATGATGTCGTGTCCATTTAGCATAAATGCTGTGCTTATAGCACTAGTTTCGAGAAAGAAAAATGCAGCAGATCCAACGAATTGGAATCTATGTACAGCGAAACTTTGTGTGAGTGCATAAACATGTTAAGTCGTAACACGAGTTTGTGTTTTTTGAAGGTCCGCAAAACGTGACATGGCATTGCAGAGAGGCTAGGGCAGTGTCGCCATTGCTGCCGCGGTGCGCGAAGTTGATCTTTCTGGTTCTTTTTTTTTTCTTTCCTCTGCATGGTCGGCGCGGCCGCGGCCACGGATGCGCAGATGCGTGCGCCATCTGGTGGTGGTGCAAGGAACCTAGGGGTGCGCGCGGCGCGCGTGCTCCGCTGTGATTGGTTGGCTTATCCGGCAAGGGGACAGCCAGGCCGCGGTGGCCACGGTCACGAAACCAGGCGGTGTTCACACACACACAAAAAAAAATTGATGCGCTATCAAATTCTGCGACCCAATGCACCTATTAGCACTTATCAGCGCTGTAGAAAATTGCAGTTTTCGGAAGTGTTAACTTGAACGTCAAAACGTTTAGCCACGGATTTCGAGGACATAATTCTCGAGACAGGTTCTGAGCTGCAGTAATTTTGCTAAATCTGGGCGTCGATTCTGCAATTGGGACATTGGACCCAAATATAAATAAGGAAAGCGTTAATTAGTGACATTTCGTTAATTACTAAGTTCGTATATTGCGGTTTGTCATGCAAGTAGTGTTTTTCTCCTCAAGTTTTACATCTTCATTTTAGAAGTTACTTCATTAGAACTCTGTCTCATATCTCTTACGGGACAGCAGGCATGCACTCGCAGTACTGCACTTGAGCTGCTGCCGCGTTGCCTTTAATTAATAGCCAGCTTTCAATGGTCAAGCCGATGTTAGGCTTCAAGCAGACAGATATGTATTGTCCAACAATGAATGGCCTGTCTATTGAGGCATTGAGGCCGGACAGCGCTTTGAAGGGGGCCTATTGCCCGCTCGTCGATATTTCATAGGCGCGCTCGTTCTATGCGTCGCAGTTCTTCCGGTAAGGCATTGGCCACGCAACGCCGACAGAGCGCCCATCGATTTCGAGCGCCATGGAAAGTTGCTGTGCGCAACTTTTGGAATATCGCTGAATTAGCGCTTGATTTACACTCACTCTTCATCATTGTGGCGCAAAGTTGACAACATAGATTCACGTAGAAGGATTTTAGAATGACTATGCTCATGTGTTGCAAGAAGGCCTTACTTGAACGAGTGATTCAGAAGTAGCTGAAACTTAGGAAAACTTACTGTGGGGCAAAAGACACACACGCGTGAACTAGAACACTCTAATATGAGCACAGCTGGCACGTACGTACACGGACACAATAAATTGTCATTTATCATGGCGTAAATTACAAATACTCGTAAGTTCTTGGGAACAGTAACACACCCTTGGTACCAGGGAACCAGAAGCACCTAAGAATAGGCGTTAGCTCTCAGAGCCGTCTTATCGCGCAATAGTTCGATCTTTTGGTTGTCATACGTGGCTTCCAGAAGGCACAAGAGCAGTAAGCATCACTGCTCGCTTGTCGCCATACCCTTTTGATTCTGTTTGATCTTGGTTCACTTGTCTGACGTCAACGCACCATATTCTCGAGCCTTCGTTAATGTAGATCTCTTCGCGCAAGTGCGTTTACGCTACCACGACTAATGGGGGGAACAAACGTGTGCTCTAAAGAATGCTGCCACATGACTTCACCGCGTTCCAGGGTGCGTGAAGTGCTACATCCAGCCTGACGTCTTGCTTACGTTGGCACCCAGTCAAGACGCTCAAGACCGCCATCCTTTCCGTGGCGACCGCTGTCATTTAGTTCAGGTTGCTGTTGCTCGTGCCTGGTTTTCGGGTGCACTCCTGCACGCTTTGCTTTGGGGGACCTCTTGAAGATTAACAGCTGCGTCCGAGAAGCCACGTCGGGAGTTCTCGAAGCGTGTTTGTGTTTCCGCGTTACTTCGGATGAGGCAATCTGGGACACAACACTTGGTCCTAGTAGCGGGCCCCAAGTAATCCCTAGCACTGGGTACAAAAAGGGTTTAAAGCTAGCTTTCTCGATTTTGTCTGATGAAGACGCGAAGAAGCCTGAAATATGCGTAAAACTTGCTACTGGCGCATTACGTGAGTTCAAATCGCTGGAACTCCCAGTTTTCAGTCGCATGGATGTTCTGGTGTCTCACTCACTGGACGCGTTAAGTAAGGCCGTTTGTAGTGTTTCGACTTGGTACAAATGAGCTCTGCTCAGGAACAAGTGCAACTGTCGGCTGTATATCGCAAAATTTCGAGAGCAACTCTCAAAAGTAGTTTCCATGCACTCGCAAGCGCTTGTGCACAAAGGCTCTATGGAGACTAACGTGCTCTCTTTCGCAAACTGTTCAGGAGCCCATTCGTGGAAGGATTGCAGTGCCCAAAAGCGTGGCTGAAAGAAGTAATACACAGCCTTTGTTGCGAGCGAACGTGCTCACTGCGCTTAGTTATTGGTGGGATATAAATATCAGCACCGTCAGCCTTGCTCAGCGCCACACGTCAGTAAGGAAATAATGACAGTATATTAGCTAGGCGCCACAGCAACAAGCGCGGCAAACGCTTAACGTATTTTTGGTGATTCATCGCTCTAGACGCCGTCATGTTCGTTTTACCAACTAAATATCACACACACACACACGCACACGAACGCACACATTTTCCGAAGAGAATGCATTCTTGCTAGTTGTATTAGGCTGTCAAAACAGCGTGGCTATTGCGTAGCTTGAAATATTTTAATGTCGTGTACCCAGCAATCATAGCTGGTCATGGCACTGTAACGTAGGCCAGCTTGCAGCAGGAGACAGGAGCGTTCCGCTTGCAAGCCGGGACAAGTCCATACTAAGTGGCAGACATCTGCTTTTGTCACATGGAAAGGGACAGTATGGACAGGTACCACAAAACACTGCTCATACACAACACAGGCCCTATAGTACACATATCATACAATGTGCCTTAAGGCAAGTCTTGATCGAAAAAAAAAAAAGGAAAAGAAAGTTTCAGTTTGGTGGTTACTAAACAGTGCAGTCGCCGGGGCATGAATGAGAAAATTTCACCTCCACCGACCGGTGCGCACGACAAGCGCTAAGGGTTCGTGCAATAACTTAGCCACAATAACAGCCGTCCCCACTCTATGTATGTTGGTCGGAAACATCGGTGCTTTAGAGGGTTCGCATAGGCATCTCTCGCGGATAATTGTTGTTACCACTACGCGAATTCTATCTCAAGAAAGATGCTCCTGCGTTTGTCAATACTCTTTGAGCGTCGCAACTTAAACACGCTTGCGACGAAGCCCGGATATGAAGTTCTTCCATTACTGCTTCTACAAGGATTGCCAGTAAAGTTCCAGAACTGATGTTTGTATACACTGTTACTGCTACTGCCAGGAAAATGTTTAAGGGGGTTGAGACACCGAATTTTGCCGATATGAAGTCTTTCCATTATTGCTTCTACAAGGATTGCCAGTGAAGTTCCAGAACTGATGTTTGTATACACTGTTACTGCTACTGACAGGAAAATGTTTAACGTGCCATATTTAAAGCTATCATATTCATATTTTGACATACATGTAGGGATTTTGGATTCCGGGGTAATTTTGACCGCCTGGGGTTCTTTAACGTGCCCCCATTGCACGGTACGGTAGTATTTCTTGGTTCCGTTTCCATCGGAACGCGACCGCCTTATAAAGTTCCGTTTAGTATGTGAATCGCAGTGCCCTTGTGAAGAGAAGGAGGAGGAATAAGGAAGGATCTCGGAGAAACCAGAAATAAAATACCGTAATGTTCTCAATGTTGCCGCGTCATTTATCATTTTTGCGCACATTGAAGTGATTTGCTTCTAGTGTAAATAGATGCGATATTTATGTATTTTTTTTTTACTTCAAGTTCAATGAAAAGTAAGCGCTCCGAGCAAAATTCGACGTATACCGCATATATCTGTTTTCGGGCGACAAAAACAGGGTCTTCGGATGGAGAGGCCCTCAACTAAAATGCACGAATCGAAGAAAAAAAAAAGCTCATTGGTAAGTCCAATGCCCTTCTTAGACGTTTTCAGTGCCTTGTTAAGCAGTCAAGCGGGGATCCCATAGAGGTCGGCAACTAATAAGCTGTGCACATTCATCTTCCGTCGCGCGCTTTCTTGCGCTTTCGCAGCAACGGAAAAGAGCCGCAGCGACGGACGAAGTTTCATTTGCGCTTCTTTCCCACCCAAATGTGTATCCCTTCCAATTTGTCTTTCTTGGAGAAACAAGCAACGCCCCCCTCCGGGCGGCTCTTTCGGCGGCTCGCTCTCGCGTATCGTCGCCGTTTAATCCCCTCGAGCCTCGTCCGCCGCCCTCGCTCGTCGTTTCTTGCTCCATTCCGGCTCGTTTCGCAGAGCCCCAGGACAGGGCTTTAATTTCGAGCGGCGCGGGCGCGGGTACAGGCGCGCGGGCGCGACGAGCCAATTTGTGCGTGGCCTGCCTGGTGCGCGGAGGAGAAGCAGCAGCAGCAGCAGCAGCGTTTCCAGCGGCCTCCCGCTTTTCCAACGAACGTTCTGCCGCTTTTGCAGCGCTGCGTAGTTCGGTCGCCCTTCTTCCATCCCGCACGCCTTTGTGCTCTCGGTTTAGGCGCTTACGGTCGCAGCGTTATGCTTCTACGCGTCTTAGCTACAGTCCTTTAAGGAAGGCCCGTTTTCTACTTTCGTTCAGCACTTCGTTTGTGTTTGCAGACATTGCACTACCGCGCGAAATTCTTTTATGGAAGATGTGAGGGCAAACTTTAATATTCTTACCTAATGTCTCGAAGAGATCCGTGCGTCCCGCACTGCGGCCTCACGCGTAGCTGTTGCGTCCGGCGTTTCCGTGTTTTCAGATGTGGCTCATCGTTCCCCCCTTCCTGCTGGTCTTAACGTTTCTCCGAGGAGCAAGGAAGGCCACGTAAATATCCTACGTGTTTATGGCGGATGTGAACTTCCGTTTTGTGCGGATTAAAGCAAGCTGCTGAAACTCTGAGCCGCGGGATTGTTTCTCTCTCTTTACTTCTGAGTCGTGGTGTCTGCTTCCCGAGTAACAGTAGCAACGGGGTTTGAGGTCAGGGTACTTAAAAGAGGCTAAGCGAAATTGCCAGATCTCTTGAACGACGTCATAAGGAGTGCAACGCGGAGTGGGGTGTCGTAGTCCTCGTGGCGCCATGGCGATTAAAGAAAAGGATGCCGTGGGACGCCGTGAAATGTAGCAGAAAAGCCCCTGGAGGTCAATCCCTATGAGGGAGAGAGAGAGAGAGAGAGAGACATGCAGGAGGATGGGCGGACGAAAGAAAGAAGAAATCCAGAGAGGTTAACCGGAACGGGATATCCGGCTTGCCACTCTACACTAGGGGGCGGGGGAGGTATAAAGATAGGAGAAAATAGAGGGAGAGAGAAAGAAAGGGAATCGACACAAGATCACAATCGCTAGGTTTCCTTTGTAGCCTGGTGATACTCTCCCAGATGGATGACAATTTTCCTTTCCATCCAGATCCTCATAATTAGTGATTCTAGTATTATGGCTGCGCCTCGCACGAGGGTAATACAAGAGGCAGGGATGTACGGAAACAAAATTACTTTGCAAGATATCGCAAAGAAAAAAAATGATTATGTTGATCAGGTTTCGTTGCAGTTGCTCTCTGAATTGCCTATAGTTGTAGCTTTCTCTTTCGAAAGAACTGTTGCTAAGGGAACACAAACTGCTCACTGAGGGTCAAAAAGGAATAACGAGAGAAAGCGTCTGAAAACTAAGGGGCGTCTCGAGATTACCGGCACGGAAACGGGAGAAAAGAGGCGAGCTCGACGCAAGCTGCATGCGGACAATGCGGCCCGGTTGCGCGTGACATGTGAGAACGGGAGCGGGAGGGCGTAAGTTGAAAGCAAGCTAGAAACTTCGCGAGAAGCCAAGGGGTCTCCGTGACCCTTTCCGAGATCGCTCGGTGCACTCCGCGAACGGATGTAAAACATTTGGCTCTGCCTTCCGACCGAGAACTGCGCGGACTCCTCACATTCCCATTTGGAAGCGAGCGAGCCGGGGAGATCTCCGCCCTCGATGTCGCGTTTTTTCCTGACTGCAGCGCTTTAAAATGCTTTGCTCTCGGCTTGGATGTCGGTTTCTTCCATCTCAAGCCCTTTTCCTTCCGCGCCTGTGTGGTATGTTTTTTTTTTTTTTTTATTTGTCCGTGCCCGCTGTGTCCTCGCTCTATAGTTGTTTCTCGCGTATTTTGCATTTTAACGCTTGTTTTTTTCTCACCGTATATGATTTTTTTTTTTTTTTTTTGCTGTGAGATATACAGAAAACAGATAGCGAGGGGTAACGCTGCAAATAAAATTTGGGTCGTGTAGAAACAACAACAACCCGAAAGCAAAAAGCGATGCGCTGATTGTATGTCACACGCGCAAGCCGAGGACGTTCTTAGTGGCGCTGCCCAGGTTTTCCTATTTTCTTTTGTCGCATGATACGTTTGCTTATCGTTTAATGAAGCGTAATGTCTGCTTGACTTTACTTGTATGTGTTACCTTTCCTTCTTCCTCTTTCGGGGGCCTAGAATGAGATTCACGGTTGGGTGGTTCCGGCGACGCGTTCCGAAGCATTGACGTCATAGCATTGTGTTTCCTCATTTTACGCTTTTGGTGCGGCCACACGCATGAATCGTGCAAGGGCAATTCTAAATAATCCTATAATTGCAAGTACTATGGGATACATACCGCGTGCTGTAGATGATTATTTGAGAACATTTCAACCAAAGCGAAATAATGATTCGGTTTCAAAGATTTCTATAGAACTGGGCCCGTATTCACAGAAAGCTCTTACCCTAGAATTATTCGTGGAAGGAAATTTCAGCCAATTCCGATGCCTGACAAATTATTAGCGAAGATGGTCAGCCAATGGGAAATAGCTTTTACGAACGAAAAGAAGAAACGAAACCGTCGGTTTCCGTAACTCTCGAACTGATTAAAGAAATTTAAATTATGGTGTTTTACGTGCCAAAACCATGATCTGATTATGAAGCACGCCGTAGTGAAGGACTGCGGAATAAGTTGTAGCACATGGGGTTCTTTAACGTGCACCTGAATCGAAGTGCACGGGGCTTTTCGCCCCCATCGAACTATGGCCGCCGTGGCCGGGATTCGATCTCCCGACCTCGTGCTTAGCAGCCCAACACCATAGCCACTAAGCAACCACGGTGAGTTCGTGATCTGATGACGTGCCGTTTTTGAGAAGCAAAAGCAGAAACAGCTTGACCGCTGCGGTCAAGTAAGAAAGTGTGGACGTGTGCCAGTGATCGATTTCATGCTAGTCACATAGCGTGCTACTGAAAAGAGCCACAGGAACGAAGGTGCACAGCCTAGTAGTCATAGCTGCTGAATATTAATTTCCAATAGCTGGCCATGATTCTGAAGCACCGTAGCCGTGCTGTCCTGTTTTTCTGCAAACGTGCATTATCATTTCGAGCAACGTGACGATATATTTTTGATACTGCTAAATTCATGTCGCGCATCGTGGAAGCAGGTATGTTTTCTGGTGAAGAGCCGTGTTTGTTTATATCTGGGAAGGGGGGGCACCACGCAAGCTGTGTAGAAATCTTGCGAGAAAGTTGCTAAGTTTCTGGTTGTTTCATGCGCTTCGTTTTCCTAACATCATTCTGCCCGCTATCTTGAATTTATATTGGTTAATGAAAGTGAAAATTGATATTGGTGTAATAATTTCTTGTTTCTCTAGCCTGCCTCCGGGCCCATATGGCTAGGGCACCAATGAAAGCGTGGCTATATCGATAAATTATGTTGCGTAAAGAGCCGATTCTGTCATATGCTAAAAGAAGAGGAAAGATTAGAGAGAAAGAACCATTTGATGCTGGCACTGGATGTCTATTGTAGGTAGCATAGACCGCAGTTTCAATGAGAATAGGCCCTGAATCGGATCACGCCTCAGAGCGCGAAAATGTGTCAGTGGTCAGAGCTGCGCTCCTCCCGCGTTATCAACGGGATCAGCCGTCGTGAACTGTGGATGATAAAGGAATAGAATCGAGCTGAAGGAATCGCTATCTTATACCAGCCCGGTTTGCGTGAAGGGAGGCTGTAAAAATCAGTGGTCCTGTATGTGACTATTTCCGCTGGCGGCAAGTGCCAACTTTAAAGTAAATTAATTTAAATACGCGTGTGCGGGTTAATGACCCAAGGCAACCGACTGGCTGTGAGAGACGCCGTGTGAAATGGGCTGCGGATATATTTCGACCCCAGAGGTGTTCTTTAATGTGCACCCAAAGCGTGGTGCACTATTGTTCTGGCATATCTGCCCCCTTCGGAATGCCTCCTGATAATTCTGCAGCAATGCCATAGCCACTGAGCCATATCGGATGATTATTTTGTGCCAACCAAACAAGATGATAACGACGAACGTGATGATGTTACTCACGGCATATGCAACGATAAGTGCAAATGTAACCCGTGACAACTCCTGCGTACAATGAAGCCAACTTCATAAGTTAATGTTCTTTTTCCCTTCCCTGCACCCAGCAGGTGGCCTCGCCCTAATTCGTTCCTTCATGTTCCTATAAGGGAGACGTGCCAAGGACGTTAGTAAGCCCCGGTTAACCTAGGACACGTCCGGCCGTCAATTTTGGGGGCGAATGGTCTGTGAGTGCGACTGCCTGGTTAATTAGGCGCGTCCGTAAATGAGTGTCGGGTGCTGAGAGCAGCCCAACAGCGATAACATAACGAAAGCGACACCGACGCAAGTGTCAACGTGCACATTGATAATTCGACCATGTTGCCCGCACAGCGTGGACTGCAGTGTAGATTATTTTTTTATTATTTTGTTCTCCCCCCAGCTCCACCCTCGTGCTAGGCGCGGCTCCTCTTCTTTAGAGAGGGTCATAGCGCTAGAAGACACGGACAAGAACGAGAGATAAGGACGAGCGCTCGTCCTGTTCTCTCGTTCTTGTCCGTGTCTTCTAGCGCTATGACCCCCTCTGATGTGTCTAACCAACTAGCCCAAACAGCCATCCTCTTCTTTTTCATCTTTCAGCTTTGACTTTACAGATGCGCAACAGCGTACACGTACTAGCAATAGAACAGCTTATGACAACGATGCACTTCCTGATATATCCGTATAACGGGGAAGCCAAGCGTGGCTCCGAGCCATGCATGCACCATTTGATTTCTTCCCTTTTAAAGTGTTACATTGTGTAAAGTCAGGCAATGCATCTCTGATCAGTGCGCCGTATGAAAGAGCAACGCTGCTCGATTGTAACTGAGTAGGGCATACTGGTTTGGAAGTGTCGCTAACTATAAGTTCGTAATCCATATCAATGGGTGTGCGCGCACGAGTACGGGCGAAAAAACAAAAACATGCAGCGACAGACACAAGAGCAAACTTACAGCTGAATTTTATTAGTGGGCAGCGTGAAGTATGCGTACAGAAGTATGTGTACAGAAATTGACTACCTAAGTATCCGATCACAAAGATAGATTGGTTATGTACCGCATGGGCCGCGTCTTTAATCCTGCCTTTTAAACATTCTTAGGTTTTCAGTGCGTTCCTCACGGGTTAGCGTTACCTTTTCATGGCTCACTTGTCTTGGGGTGTGTTTTTCCTGTGACTCTACAGTACCCCAACAGAAAATCACGTCTGGGCGTAAACTTCATCCTGCTAACTAATAAAATTCACCTGGAAATTTTTGCTTATGTCTTTTACGACTCACTCCGTGTGTTCTGTATATCTGCGTAAAAACCTGCCAATATGGATGCTCGAATGTAACGCTTAACGGAGACCCCACAAGAGCCTCACTGGCCCGATGAAGTTAACGAACGCGTACATTTACGCCATATGGGGGTCGTGCGACAGTAAACTGAAGATGAATAAGAAACGATCTAAGCGGGTTTTAACGGTGTTGCGGGGGGTGTGAAGTGGGATAGAGCCTCATCCTGTATTGTCGCAGGGGACGCGTTTACTAACACATTGCGGAAAAAAACGAGTGCAGAGGAACTATAGGTCCACACTCGCCGCCGACTGTTTTTGATTTGCGCTGCCGGCAAACGCGCACGCATTTCTCGCGCTGTCATTTAATTAAGCCACTCGCCACCGTTTCCTCCGCCGCGTTTCTCGGCGGATCGCCGTATAGGGCTCCAGAGTGGCCCCCCGTGTGTCTGTCCCAGAATACGCGTGCGCTCGCTTTGTGCGGTACGCGCTCGCCGGAAAACGAAGGAGCAAGACGGAAAGGAAGGCCACGTGGAGACGGAACGGCGTGCGAAGGAAAAGTTGTGTTGCTCTTTCCGCGCTGGCTGCGCGAAAAAAGCGCCATTCCGCTTACCCACGCGGAGCGTAGGCAAACACAGTCAAGCAGGTTATTGCGTGCCGTCAACGGACACGGCCTGCTGATGCTGCTGCTGCTGCGGCACGGGAGATGCGCGAGGAGCGAATCAAGGGACGCGAGTTCGGACACACTCGCGGCGGCGACGAAACTGCGTGATGCGTTTTTCGTCCGCTCTGTCTCGCGGAAGGGTAATTTCCCACCGGAAATGGAAGAAATGCAAGGGCGTGCGCGGAGGGAACATTCTCCGAGACGCCCGCGCGTGACTCTGCGCGCCACGGCATCCGACATTTTGGAAGCCAGGTGAACAGCGCGAAGCGCGGGATATGTATAGCGCTCTTGTGCGCCCCTCTTTCTTAACGCCGAGTTGCATGAGGCACTATAGCCGCGAAATAAAGCGCTCACACAGAATGCACGCTCGAAATTTTGTTCAGTATGGTCTGAGTGTCGTCTTATGGCATCGCAACGTTGAAGCTACGATATATATATAGCGGGATTCCCCTGCTTTTTGAAATGATAAGAATGAGCAATTATATACACCATGGCTGTGGTTTCATTGAACTACCTAAACAGCCTACATATATGAAACATCCATGGGTTTTTTACAATGTTTTTACAATGAGCACTCTCGGATCGAGAATCGGCGCACTTGGGTTCGCTGCCCTCGATGAAATACAAAAATACTATGACAGCCGTTGAGAAACAAAATATAAGTGACGGTAAATGTTATCCATCACCATGAGTGGCGCTGTCCCCTGGTTTTATCTTGTACACATACATAAATGGCCAAGAATGTGGACTTGCGAACAGCCACCACCGTATAGTGCAGTTGGTAGTGCAAAGCACGCGTAATGCGGAGGTTGCGGGTTCGGCTCCCACCGGCGGCAAGCTGTTCTTTCGGTAGCTTATCATTTCTGCGCGTCTATTGTACTACGAATAATTTCTCATATGCTTTCCTTGGCTTCATTATCTGACAGCTTCATATGGTTGTGACGAACAAAATCGGGCCCCTAGGTTCCCCTTATTCTCGTTCACGTGCAGACGTGCCGAGAGAGTAGAGAGAAAAGAAAAAAAAAGCCAATTAAGAGATCCAATTCCACTTCGAACGTCCAACTTCGTATCGTCAAACAACCGCCACGCATTGATGCACTTAAAATAGGATAACCACGCCAAGCGTGATAGTTGATGAGATTTTCTGCCTTCGTTCTAGGTTATGTGTGTTTCCGTGTATGCCGCTATGGTGAAGTGTCGCCAAAAAATAAATCTCCATATGACCTCACCCGAATAGGAGTGGCGTTGCGTCGTGATGTCGTCGTCGTTGTCGGTGCCGACTATACCGCGCTCTAAGGCGCCACCTAACGCTTTCCGTGCCGTTTTGTTAAAGCGAAGAGATAGTGTAAATAATAATAAAAAAATGTCGACGTGTTCTCTTTCCGTATCTTCTTCAAGCTCGGACAGTTGATTCTCAAGATTCGGAGGTAGAAAGTGGCCTTCTCATTTCGTCACCGAGCACGCACACGCTCACGTATCACATTTTTTTTCTTCTCACCTTTCGCACATAAAGTTCTGTGACGCGAAGTGCGCTCCCAGAATACAGAGGGCAGTTGGCTTTGCGGAGACGTGTAAGCGCTACGTACTCGGAACGGATGCTTATTTCCTGTTGGCTTCGGGCTTCAACTTCCTTTCTTTGAAATCCATCAATGCTTCACAGAGTCCTGCAACACCGAAGGGCTTCGTGAGCGTACTGTTGCACGTCACGTACTTTGAACAGCGAGCAACAAAACAATGCCAAGTGCCAAATCATTGGCAAAAAAAAAAAAAAAAAAAAAAAAAAAGAAAGAAGAAAGCAAGAGAAAGCGAAACCTGTAATGTGTCAAATGTTCAAGGAAATGGTTTCCGTGAGCTATAAATTAAGCTCATAGAAGTAATCTGAAGATTCGTCAATTTGTACGAGACCTGTGAGAAGTCGACTTGGAATGTCGTCTTTGTTTCTGTTTCTCTTCGACTAGTCCATTCTTTAGAACAGAATCGATCTGAACGACCTTTCTCTATTTGCTTACTCCCGCCGTAATAAGGTCTCCAAATATATACTGAATTCTTTGTCAAGCGATCTGCTGCTCTTTTGTTTTCCCGGCTTTCTTTGCCGGTTTTCCGCCGAGACCCTGAGTCCGTGGGGACCCATGAGACGGGAGGTGTGGGAGGCGGACGTGTCTCCCCGCGGGCAACCGCTCGTCACATTTTGGCGAGCTTTTTATACATTTGCAGTTTGCCCTCTTTCACCCGCCATATCGCCTGCTCGCCGTTTACGCTCCTTCGCCTCGGAATCGTCATTGTTTCCCAGCTGCGCATTTGAGATAATTTTGTATTTTAATTTATTGAACGTTAATGCCAGAACATACTTAAATATAATTCCTCAGAATGCTTCGATGCTTCTGGACTTCAGAGTTGAGCTCCCTGGGTCCTAGCCGGCGTGACATATTCTGTTAATACCGTTCTAGCTACCTTTGGCTTGATTTAATTTTCTTTTGCTGTACTTTTTTGTGCGAAGGCCTAGCTTCTTGCAGTTATCGGGACGTCTGTGGTTGCTGCATCTATCTGACATTGCTTGCAGACAACTATTGTATATATTATAAACTAATCCATTCGTTGTATACGTATCACTTGAGAGGGACTTATTCTTTTTTACACTTTTCTATGTCACCGTCATACACATCGACCATAGCGGGGGGGGGGGGGGGGGGGGGATGAAAAGAAAGGAGCCCACGTGCTCGTCTACGGCATTGGTCGAAAGTGTTTTTACTTTTGCAGTTTACGTGTATTATCATCACTTTAACTGGACAGCTGCCCTTGCCACACATTGCGGCAATCCTTCTGGCCGCTGCCTCCTCGGCTGGGTGACATGGTCAATGTTGGGGTGGGCACTGCTACTCGTGTGTTTGGCACATAATGATGATGTACGCATCGTTAGAAAACTTAACTTCTGTCCTTTACAGCGGTGGGCTTTTGGAGTTTTTACCTGTTGTTTTTATTCCGCAGATGCGCGTTCAAGAAAACGTTCTAAAGTGATTGTGCTTGCTTTGTTGTTTAGGTATGACGGCAAAATAGAGCGGAAGCTAGAAAGCTTGCTTTTTGCGAAATATAAATCCTAATCGAGGTGCATGCGGTTAGTAAGAGCCGTTCCTTCTTAAGGTTTGGACTTCAGGTCAGCTTAAAAAGACGCAAAAAAAAAAAAAGAAAAGGCGGAGGTTAATATTAATTTTAACTTTTATACTGTGTAACACCAATGTCTAATACTTGCAGTAAAGGATCATAGTATGCTCTTCTTTCGTGCAAAGCTTCAACAAAGAAGTGTGGTACAGGCCTGGCGAGTCGCTTCGCCCCGGTGCCTGAAGCAGTCGTAAACCATGTAGCTACGAGCTGAAAGAAGTTACGAGGTACGGCTTCATTGGAAAGGAGGTTTGAACAAAGAACAGGGAACGAACAACACGGACGAGTGCTAGGTACTGCTTGCTTGCCGTCTCTCATGTGCAACTGCTGAAATTCGCGTAGATTTATCTTATCCTAAACTTATTACCGCGCTGTCTACGTTTAGGAGTGCGCTTTTGCATTATTCGCGCAAGGTGTATGCGTGCATGATAAGATGAAAATTCTCGCTATGGCCCACCATCGCTGACGGTTCTTCTTGAAGGCTCTTCTCGCGATGACTTTTTACTTAGCCTCTTTATTAAGAGGCTCACCCAGTTTCTAATCACACGCCCGGCGTATTTTTACAGCGATAGCTGCTAAGCGCACTCCATCCAGTTTTAGTGGCCGTCGTCGCAGGTGGCATCGTAGTCATCGTCATCATATTTATCACCAGAATCATGTTTTCTTGGCAGAGAGAAAGTGACCGAAATAAAAAAAAAGAAGAAAAGTAGAAGAGAAGAAAAAAACTCCTTTCTTGAGTACGCAATGACAGCACTGGTTATTTTATAGACAGTTCCGTACAAGCCCTGCTGTATCCCATTGACCCACTGCCTTAGTGCCGGCTCCGTTTTGCCGCGCAGAAAGGCTGTAAGGCCGGATTTATGTGTGCCTAAAGCTCAGGATCGTCGTGGTAGTGACCATCGTCGTCAGCTGTCGCTTTTTTAAGGGCCACTCGAGTTTGGCTTTGAGTGACCCGCGACATAGTATTTATTTTCTCGCTCATCGCTGTCCTTGCATCTGGTGCATCTCGAGCTTCGCGCCTCACTTTTGTTTCTCGCCGATGAAGAGAGACACCATTGTCTGCATGCTCACTTTTGCTCCCCGTTCCCGCACTATTTCACTTTTTTTTCCCCACGTGTGCGCATTTACAGCGTGTCCTTGCATCACCCTGTAAGGAATGCGTCCTCTGCTTTGCCGAACTTCGCGCTCCGGGGGCTCACTCCGGAGAGATCGATGCGTAGGACATCTGTACGTCTCGGGACTCCGGGCGCGCGGATAAACCATTGCCGTCTCGAGTGGCTGAAAATAAAACAGCGCTGTAGGCAAGAAGCGAGGCAGTTCTAGGGTGCGATGTTTTCCACTTCGCGCAGCCCTTTCTTTCTCCTCTGCTCTTCGCGACGCCTCTCTCCTTCTCCTTTCGCATCCTCTCCCATTCCCAACCACATTTCCTTCATTCGGTGTCGCTGCCTCGCACGGTGGTGCTATACAGCCGTATTCTTGCCTATCGATGCGCCGGGCGCTCTAGACATGCCACGGGCTACATGGCTCGACGCCCATGAGCGTTCCTCGGGGCCTGTCGAAACTTTCAGCGGTGACGGCCGATCGAAAGATTTCCTTCGTTGTTTTCCTTTTTTTTCGTCGGCTGTTTGTATCGGCGCCTTGCTGGCGCCTGTGGGTGCTCTTTATCCTGCCGCTCCTTTGGATTTCCATCAAAGCGATGAGAGCAAAGTGGCAAGGGGTTGTGCGAACTCGCCGATCGATTCTATCTATACACATCTTTCGGGCTTCGTCGTTTTTAGCCTTCGAATGAAAAAAATAAAAAAGGGATTAGTTTGAGGTGAACTTGCAAAATTCGAAGATTTTATTTACCAGGCGTTTAATTTTTCTTTCTTTCTTTCTTTCTTTCTTTCTTTCTTTCTTTCTTTCTTTCTTTCTTTCTTTCTTTCTTTCTTTCTTTCTTTCTTTCTTTCTTTCTTATGCAAAAGACGTCGGGAAGTTAATAGTCCTGCTTGTCTAAAGAAAAGATGGAAAACGCAAGCTATGATATCACTTAGTGTCCCTAATCTAGGAAAGTGAATCAAAGGCTTCTAAGCTGGCGCTTTGTAGTGATCAGACACTGAGGCGCGCGCGACAGGCAACCAGGATGCCGCTCTGTTCGCTTGGTCTATCTCCCATGGTCGCATCAGGGAAAATGCGTCGCGGTTTCTCGAACGTGCACGTGCGTTATTTTACGTTTATTCTGTCCACCGCAATGTTAATTCCCTCTACCCTTTCATTTTCATTGCCTCGGGTAAGTCATTAAGTCGGAGATTACAACTACTCCGTTTCCTTGCTTTTCCGTTATCTCCTATCTCTTTCTCTCTAGGCTAGATAAGATTGAGAAATTCAACAGTGTATATCCGACAAAGCGAGAAAGCAAGGACACCCCTTTCGACACTACCTAGTAAACCACTTTCGCAATGTTTGCACGTAATTCGTGTTCCTCTTAGATGTGCGTATCCTCATCGACAGAGATGACAACAGTGTATACTCTGCTTCGTCAGACAGTCTTTAGAGAAGTGAAACAAACAAATGCCACGGGTTACTGTGACACCCCCGCGCCTAACATGATCTATGGCGTCTCTGTAAGCGGTCTGCAAAGGCATCGCGTGGTGCGATGGCGTGGTGGTGCGTGCGCCATATTGTGCTCCGTGCCATTATGACCGATACGTGAAGCCATTGGTCAAAAGGATGTTCCACATCCGCCCCCATGGCCATGAGTAGTGCTGGCTGACTCTCCCAGAGTTAGATCTTGTACACATACGTAAATCAATACCCAATAACGTGGACGTGGGAACAGTCGTCGCACTAGCAAAACTGGTAATTAATGCAACGCACGCGTACTGCGGATGTTGTGGGTACGGCTCCCACCGGCGGCAAGTTGTTTTTTGTCCACTTTTATTTCTCTTTAGCTTATCATTTTCTACACTTCGCTCAAAGATCTGCAAATAGTTTCCCCTATGCTTTCATTGGTTGACTTCAGATGGTTGTAGCGAACGAAAATCGGACCCCTCGGTTCCCCTTCTTTTCGTTCATGAAGATAGGACGCACGAAGCGTTCTTCTCGCGCAGCGGACAGACGAGCAGTTGCATGTAAGCCTTGCGATGCGGAAAGAATACCGCTCGTGTGTGAAACAAACTGGCTGGAAGACCGCGGGGAGGGCCGAAACCCTGGGGGCTACGGGAGCTTCTTTTATTTTGTGGCATGGTAGAGGCACTTTTTTTCTGTGCTGTACTGTCGAACAAATGTTTAATTATGGCGCGAACCTTCGGACGTTACTGTTCTTAGACCGTTTGCGCTGGCAGGTTCTTTCTCTATCTCTGAAATACTAATTTGCGATGCAATGAGGCGCAAAAGAAAGCAGCATCCTTGAATGACAACTTTTACATTGTACTGAGGGTTTTGAACCTTTCACATCTATTTGCGCAAAGGAATCTAGTGAGCGGCTGCCTAAAATGGCTGCGCAGAACATGCTCGTTTTTTCCCCCCCTGAACATCGAGCTGAGGCGAACTTCATAGCATGTCGCAGGCACCTGCACCACGCCCTTTCTACGCGCACATGTAACACAGCGCGTACTACGTAATGAGACGCATCTGCGCACAATATTGCCCGATTTCTCCACGATAAGATTACAAAAGTGGTCTTTGCACCACGTCCGCGGAGGAGTTCTTCAGCAGGTGCGAACCGATCACCAGTCGAGCCGAATTAAAGCGCGTTCTTGGTTAGGAGCTCAGGCCCATGTTCCACTTGCCTATGGTGGCTCACGTGCACTTTGGTTTCATGCGCATGACGCGCTTTTGATTAAGGTGAAACCCTTAGGTGTCTATTTTGGCTGGTGACCTTGGCGAAGCTGGCTCGTGACGAAAAATGGCCGACGCCGCAAAGAATGCTCGGGTCGACGCCACATTTCTCAGGGAGGTTCCTGTAAACAAAGTAAATTAGCGGCTTTGAAAAGAAAATTTCGTACTTTTATGTCTGGATGGGAATCGAGCCCGGGCCTTCGAGGTGCGAGAAGAGCACGTTTCCCTGAAGACACGGCGGCTCCACGGTTCTGGCTTACTAAAGGTGTGCCTAGTGCGTACGCGATTGCACACGCCACGTCGCAGCCATCTCGCTGACTAAAAGTGTGGCCTATTGCGTGCACTAACATGCTGCACTTTAGGTACCACGTTAAGTGTTCATACGTGGCGTTCAGGAGGTCACCTTTGTGCCATACGTGTACTTCCCATTGCGGCTCGTGATGTCTTGCATGAGGTCTAGCCCCCATTGTATAACATAATGCATTACTAATGTGTCTTACAAAGAAGTCTAACCCAGATTGTACACCTTCCTGTATTGTCAAATGTGCAGAAGGCTTTCGCCTTCTTGTGTTACAAGAGGGTAACACCGGCCGAACTCCTTTTACATCAGCATATATCGCAGCATATAGGTATCTCATGCTGAGATATATGTCTCTAATAGATCCGTAAAGTTGCTCCTCTCCCTGTTTCTGAACTGACGGGAAACGAAGCATGGTGACATCCGGTGTACGCGGAAGGGGCGACGAGTGATGGGCCACTCTTCTTGTTGACAGAGTACAACGGATGTAACTGCGTCCGTTGCCACGTCGTCCCTACATCTTTTTTTCTGTCCTTCCGTCACGTGTTGTTGCTGCCGCGGGTGTCAGTTGCAGACGTTCGCGACAGATTGACTTTTTCCTCCCGTTTTTCTGAGCTGAGCATTTCTTCTTTCTCGAGTCGCCATTCCTCGTTGGCCGCATTCATTTTCTCTTCTTCGGGCTTCCCCGCTTCATTTCGTCAAGCCATTGCCGAATTCGGTTGCCTGCTCCGCGCTTCCCTGAACTCCATGTTCGCACGCTCTATCCACTCGCTGCAATCTGCATCACACGCGTTCACGGCGCCGCAACACTCGCAGAGTTCCCTTTCAGGAACTTCGAAGACGGACGGGTCTGTATCCATTATGCATGCAAGGCAGCTGTGCGCGGCTGCAGCATGAAAGGAGGCGCGACTCGAAGCGTGCGAGCAGGTCACTGAAATTTCGAATACGTGCCATTGGAGGGGTGGGCCATATCCTGTTCGGTCGATCGCTTTCCAGAGCCCAACGCGACGGACACGATCGATTCGTTGAAGAGTCTGCAGAAGTAAAAGACGGTTTCGGTGTGTCATTTAACTTCGTTTTGGTTTTCCTGTAATCGTGGAATCTGTTGAAAGCATTGTTCAAAATTTATAAACGTGAAGGTGGGAGAGAAAGAAATGAACGGAGGTCTGCCGGTGAAATGATGAAGATTTGGCTTAATTCTATACGAGTCACATCTAATTGCTAACACACCATGGGGCGTGAATACGCGTTTCCTGTCATCGAACTTAAAGCAGAGTATAAATAAGGCTGTAAAACAGATTGTGTGCTTTGAAGAAAATGCTGAAAAAGTTGCAGAAATCCGGAGTAATCCTTGGATTCTGTGGAAATTATCAAATTTACGTTAATTGCAGCGCACCGAACATATAGTGGAGAGACTGCAGCGATAGTCCTATTCGGTACGTCCGATATTCTGACAGGTGTACGTTGTCAGATTCGGTGGCGAAATGCACAAAACTCCGGTGAAGGCTTTTCGGCCGTGTGGAAAAGTGTAGTGATGATAAGTGTTAACTAGAACATCGCCCTGTGAAATTGAGGACATATTTGTGAAGACATCTACTACAAGCACAGCATTCCTGCTTAATATATATAGCTTTATTAATGTTTTGCTTCAGTTCCGCAATTAGAACATGTGTCCTCACGGGAATAATTACGAAAATTAGCGCGAAGTTCAGTGCTGGAGCTTTGTTAATTAACATGACGCTGCAATTTGACGTAGAAGTAATTTCCGCATCTTCATGTAATATGGAAATGATATGACGCAACTACACTATGTGGCACTTCCTATTTTAATGAGTGAGTTGCCAAAATGAAAAAAAAAAAAACCTGGTGTCCTGACATGTTTTTCATTAAAGGTCAGTTGTAAATCGAGCGCCTCTCCTGTGCATTGAGATATAGCCGGCTGCAATTTAGCTTACCTTCCCATTCGCTTATAGTTTTAAACAACGACAAAACAACCTCTGCTGTCTCCTTTCTCATACATGTAAGTTTGTGGTTGTTTGAACTTACAGATATGTAAACGAACTTGTTTTATAATGAACTTAAAAAAAAAAAACGATTGGTAGATTCGCTTAGGAGAAGCACAACAAAAGACAAAGTACTACAGGGCCCGCTGAAACGCCTTACAAATGGGTGAAATAAGATGAAAACTATAGTCAAGAGAACCGTAATATTTGAAGCATGAACTTCGCACTGGTATGCTTGAATTAAGCTGCGAACTGATGGGGGCATTGAAAATGGCTTTGCGGAATTGGTAATGTTTAATTACGCGTGTAATATTACAGGGTGACGCGTTTGATCAGTAGAGGTGGCCCGCGTGGAGGCGAAATCACGTGAGCAACTCGTGTTGCGGGTACAAAACGGTGTCTAAAGGGGGCGGAAAGCCTTTCAGCTTGGCAGGCCTTTGATGAGGGATACTCAGAGAAAGAGAAAGAAGTCATAAGGGAAAGGCAGAGAGGTTAACCAGACTGAACCTGGTAGGTTACCCTGCAGTGGGGACGGGGGAAAGGACATTTATACTGAAAAATGTCACAGTTTCGCCCTAAGGGCGAAGCAATGAATGCGATAGCAACACAGCAATGTCATACGAAGTAAGGTGAGCGGCTTTGGTAGCAATGTGAATTGTAGTAAACATGAGCTGATTAAGTAAGCAGGTGTGCTGCGCCGTAAGTAGACCGACATGAAGAGAGACTCGATGACCACGAGAAGGCGCTTGTGAAACGGTGGTGTTGATGAGAAGCGCTTCCCGTGGGCAGCGCGTGCGAAGGGACACACCTGTAGCGCTGCACTGCCGATCCGGGCAGCATTGCATGTGTAGCGTGCGTTGGAAAATGTGGCCCGACTATTACTAACTGAATGAACCAGCGTGGTGTGAGCGCGCACAAACAAACAGGAATAGATCACACTGAATGACTGCAGACAACGACTGTCAAAACGCTGGCAGCAAGCATACGCCGCAGCGGGCGAAGGTACGTGCGGTCTATCGCTTCAACGGAAACTGAGCGGCGAATGCACGGCGCATAAAGGTCAGAGCCGTGTGGAGATAAGAGACGGTGCGGACGAGCGACGAGCGCAGTTGTTGGCAGAGCCCCCCCCCCCTCCCGCTCCCTCCGGCGCTGGCTTCCTGCGTCCTTGCTTGCGCGTGGGAGATGAGTGCGTTCGCTCGCCGTGATAGCGCGCGTCCGCGCACGCTTCCGCTCGGGCATACGGCGCGCGGTGAAGATTTTATCTATAGGGAACCTGACGGCGACGGCGACGACGACGCCGACGGCAGAAATCCGGTTGAAGTGTCCATATAATTGCTATCGCAATAAAATGTTTCATAGGGCTTCTAAGAGATTTATTTATTTTTAACGCAACTGCGAGCGTTAATCTTCCTGCGATAACTTTTAGTTTCCTATTAAGACATAGGAAATGAAATACAACGTTTGCCGATTGAATCACGTCGACAGACACCGAGCGTCCCGGCTCGCGCTAGCTTCAAGGTGGTTTGAAAAAATGACGGAGCGTTGTTAACGGCACTTCGCAAGGGCGCATTCCGCGAATTAGTGACATGTATGCCTCGAGCTGCGGAGACACTTGTACCTGTGTTAACGGGGTGTTTCCGGTGGCGCTGGGATTTCAACCAGCGACCTCTCGCGCAGGGATCCGAATATTCAGTGTCTGTATAACGTGTGCGGTGACCTTCCACTTGCTGTACGACCGTCTGCTTTCTTGGGTATACTTATATTGTACTTGTATGTGTATAATTAACTGCTGTACGACCGTCTGCTTTCTTGGGTATACTTATATTGTACTTGTATGTGTATAATTAACTGTTCATAGCCACCGATGTGGAACAGTCATTAGAATGCAAGCGTCGTGTATTACGTCATCTTATCCCTAACCTTGGAAGTGCTAGCCCGCGCCAGGCCTGCTATTATTATTAATTGAAATACGGTAAAAAGAGCACGCAGAAAAATGTATCTACATAGCACAGTTTGTACACGGCATCGTATACGTCATGCGGAAGCTGTGGGTTGGCCTTTCACAGGCGGCAAAGGTTATCTTTACCTCTGCTTTCATTTTTTTGTTATTGCGATCTTTAAGCGATAATAAGATTAGCGCATATCTAACACGCATCTAAAGTGTTGGTTTTCTGTGTGTGTGCTATGTCATCCTTGCTTTTTCTTTACCTGTACACCTGTTCATCTTGAACCGCATCGCGGCCTTGTGTATGTGTTCGGCACTCATTATATGCGTGTGTGTCGGGACTCCGTATAGTGTGTGCGGCACATTATCCTCACTTTTTCTCTCTGTATGTTTCAGTACGTTTAGGACTACATATGCACTTCATGTACTCTCTGATCTAACTCCTCTCTAGAATTTCTGGACCTGTGGCGTTACTTGTCACTTTAAAATATCTTTCTACAATTAAAACTCGGTCTAACAAAACCCGATTTTACGAAGTTCCCGATCTAACGAAGAAATTTTCATTCCCCGGCAGGCACCCATAGATAGGATTCAGTGTTGTCATCAACCTGAATTAACGAAACTAATGGCTACCAAACCCGACTTAACGAAGTTTTTTCCTGAAATAAATGAGTAAGAAAAGCTGTGATTTCTTTCTAATTTTGAGACAGACGGGTTTTTCTTTGGGCATGTGCTCTAACGCCATCGCGTTAAAACATCTATAGGTGCCCTAGTAATGGTCCTTGCGCCCGCGTACTTACATATCGGCAGCGTGTCATAGCTTCACGTAACCGTCTTCAGGTGATCTGGCTTGCATCACACATCAGTAAAGCAATTCGGGACGCCCTAGCGGACTTTCCACACGCCCAGGCGTTGGTTAGCTCTAACTGCAATGCCGCAGTAGCGTTTGATTCGAAGAACCGAAAAATTCCTTTCTGGATTTTACAAACTTCCCGATTTAACGAAATAATTCGAGCGTGGTCATCACTTCGTTAAATCCAGTTTCAACTATATTACTGCTATTACGTGATAAAGAGTAGCTGTCATCATTATAGGTGACAATCTATTTTTTATGTTTTCATTTCAATAAAACACTACTAATTCGGCTGTTCAATTTAAATAAAAGACATTTCATTTCCCCTGTGCTTCCTTTGGCATCATTTTGTTGTGGCTTCGCGTGGTTCTTGCTAAATATCGAACCCCAGAGCTGTCGTGATTCTTCTTCCTCTCGCGCATCATTTATATACGTATGTACTTTGCATGTATGACACCCGTTAATCCAAGATCGACCTCAAGATATATTGCTCCGTGAATAAATGGGTGGGATTACCAGCTTACTTGGATGTCACGGAGTGGAAGTCTTTAGGCGTCGGTTGACGGCTGCTGACAGGTCATATGAATTAATTCGCTCTCTTTCAGTGAAATATGATAAAGATCGGATTCATCGCCGAGCAACCTCTTTGCCTGACTTTATTAGTTGCTAAAGAGGGGAGTGGCAACGTTTACGAGTTGCTGCGTGCGATTCGCGCAACTTTCGAACATGTTTATCCGAGCGGCGTCCAATAAAGCCGCGTGGTGTTGCAAGCCGCTGCGGGCAAGTGAAATAATGACCGAGCAGCAGCGCACCATTCATTTCCCGTGCACCATTATGTCGGGCGGTTATGTTCAGTGTCGCTTTATTACCACTTATTAACGGTTGCGTACACTTTATTACATACGTACAGGAACCGCAATATGGGCATGTTACAGTGCGTATGGCAAAATATAGAAGAGACATGAGCGAGCCGGAAATCGCGAAGCGTTGAGGCGAGAGGGCTGGAGCGGAGAGGGATGGAAAGAGGTGACTCCTTTTTTTTTTTTTTTTTTTTTCGCAGCAATCCATCGCAGCTTTTGATGACTGCGGGCTCGTTCCGTATCCTTGCCGCGACGCTTGGCTCCAGCACCGAGCGGCTTTGAGTAATGTCTGGTCTAATGAGCTCCACCTTGTCTGTTGAGAGTCGCAGTGCTTTCTGCGGTGTCCGACACCCCACCACAACGTCGGGTTACGACCCCTCAACTTTGTGTGCAACCGATAGTGTGGCCGCATCTATAGATGTGCGGATATCTTAAAGATTCTTCTATGTGGTGTATACAGGGTGTTCCAGCTATCGCGCAGCACGATAAAAAAAAAAAAAAGAAAAAGGGAACGGCGTTACGCGAAGCAAACCTAGTGTGTATATTGTTTCCAGTACAGTGAAATGAATTATCTAACTCGAGAAGTACTGTCATAATTATCAAAGTGTCAATGAGAAAATTATAGAGCAACATGAAAAACCCCTGCTACAGCTTTCTGTTGCTCAATACGTGCTACATTAATGTGTTTTTCCGAGTGTGAAAGAAGCCCGCACACGCAAAGCGCCTCGAGCAGCCAGTCGCGTGGCAATTTTGCGTGTATTCGCGGGCTTCTTTCACACTCGGAAAAAAAAAAAAAAACACTTATATAACTATAAAAGGCAGTCCCTGCGCGCGAGCCGCCACTCGAAAGTGACCAGCGGCGGGCGATGCCATGTCCGTAGCATTCCGATTGTGTGTGTTTTTTTTTAAATCTTATCCGTAGCCACTGACGCTAAGAAGAGCCACTGCCGATTGCGGGATCCGCCCACTCCGAACAGAACCGGCCTCACTTGGTGCACGCGTTCCCTCGGGGCGTCCGATGCGCATCGGCTGGAAAAGGGCCACGAAAAGCACCGACTTGCCTCCTGGGGAAAATACACGCTGCCTTGTTTCCGGTGTCGTCCTCTTCTGTCCACGCTGCGCAGACTCATCGTTCAGCCACGTGTTGCCGCCCAGTCCGATTTGGCTCGGTACTACACGCGTAGTTGGTTTGCCTTTAGGCTGCGCGCGCTGTTTATACAGCGGCCCTTTATTTTTTTGCCCCAGCCAAGAACTTCCACTGCGTGACGTGACATGTTGGCCATCTTGAAAGGAGCTTCAGCCCCCTCGACGTCAACCAGGAAATATTTTTATTCTGTGTACGCTTATGCAGGGGGTGTCGTGTCATGCAGGGGGTGTCGTGTCACCAGTCTGTCTTCTTTTAGTAACGGACAATGCTTGTGTCTCTATACATGAATGAATATGACGAAATTATTTCCTGTCGTTAGCCTTATTTAACCGTTGTTCAGTGGTGCTTTGACCTAATTACTCTACCTCTTATGTTCCAGCAGAGTGATCGCTCCTGTTGCTGAATTTTTTTTTGTTTGTGGTTGTGGACAAATCACTCTCAACGGACGTTCATGATTGAGAGTGCCTGTTAATGGGCCAACGTGGAGACAGTTGATGGTATTTCGCAGAAGCATGCATACTGGAGGATACAGGAAGGATAGGAAAGAAAGCCCCCTGAACGACACCAAATGAAGAACCCAATCGAGTATGCCCCCAAAAAGCACATTGCAATTTCCACACCTGGAGAAAAATATCACATCACTGGATGAAATGCCGATGAATGTTCATGTAAATCTCACGACCTGCCGACTTAAAAACGGCCGCGTTTGGTGCCAAGATGGGAGGAGAGCTGTGGTCGAAGATTTGTCGACATATTTTAGCCAAGTTGTCGGCAGGAGAAGCATTTCGTTCGTAGGTGTGGCTGGCCATTGGCCGGTCGCAGTCGCTAATTATATGTACAACATCAGTATTGGATGGAAGTTGTTCTTAAGAACAATTCTAGCGTAAGAGCCCTTTTGTGGATACGGACCCTGATTCGCTGTAGATTTTTAGCGCATGCAGCGAACTATATAGCAAGTTTTGCTTGCAGTGGACATGGGAAGCTATTCTTGTGAATATGTTTACATAACGTGTCTGCCCTTCGCAACACGAGTTCTTATCAGGGATGTAGCCGCCCCATAATTAGGTTCTTTTTCAGATTTGTAGCTTAATTTTATGTAGTTCTGCGTTATATGCTCGATTGAATCTCTGACTCAGAGATTTCGCTCTCTTGAGGAAGACAACGAGATCTAAATAAACACGAAATTCAATTACACATTTCTTCGAACATACCGCGTCATTTTTCTTTTAAACCGCGGGGTTCTCGCACGGTGCTCTGTGCGCTACCCATTTGAAATGCAGGCGATAGCAGGCTGAAGGAAAATGTGGCCCCAACGAGGGCAGAAGAAGATACCGAGAAAACGAAACAATACAAAGAGAATCTCATTACGCAGGCATTGGAACTTCAGCGTGACCGGGATACATATTCATTGCAGCGCCATCTAGTCGTTCCCTCAAGAGCATGACAACGACTAACGACGCAGAAGGCCATTTAAGCTCGAGCAACAGCCACAGCGCTCATATCGTCTTTTTCGGAGCGTAATATCATCTGAAAAAGACATCAGCACCGAACACAAGCGCGGGCCGCACGATGAAAAGCAGCGCAGCTATGCCTGTCGCGGCCATTATTTATCAAGTTGCTCTTTTACGATGTGGCGCGACTCAAGCGGCATTTGCAGACGACTCCTTCGGTCGAAGCCCTTTTCAACCCCTCCGCTGTACTTTGTTTCCTTTCTTTCTTTCTGCGTGTCTGCCCGCACCACCGCTGAGCTTGATACATTTTCTTGACGTTATAATATTCCACTGTTTGAATCTAGCCGGCCGGCAGCCATATAGGCAAGAGAGAAAAGAAAGTGTACGTACGAGTTGGAATTCTTGAAGTACAACTTCAGGTGAGAATGACGACAAAACGAATTAACTGATGCGCACCAGGATAACCGAACAATAGCGGCTGCTGCAAGCGGTACTTCTGCTTTTTCTTTTTTCGGATTTGCTTCCTGCTTTTTTTCTCTCTTCTTTTTCCTCGTTTTCTTTTCTTTAATTTAGAATTGAAGCCGTTCAAGTGCGTCGCCTGCAGCGGAGCGATTTCAACTTGATGGCTTGTCTGAAAAACTGAGGGAAACAGCGAGGTATAAGGAGGGGCAAGGGAAGAGTCGCGATGCTTGAGGAACGGGGAGGGCCGCGTTGTCGCTCGGGCTCCACCCGTCGCTGAGGCACGTGCAACGAGCTGATCTCTCTCAGTCCATTTGCCGAGCACTCGAGCACGTCGCTGTAACTCCGCGTTACCTTTCTACTATTTTTCGTTTCTTTTCTGCCTCGAGCGAGTATTACCCCGTTGTACACATAACATTATCTTCCCTTCTTTCGTTTAAATTCTTTGTGCACGAAAGCACACATGCTCTCAGAAAGAAAAGTGGTGTCACCAAAGGCGGGTCACACGTGAAAGGCGAACACCAAGCCGTACTTTATATGAAACGCGAAAAAAAAAAAGAATAGAAGACGCGAGCAGAGAGAGAAATCATAAGGGCCTGAGTGTGATGAAGGTATACGCTTAAAATTCCGAGTAACGTTATGCGCATCAGTATGCGTTATAAGAAGTATGCGCACACCAGATCTCACTGCTTGTATTTTATTTCAAAGCAGAGCTTTCTTCTGCCTACCTCCCCAGTGTTTGATGTGTGTCGTAGTTCGGTGGTTTTAGGTCGTCTCGGCTGACAGGCTACAGGACTGCCAAAGTAAAACCAGTGAGCGCACCTTTGTTCTGCGTAATACTTGTTGGACGAATGGGACGAATTAGCATTGGCGCCCTTCTGTCAGTCGAGGACTGTCATGCGACGTCTGCGCGAAATATTATAGTCTATGCCTTTCTGTGCACTTCTCATAAATCGCAACATAAAAACCTGTTCATGTGATGTCGGCTCATATGTATCCGTAAATCACGCATACCTCCTAATGGAATAGTGCGTGATATCCAACGGCTTCCGTGATTTTCATAAGTTTCTTATATTTGGGCTATCTCCTTCTTGGGCAATTGTGTACACACGACTGGGTGTGTGCCCGTTTTTCGCCAGTCTCCCATGTGCCACTATGACCCAAGGGGTATAAAATCTTTTAAGGCTATTTATATATTTAGCTATCTCTCTCATTATACCTCTCATCACCATTCTCTCTTCCACATATAACCTCTGTAATCTCCCTGAGACAATACATTGCCTTAGTCCTCGTGATATCGATGCGTTGATACACCTCGTTTCGTGCAGTCACATGATTTGGTGTTTGCATTTCGGCTGAGCTCGTGAACGGCGTAGTGCATAAATAGCAGTAGGGCATAAGAATATTGTTTCGAGGTGCATGACCACAAACATGCTGCATCATATTAGACGTTGCACAGGATGAAACTGATAAAAGTTGTGCTGTGTGTGCTCTCCGCCGTGCGAATATAAAAAAGTACCAGCGCGCGAGTGTGAACGATGCCCGTCCGCCAGTCGGACCGTGCTGGCTTCCCGAATCCCGACGGCGATGGCACGAAACGTGCGTAATCGAAGTGTGCCAGTCCGTTATCTTCAGCTAGAGAAAGGCGCGATAAGTTAATTGCTGCGTCGAGAGATTGCGGTATTGCCGGCGTTCATGGACGTTCTTGGGCTTCAGGCCCTGCATTGTTTTGCACACACAGTATATGTACTATGTTGGATATGTATTACATATCCAATAAAAATAAAAAATAAATAAGCGTATCATATGAAGCAGACGTGGCAGGCCATAGCTGGCTGATGCTTTCATATTATACCAGAATGCGCAATATCGTGGTGCAACTCAGTGCCAACGTTTGTGCCCTTTCGTTAAGTGCAAGATAGAACAGTCCGCAACACTCAAGCGGCTGCGCTGTCATTTTCATGCGTGCGGTTCAAGTACGAAATTGTTGCAGTAGCTAAAATGTGTCGTGAAAATGCGCTGTGTATCAACATATCGCCTTGAGGAATTGAATACGCCCTCGCAAGTCGGCGCTGTATACATTCACCCGAAAGACGGGTTCGGTGCGACCAGTTTTATTATGACCAGCTCGTCTGTTTCCGCATTTATCTTCAAACCGCAAGCTGTAATGTATTCCCAATATAGTTTCCTGAATAATGTTTTTTTTTTTTTGTTCCCCCTTCATTTATGGCAGGCTACAGGCTGTTTCGCTTGCATTGTGTGCGATGCTTTAAACGTTTATATCACCGTTCTTGCCGAGATTTCTTTACCTTTTTTTATACTAATTGTGGTGTTATTTCTGTAAAAACTTCATCATGACAGTGTTGCCGCATGAAGGGACACTGCTAATGACATGCGTCTAGAGTGTCATAGCTGCTTGGGCGCATGTATCAGTTCTATGGCGACAAGTGGAAAAATAGCTGGCATAATTTCTTTGAGGACATTGCCACGTTTAGGTGGATTCATTGAGCCAGTGTATATGTAACTGTGCCCTATGCGTCAATCGACTGGAAATGTGGCCGCAGCGCATGGTTCTCGCTTTTATGGAAGTGGGGCTCGCAGTAGCAGAGGTGCCAGAGGTGAACGGCTTAAAGCTCAGCCGTCTGAACAATGCACCGCACGGTACATTGTCTCGAGCCCCTTTTTTACTCAATTCCTCGCTGCTGCTCTCTGTGCTTGATTCGCGGTGAGGCTGTTGTTTGTCCCACACGGACAGCACGTCCGGCGCTCGTTTGTCTCGCTTAGTACGCCACTAACTGTGGCGCCCTTTCGTTTACACCACCTCCATGCTTGCTTCATTGCTGTCGTGCGCATTGTTTCCGAAATGAAACTGTTCCGATGGCTCGCTTTTTCCGAGGTCTGTGTGAGGTCTGTGTGAGTGACCATGGCCGCTAGGTGGCGGTACTGTTAGCTCAGCATACATCCTCATAGCTTGTAGACCCTTCGCCAAGCGCAAGTGCGTTAGTGAGGTAATTGAATTTATCCAAGTGAAATGCCTCAGAAAATTCGCAAACTATGACTTACACACAACCTACAGACATGATAGCATCGGACTGTTATTCGAATATGCTAGAAAACGTAATTATGTTACGCGGAAACTCAAACAGAAACCCCTTTTCAAGCTGCCGTTTTTCGGGTGAGCACGCCGCAAAAGATCTCGACCAACCAGAGGCTAACAGTTTCGCTGTAAAACGTCTTTTCACCATGGATTTTTGATGAACTTTCCCCCAGTCTCATTAGACATGTGGTCGAGTCTAGCGCCCTCTGTTGTTGTTCCTCGAAAATGGCGCCTTATCGTAAAATGTGCTATGAAGTTTGTGGTGTTGCACATTTCCAAGAGGTGTTGAAGGAAGTCATTGAGTAACATGCGCATTGTGGACTATACTGTGCCAGCACTCGAGCAGCTTTCTGAGCCAGCGATGGCTGCAGCCACGCTTCAGAAACTGTCGCGTGACAAAACCATAAGCAATTCTGAAATAGTAAGCGCCGGTTTCTATAGCGCTACAGAACGTGATACACTTACGCTCATTCGATTGTTGGTTGTGCTTGCACCATAGTTAAGAAGTTTCATTCTTATTCTTTCTTTCTGCGGTCTTGCTTGCCAAAACCAGTTCTGATTATGAGGCACGCCGTAGTGGAGGGCTCCGGATTAATTTTGACCACCTGGGGTTCTTTAACGTGCACTACAACGCAAGCACACGGGCGTTTTTGCATTTCGCCTCCTTCGAAATGCGGCCGCCGCGCGCGGGGATTCGTAGAATCTGCTAAATATGGGTCAGATCTCGTTTTTTTGACCTCGCTGCTGTTAATCCGACGTGGGCTGGTTACCCGCCTCATCGAAACTACGCACTCCCGCACGTGAATGATAAAGAAAAGCTCAAAGCAAGAGAACCAACAACCTGCATAGCTGCGAGTAGATAGCTGATGGTTCTTTTCCTATACGCCTATACGCGCGCCCATAAAGCCATATCAGCGACGAGAGCCCCCCTGCTGTAGTAAATCCCAGTTGCAGCTCTACGCTGCAATGCCGTTGAAACCTCGGCATTGATCGATTCCCGCGTCTGGGGTGAACCAAACGCTGTTCCGCAGCGTCCTTCATGGGTCAGTCTGCTTGATTTTTCCTCGAACTGCTATCGTATATACCTGGTAGTCTGCAGTCTGTTTCAGCGCCGGTACTTTTCGCTGCTTTCAAACCATGTTTCGAAGCCGTCTCTGCCACGCCCTATGTCGCACAGCCTGCAAGATATGGTAACAGTAATAGAGGTAGAATTCTCATCATGACCTAGTGCTTGCAAATGCTATTTATTTTCCGTTTGAACTTTCCGGCATTGATGACCGATTTAGCCCCCTGCCCTTACGCTCAGCCAGCGATTGTTCAGAGGGCAGCAGCACTTACGTTCCTTACTTTCTTTTTTCTAATCACGATCGAAGACGCCAAAGCCTTATACAGCGCCGCCGAAACATCAGAGAACACCGTGTGTTCACCTGTCCTCATGCGTGCCTGCGACAGACTCTAGAATTAATGAATCCTCCACATCACTTTCAGCGTCTGTCACGGCCAGGCACGAAATCAAGCGTACTTCTCAGGAAAGAAGGTACAGGGCGGTGGTGCTTTATTTTACGTGGGCTTCTCATTTCAACTCGCTGCGGTAGGCCGAGGGCTGGCAAGATCCATATGACAGCAGTGCCTTTATTTTTCTGTTAGAGGTGTACTGACACGACATTTTCAACTTGTCATTCTTGCTTCTTCTTTTTTTTTAAGGGTAAATGAATGTTCAAGCCTTCCAAACCCAAAGAAAAAATCCGGGCGAGTGTCAGGGCCTTATAATTTTCTATAATACTCGTTTCTACGAGACCATTTCGGTTTCCGTACCCAGCATATGGGTTCGTCATGATGTCATGATACACTGGCTCGCTCCGTTCCAATCACTGCGCTACCACACGCGAGCGCACACGAAATGGACGCGCGCAGAACTCTTGCTCATATTTTATTGCCAATTATATGGACACTTCAAGCGGATTTCTGCCGTCATCGTCGGAGTCGTCGCCGTCGCCGTGAGGTTCCGTATAAAGTCCAAGGGCGATAAAACTGTCGCCGCGCGCCGTATAAACGAGTGAAAGCGCGCGAGGGACGCGCGCTTTCAGAGAGCGAACGCACGGCGGAGAGCAAACGTGACATCTTCCGTCGTGCGAAGGGCCGTGGGTAGATGGGAGGGGAGGCGACGTTTAGCTGCGGCACCAAATGCGGATCTTGCGACCGGGCGCAAGGGGAACTGGCGACTCAATCTCCCACGCGAAAGGAGTAAAGCGGGAAGGCAGCGCGGGAGGGAGGGGGTGCGGCTTCTACTCTGCCAGCAACTGCGTACTTTGCGCAGCTGTGGGTTGTAGCGCGCCCCGTATCTTGAAAGCAATTTCTACACGGATTTTGCCTTTGTAAGCGCTGTGCTTTCGCCGCTCAGTTTCCGTTGAAGCGATAGACCGCACGAACCTTCGCTCGCTGCAGCCGCGCTTGCTCACGCCAGCGTTCTGACAGTGGTTGTCTGCGGTCATCGAGTGTAATCTATTCATGTTTGCTTGTGCGCGCTGACACCATGCTTGTTAATTCAGTTAGTAAGCGAACGTGTGCAAGCTTATGCAGCCGATAAAACTACTATCCCTACTCCGTATACCTCTCTACTAATTTGCTATCGCAATTGATGCTTCGCCTTTCGGGCGAAACTGCGACTTTTTATGATCAATGTCATCATATATAGCCTTATTGCTACACGACGTAAGCATATTTCGTTCTCTTCATGACGCCACGATAATGTCGATGACGCCAGGTTCGCAATTAGAGAGCAACTTTCTTATCAAACTAAAATATCTTATAAGCGGTTTGCCAACCTCCATACTTGCTAAGTGTCACCATTTTTCGTGCGAGAAGCGTCTGATAATCGACAACTTTGAAGGTATACGGTTCAGTACTTCTTTAATGTACGCCGAAAACCGCAGTATTGTGCACGTTACAGACAAGATCGTCAGTAGTAATCCGGACATCCCGCACTGCGGCTTCGTTCATAGCCAAATAGTGGCTTTTGGAAGTTGAGCTTTGTGAATACTTTCTATTAAGATGTAATGGTTTAGCGTTGCCGCAGCAGGCGAATGGCCCGGATGATCCGGAAAGAAAGCAGAATGCTGCAGCTGAGGGTGACGCGTATTTTATTTTTGCGAATTGTGGTAGACGTATAGAGCAATACGCGTTTGCTACGACGACAAAACGGAAAGAAAGCAGAATGCGTGATGCGTATTTTATTTTTTCGATATTGGTGCAGACGCATATACAGGCAATACACGTTTACTACGACGACAAAACGCTTAACTACTATACTCAGCGAGAAATAGTGCGATCGACAGCGTTTTGTCTTGACTTACGAGGAAAATAACAAGAAAAAAAAAAGAAAGAAAAGGGAGGGGGCGTAGGGAGAAAGGCGCGCGAAAGAGCGAGCGCATTGAGCATTCTGTGCTGCCGAGGAAACTGCATCTTGTACTTATACTTTTCTAATGTTGATAGGCTTGCTAGGTTTGGCGCTGGTATACATTGCGAGGCAGAAAATAAGAAATGTAAATAAACGCATGCAGTGCTTAAACGGAAAAGGAAGGGCGAACGTTCCTCTCTTCTCTCAGCGACCAAGCCATGCGCGAAGCTTGGTGGGAATCCGAGCATGAAACTGTCGTCACACGGACACCGGAACAACAGAAGAAAAGGATTGCTCTTTTTCCTTTTTTTTTTTTGATCTGGTTTTCACCCGTGGTTTGTCGTCATATTTATCGCTACTTTTACGCTGCTCGTGGTTTTCTTCGTCCTCACAGTAGTTTTCACGTGGTCTGCGTGTGTTTATCTACTGGGATTGTTTCTTGCTGTAAAGCATTTCGCTGTCTCGGTCCGTACAGAAACGACTTCAATTCCGTATATATATATATTTGGTGCCCGTCTGAGCACCACCGAATCGGAAAAAGCAGGCAGGACTGCGTACTGAATATGAGAAAAGAGCACATAGAGGCGCGAACGGGCGTCAGAAGACTGAATGGCATTTTGACGCCCTCTGAAGCGTGTGAAAGTGCGGCCAATATCGAACTTTGAAGAGCTCTGCGCGGCTACCGAAATAAAGGACACATTCCGAGCAAAGCAGCTTCTCTCGAGTCTGCAGCATTGCCACGAGCTGCGTACGATCGCTTACGAGTTGTCACGCCAGCAAGTTGCTGCAGTGTTTGATAAAATGACGAGGCTATCGGTTACCAAAACCAGGGATAGCACAGAGCTTCTTATCCTTGATTTGAGGTATATTTATCCCCACACTCATTGCTCAGGTGTGGACTGATAGTTGGTAGCACTATAGCTGTAGCTAAAACAACAAGTTTCTCTCGTATTTTCTTTGGGTTCTATTAATTAAGATCGTGGAGCCTCTTCCTACTCAGTTTCACGTCGGCTGAGAAGAAATCGAAAAAGGTTCTCATGCCATGCCGTTGTGTTCCAGCAGAATGTGCGGCTAACTCACGGCTGTCTGTGGCTTTCTGTGTATGCTACTTTAAATAAAATGCATATTGTTTCATTGTTTGGGTGTTTAAGTTGTTGCTGATTTATATACTGTTACGAATGCGTTTCTGAATACAAGCTGGGGTTGTATATTTTAATGTTTTCGTATTTCTCAGGTATTTACTGGCCGTAATTATTTCAAATATTTTCCGGGTAGCAGCAGTGACAGCAGTTGCCTTTCACCTGTCGCGGTATTAGCTACTGAGCAATGTGTGAGAAATGAACGCGTGCCAAGGTATTTCATAGCATTTTTCGTTGCCTCTACGCGGTGATATCAAATCCCCCCCCCCTTTTTTTTTTCTTCTGAGAACAACAACAACAACAACAATAGCATAAAAATAATTATAAATAAACATCATATAATAAAGAGACGACAGATTGCAAATAACGCGATGCTGACGAGAGAAACCGAGGCTGTAATGTCGACCTAGTGCTCGATATGGTCGCCATATTCGGAATGAAATGCTCACAGATTCGTAAACACATTCGGCCGACTTCGCTCGCGATACGCGCGAAGTTTTAATCTCGCACTCGGTCATTTTGCCAGATGGGGCTCGAAGAAGCAGCACGCTGTGTGGCGCGGTCGTGTGCGGGATGGTCTGCATTGAATCCGCGTCGTTTGCGGTTCTGCGCTTCTGTAAGCTAGCCGTCGGTCGTTTAATGGACCGACCCTGAGACGCTCGATGTCTGTACTTCTTCATGACGGCGCTACGCACAGTCGCCGTGCCAGAGATGGCGTGCCTTAGTCTCGCCGTTAGCGCTAAGTAGTGCACGGAGAAAATAAAGCAAGAGAATTGGCCGGCGAGCAGTGCACGCAGAAAAAGAAAAAAAAAAAAAGAAAAAAAAAAGCTGTTCGGGAAGAAATGGGAGGACCATGAAAATAGATCCTGCACCGCACATTGACATTCTCTTAAACTATAGGCTCAAGAGGAAACAAGGAAAAAAAAAAGTAGATGTAAAGGCGGACGTCCAGAACTGCACCATCGTAAACCCGCCAGCCTGGGACGTCGAGAGAGCTATTACGTCTCGTATCCAGGGACTCTATAGCGAGACTCGATGGGCCCGAAAGGGAAACCGGAACAAAACAAAAAGAAGGGCGAGGCTGGGGTCTTAGCGTCCCCCTTCCTTCGCTAAACCTATATTCCCCGGGATGGCTGCCAACTCGCTAACTTCTCCCATGCAATACACGCCCGGCGTGTACGAGCCCTTATTGATCGCTCGAGCGGATATGCACCGATTCCCCGTTCCCTGCTCCGCTAACTTTCGCATGCGCTCTTCTCTGCCGGCAAGATCGGTTCCTATTCTCGCGGTGCAACGGCATTTTCTGTATTTGTGATGTCTCTGGCGTCTTCGTAGGAAGAGGCAGTCTCTTCTTCCTTCGAGATTCCTCCAGCGCAGCCTAAGCCGACCGTAACATGCGGCTTAACCGGCCGCTCCGGTCTACGGAGGCCACCCGCGCCAGCTCTACCAGAGATTCCGTGCCGAAAGCCTGCGGCATCATAGAGCGGCTCCTTTCGGCAGCGGGCCGCTGGAAGGAGGACCGGTCGCCTGAGCTCTGCGTTGGGGGTGATAAACGACCAACTCGCCGAGCAGCACGCGTGAACACCATCCACCAATGGACAACGTGCCGTCAGCTGCCTGCTTTGCGGTGTTTGGGTGTTTCCGTGTTCGCTTGCCTCTCAACAACGTGCGTCGAGCTAGCCTAAAGGCAACCTCGTTTTGTGCAGCTGATGTGAAACTAAGCAAGCTTATATGAAGAAAAGTTTGCCTGCGGTGGTCGAAATAAGACAAACGGGAGCTTGTCATCTGCGAAAGATGGTTATATTCGCGGCTTCGTCATGGTGTATAGAACCGTTGCGCCATAGCGAAATTATGATAAAGTATTCTTTCATAAAAGTTTCAAAACGTTGTATTACGCTTTGAAACTTTGCTATAGGTCATGAGAAGGCAATCTTTGTGTAAAATGAAGGCTGCGCTGTCCGCCCATGCGCGTGTATTTCCCTTTTCACTGTTTCTTTTTTATCCTGTTGCTCACAATTTTTGTTTCGCTTGCTTTAATCTTTTGTGATAATCTGACGTTTAATTCTTGTACAACAGCAGACAACATGCGTTTCCATTATATTTATTGTCATCAATACAAATAAATTCGTTGGTCAGATAGTTGTTCTAGTGATGTAATTAAAATAAAGATGTTGCGCGAGTATATACTTACGACCACATGCAAGAAAAGGGAAGATAACAAGAAAAAGAAGAAAGGCGAGTGTTTGGCTGCTGAAATTTTGCACAACTGGCAATAGCCAGTCGGTGGCACCAGTCGGTGTCTTCGGTATTTCAGTGGCAACAAGTGCGAATAAATGCGAACCAAGTGCGAACCAAGAATAAATGTGAACAATTCTTCTTTCTTTTTCTTTTATGTTTACGCGTCAGAAGCTTCGAAAGTCTGTGTGTCGGCATCTCGAAATAGATTGAGTCGAGGAGCAAACATCAAGAAAACAACTCTGTATCCTCCAACCAGTCCAAACTATACGCAGCTACGCGGAAAAGGAATCTGCGCGGAATGTGCAGCCGACAAGTAGAAGAAGATGAAAAAAACGAAGAGGCTGTCCGACCATTTCATGCGTTTCAGGAGACTGTAGCGCCAGCCGTGGCGAAGGAAATGTCTTTTTCTGGGATGTAGCCCGATGGGGCGGAGGAAGCGACCTCGTACGAGCGCATCTTACGCTGGCTGCAAAGCCGGAGACATATGGGCCGCCCATGTCGCCTTCTCTCGCCTCCCTTATGCTAACCATCCAAGCGCCGAGCGGCCTCTTTTTTGCCCGTAGTTTCGGCCCTGGAGGCCACCGCTCAAATGCACGGCGGGATGGGGGCCGTTCCCGGAATGGGTCGAGGGAGAGGGGGGGGGGGGGGGGGGGACTCCCGCCGGCGCTGGTCTCGGCCCATTGCCCTTTGCGGCGAACTGTGGGTCGCAGTGCCGCGGGGCATCGACGTCGTTTACGCCCTCTGGCCGAGATGGAACGCGTCCGCAGGCGCCGCCGGCCAGATGGACCCCGACACGCTCCGAGTTCGGCCGTCGTGTGCGCGGCACGTTCGTCCTTAAGCACCTGTACGCTCTCGCGCGTAGCTCTGAACTGCGCCGGACAGCTTGCTCGTAAACAAGGAATGCTGACGAACGAGGCGTATAGCCAGCGCCTTGCTCAAGGAGAAGCTTCATCCAGTTAGCTTCTTGTACTTTGTTTGTGGTTGGCTTGTTGTGCTTTGTTTGTCGCTATATCAGACAAAGAAGCAAGGTAACGCAGCGCCGTCTAGTGTAGAGCATTCGCATTTCTTTGGCACATACACGTGCTAAGCAAATAAAACGAGAACGGTACACAGCGCTTTATTAAGAAAAGTTCGCATCTCGCGAACTATCTTATTCTGCTATGGAGATTGAGTATGGAAAAAGGTGATCAGCTTTTGTGGCCTAGCGCATGGGCCGGCGTTTAAAGAGAGCCATAGAAACATGTAATCATATACAGGATGTCCCAGCTACCCTGCATCGCGTTTCCAAAAAAAAAAAAGAAAAAAAAAAAGATGGGCCATTTGACTGAGGCTTTGTGATGCGGGCGGACGGTTAGTCACGTGATATTTTTTTCTTTTGCGGGCTTTCTGTATCAGCCGGAAAAAAAAAATAGACGGGCAAAAAGTACCTGGCTGAAGACATGCCAGCCTTAAGTTTATTTCAATTTCGTACAATTATTCATTGACAGTAATTAGACAGGCATTCAGAGTAGTAATTAAAAATATAGGTTATTGCAATTAATAATCAAATTTAATGGCATCAACATAAATATTACTGATAGCTACTCTACTCGATAGTGAACAATATGTACTTGGCTATCTTTGTGTAGAGTGGGTCGTCTTTGTTAAAAACTCGATGCATGATAGCTGTGACATCTTGTATATAATATATTTTGATACATCAATTGCAAACTAAACGACTAATTTTGTTGGAATTCCAACGAAATACCCATAATCGTGACTTTTGTAAAAGACACAGCGTGCCGAAAGGCACGAAGGTCGGCCTAAAACTTCCGCAGGCCTCGTTTCCTAAACCTAATTTCGCTTCTTCATTAGTTCGCAAGTCCACGCATCCTTACACTCACGAAGGTGCGCGACCCGCAATTGCAACATCCTTGTTCGCCTTCATGGTCCTCTACCCCAATAAATGCCATAGAAAAGAAGTTCAAACACTGAAATGTGACAGGATAGCAGATAGGGTGCAACATGATACATTCACCGGACTACATAAAACTCGTTGCTTCGGAACCTCGCTGAAAAGCTATACGAGAAACACGTGAGAAAACAAGATGTGCCAACACACGTCACGTACTTGGACACTGGATAATCCACTATGTGTTGACCAGCGCACGCGAAAAAGTTTAAGCTGACTAAGAATTCTCCGAGGACAACTAATAGGTTTGTGGGCACCCTGACTGCCGGACAGTGGGCCACTGCTCCAGAATATAGCGCCAAGTTGCCAAAGCAAGTGGACGACGACCAAGATGCACTTTAATGTCGTACCATTCGCCCATCGTGACTAAACACCGTGGTCCAATGATTAAAAAGGGAAGGTGTGCAAGCAGAACTCTGCAATAACGGTGGAAGGAGCGCGGGGGGTACCCTATAATTAAAATCGGCTAAGGCTTCGATTAAAACCGCTTAGCGTAGACGCGGAGATCGCCTAGGCGGTGATTGTCTCCGTTTAATGTAGACATAAAAGCAAGGGAGATGAGAGAAGTTGGGTCGTGGGGCGACGCCAGTGGAATAGCGCCTTAGCCGTTTGCCTTGCTCGTCCATGCAGATGAGGCGTAGGAGTAAGCGGTGAAAGATGGGGGGAGAAGTGGATGCGGAGAGCCGACGAGGGCATAATTTGATATGCGGTGCAGTTCTCGGCGCGCATTACAGCGTGCCGCACTTATGGTGGCTGTTCATCGATTTGGGTCGTTGTTGATGGAGCACCGTGCTATCTACGAAGCACGGCTTACGCAGCGCGTTCAAGCCAAGGAGAAAACGCGCCGCCGATGCTCGGCTGGAATCGAGAGCGCATCGCACGCTTCTCGAAGTCTGGCCATGGCCGATTTCCTCCTTGCCCTAAAGTGCGCGATTTATATTCATACTGCTCCATTCTCGCGCCCAGATATGGCCCAGGAGGAAGTGTCTGCTTATATTCCTCCGACTTGCCGTATAGATGGTGACACTGTTGAAGTTATAGGCGTAGCTGGTCGCGGGGCCGCCTTACCGTGAAGTTGTTTTATCCTCCTACTCGTCACCGTGGTGCGGATAATGGGAAACTCGCGTAAGCTTCAACCGCTTTGCGATGTGGATGTTGCTGTAGCTCTACTTAAACATCTTTGCTGCGGTAATAGACCTACGCGTACACTGCAATATCTATACATGGAGTGCGTCCTGCTCACATATTCTTAACTGCTTCGGCTCGTTCTTAACTGCTTCGGCGTTAGACTCGTCTGTCATATATACTATCGCGTCAGCTGCCCGGTGGCAGTGCGCCTGGTTTTTTGACAGGCGAGGTCGAAAAAAAATGGTCTGCCGATATTACTGACTATATAATAGCCTACCGAAGATCTGACGCCGAGTGAAAAACAGGCTAGGCTTTCATCTCTTACTGTTATACAAAGATAGCGAATGCGACAGCGTTACTGTGAGAGATTCGGTGTTACGACTTTCTGCACGGCTTACCACTGAGGTTCTTCGGTGATCTTTTACGAGCGGTCTGTGCTAACTATATGAATTCAGGTAAAGAGCGACTCCTGCTGTCGGGACCCGCGCTGGAGGCAGGTCCGTGGAGCCGTATTTTGTAGGGATTTATTTCATACTCTATTCTTTTGCCCTTTGTGATTGGCTTGCACGAAGCCACGCCCCCGCTATCGCCAGGACCGACCATTTGGCAGGGCGAATGAGAAGTTAATAGAGTCATACAAAGAGAATCGCTGTAATATTCGTGCTCTTTGGATCTGTATTTCAAACTGTTTATTTGAGTTCCCATTATCATCATCCACCGTGCCGAGCGGGCTGTGCTGCCGATAACGGCCTCCCGGTCTTGTCGACGCGGCGCAACAAGAATGGAAAATGAAACAGATCGTAGCAAAACGCGGCCACTGAACTGACTTAACCGAGCTGGCAAAACCTGGCAAAAGGGGGGAGCAGTGATATTTCGGCGTTCGTTTCCATCCCGATTATTCAGCGAGCACAATGTTGTGGTCCTCTGACGACAGCTGGCCTATTCAGCGTGACGTGACGCACGTGTCCAGTACCAGATCAACTTGGTGGTCACGGAGATCGCGTCTGAATTCAATATAACCAACGTGTGCAAGGCTACAGAGGCCCCACTGAACGATCGCCAGCCAGCGCTTTCTGTTTTCTGTATTTATGATAGTGTTAATAAACGTTTAAAAGCTGGAAGGAAAGTAACGTAAAAGTAATCGATTACTTTTTAGTAATTGCACAGTTACTTTCGTGGGCTGCATTTGGTCTCCGTAATCAATTACATGTTTAATGAAGTATTTTATAATGATAACTGTTTATTTATTTTTTTTTCTGTAACGTGGAAAAGTCTGGACATCGCATGCGGCTACTGCGAACGCAGCGTTTGTGCGGCTTCATGCTTTCGCGCCTAGCTCGGGGGAAAGTAGTGTCGTCTGCCGGGTAATAACGATGTTTGTTGTGTTACCGCCCTGCATAAGTGTGTCCACCGCGGTATCGGCATCACCTGCGTCGCACATGAGGCGAGCGCTGTCGGAGAATGCGCGGCAGCTCATCCATCAGCCGCCGGCAATCCCTGCGCGACGCTCCGTCTTCCTTTCCCGCGACCGCTATAGGCCCTAGAGTGGCGCCTACGTTTTTTTTTTTCGTTTTTTTTCTTTTTCTTTTCTTTTTCTCTTTTTCTACCATACTATGGTTTTACTGACGTCGTCATTTGGTTTTGCTTCATTCTACGAGGTTTTTCTTTCTAAATCACTATCGGCGAACAGTTTACGTCTAAAAAAAAAAAAAAATGATCGTGGGTTTCGCGTGCCAAAACTGCGATCTGATTAAGAGGCATGCCGTAGTGGAAGACTTCGGAATTATGTTGACCACCTGTGGTTCTTTAACGTGCACCTAAATCTAAGTAACCGAGCATTCTTGTGTTACGCGGCGGGGATCAAAACCGCGACCTCGAGCTCAGCAGCACAATGTCATAGCCCACCGGGCTATGGTGGCGGGTCAATTTACCTCTCCCTTATTGTTTTTTCTTTATTTAGCATTCGCGTTTTCTTATAATTTCAGATGCCACGTCAGGCGAAGCCTTTATAGGATTACTCCCCCGATTTCCTTTTTTCCCCCCTATATCCGGCCGGTTTGCCCCAATCGCACAAAATGAAAGAAATTACCTGTCCGATGTTGAGGCTTGAACCAGGGTCTCCCAGCGCAGCAGTCTGATGTCGTTACGCCACAAACGCATGCGTAGCACGAGATAACAATAAACTTACGAGTCTTCATCCTTTGTTCAAGCTAGCGTTTTGAAACACCTTGCGCGTGCGTCGCGTCACATCGCAACAATTTACTTCGTGAGTGCGCCCGTTTCCCCCATACTTAATTACCCCCGCTAGTGCTTTGGGACGCGACATTGATGTCTTAAGGTATCTTACGAATCTGAAAATAACTACTTGTTTGATGAGATGGCCAGGGTACCTGCTCAGAGTGGTGCCTCCTCGTGTGTGTGGCCGAAGTTCATTTCTCCGCTTTGTTCAGATAAGAACATCGTGTTTGCCTAAACACATAGATAGAGGTTTAACATTATGTGGCAGTTTCTTGCCTTCACTTTTGATCTGTGATTGCAGCGTCATATTGTGGCATTTAAAATGTACCAGAATGTTCGCTTCCTGTCCGTCGGTGATGATTCGTGGTACGTCGTACAGACTCGCACAAACTACCAATTCTCTCGAAAACCGCTGGCAACAAAATGATCAAGCACTTTACCATGTCGTGGAGCCTGCGTTTAGCTTTATGTTACACCAGCATTTCTTGCCTGATGGTTTCCGATTTAATTTCGAAAATACTGAAAGCCGATGTCCACGAGGGCATACACTTTGTCTAAGGAGGATAAAGGTGGTTCTTCCGTTTGTCACTCTTAAGCTTCACTGACTGGGCGTTTGAAGAAATGTTAAGTGACCAAATTTCTTTCAGTGAATTTAGTCACCTCTTTGATGAACTATACACTGCATCAAACAGCGAAACCTGATCAGGAAAAAAAAAAAAAAGAATGGGGGCGCTCACGCACACGCTCACTCATGCACGATTCCAGGATACCCGCTTTCAAACGATACTGCATCCCGCAGAGAAACAAAACGCCAATGGAAATAAACCCGGAAGGCCTACCCGAGGTCTGGAAGATTCTCGTCGTGCGAAAACGGGGCGCACAGTTTCCACGGAAGGGGGTCCACCCATTGCACAGGAACGCTATCGTTTCTACAAGCAAGATTCTGGAAACATAAAAGCTTGAAATTCGGAAAGATGGCTCTGGTGCTCTGAGGTGGAACGAAGTGAAGAGGGCCAAGCCTTCAAACTGCGACCGCTCATGCGATTGACCGCCTGCAGCCAGGTACAGGTACTGTAAAGACGCAGGAAAAGATTCTGGGAAGAAATAGACAGACGAAGAGAAGACTAAGAAATCTCCAAGGCATGACACTTTTGCTTTTCCAGCCTCCGTGTGGAATTTCTGTTTTCTTCTTCTTTTCTTCTAAATCGCAGATAGCGTTAGAATTGAACCTTCGGGGGTCTTCTAAATTTTTGTATCTGTAGCTGCAGGTTTTCACTGCGGCATGCAGGTTCTTTTCTACTTTGACTTCTGACCACTGACGAGGCTTTTGGCCGTTTTGCACCTGCAAAGACTAAATTTAAGTACTGGCAGTTCTTGTATGCGCGCTTTCTGCTCGTTGACTCTGGAGTTCTCAGTAACTTTAAGTAAGTGGTTCATTTGAGTGTTGGAAGGCTCGCTGCCTGCGATGAAGATATCTTCAAGGTCGCAAAAGAAAATTGAGTAGTGAAACGAGCGAGAGAGAGAGCAAGAAAGAAAGTGAAGGACCCAAGGGAGGACGTCAACCAGATGATTGTCAGGTTTGCTACCCTGTGCAGTGGAAAAGCAGGCTACGGTATGAAAAGAAAGACAGGAAGGAAAGAACACATTAAGAGTGTCGCTTGATCCGGAGGCGCACATCTAAACTACAGTCACTCACGGAGGCCTGTAGACTTCAGGAACTTGAGTGGTGCTCGTTTTGTTTTATTTGGAGGTATTGTAAGGCAGGTGGCTGCGGTCAAAGTACTTTTATCACTGTGAATGGTCTAGAATCCAGGTGATCTAACGCGCTGTGGAGAAGACGCTGGTCGTTGCAATGTGTACAGATGCAGAAAAGTTGTTCGGTAAGCTCCTCACACTCACAACAGTCGCAGGAAAACGTGTCACTCATCCAAATCAGGAAGTAGTAGCGCTTTGTGAATGCCATATAAGTGTATAAGTGAATGCTTTGTAATGCCTTGTAAGTGGCTATATATAGCCACTTTTAAGGAACATATTAACGTCGTATTGGAGTGGGGAAGGCCTTGTGGTAACTGGAGCTTCATGAAAGGGTCGAAGATTCGTAGACGACAGTTCAAGAGACGGGAATTTTCTGCCAACTAGAGTGGCGTCACGAGCCAGTCATCCGCGTTTTCTTGCAATGTCCCTTCGAGTCAGATCTGTCTTAAATGTCTGAGAAGTCTCGTGAGCGGGCCGAGCCACACCGTCAGCGAGGTCGTTGCCACAGATGCCGCAATGACCTGGCAAGCACTGAACAGAACTAAATGATAGGTGAGAATGAGTCTCGAAAAATCCCACGGCGTTCTTATGGCCTGCTGATGCGGCACTGGCTCTGGTTTGCTTTTATTGTGATGGCAATTATATGGATACTCCAAGCGGATTTCTGCCGTCGCTGTCTCCGTGAGGTTCCGTATGAAGTCCAACGGCGATGAAATCGTCGCCGCGCGCCGTATGCTGTACGTGCGAGTGAAAGCGCGCGAGGGACGCGCGCTTTCACGAGGAACGCACGGCGGAGAGCAAACGCGACATCTTCCGTCGCGCAAAAGTCCGTGGAGGGACGGATGGGAGGTGACGTTTAGCTGCGGCACCAAATGCGTACTTAATAAAAACGTTGCGAGGCGAGAAGGTGGTAAAGACTTCCGACGCTGCTTGGCAAGAGTCCCGTTCTGATCTCGTCAAAAACCTCCGAGCCGCCCCCAGAGGCACCGGTAACAGGCACACACGCCGCGCGCGTTCGGTGCGATCGAGCGCGGGCAAAACGCCGACAGGCGTCGACAACAGTTCTACGCGTTGCTGGTGCTGCTGCATGTCCATGTTTATACAGCTGATAAAACTACTATCCTTACTCCGTAAACAAGGTAGGTTGCAAAGAAGGCAGGTGTGGATTTCACCGCCTTAGTTCGCATGCTCCTTCCAAAGTGTCCTGTAGTTGCCATAGTATGCTTCGCCTTGACCCCAGCTGAAAAAATGCAGGCGTGGTACGAGAGGCGTGATAACGAGAGGCCAGAAGCTGATATTGATAGATTTTGTAGGTTTCCATTGAACCCACAGTGTTGTTTATAGTTCGCGTGTCAAGTGTGTGCGCGCACGCGCACGTGTAGAGGAGAGAGAGAGAGAGATAATGGATAGAGAAGTAAGAAAGGGAGAACACTTCAATATATAAACCAGATATCGTGGAAAGGGATCTTTCTTTCCTTCATTTTCTTTTTAAAAAGTTGTCCACACGGACGGACGCTGTCAAATCGAATCTTGGGCAGCTCTGTTTGACTACCTGCTTGTTTTGTTGTTTTTGTTGTTGTTGTCGTCGTTATTTCCTCCGAGCGGCGTACGGCGCTCCTACACAGGCAGAGGCAAAACGCCGGACCGTAAACACGCGAGTGACGTGCGGGCGGGCAACGACGCTGACCTTCGAAAGGGGCAAACGCAATCGCAGAACGGAGTTTCTCGCTGCTCACTTCTGTGATAGCACTTTCGCTTGCTGATGTTCCTTTCTTTTCTTCGATTCAGACTTAAAGCGTGTAATACCTTTTAAAGGCGTTTAGTGCGTGAGCACTTCGCGTCCTCCAGGCGGAGCCGCATTCTGCCGTTTTCCCATCGATGCTCCGCGCACTCTCCGAGCCACTTTGCACGGCTTAGCTGGAGCACTGTTTGACTTCTGCGCTCCCTTGAGTGTTTTTACATTCGCTGAGTCAACATTCGTTCGCCTTTTGTTCTCTCGTCTTCTCTTCGCTGCCTTTCCTTGGAGTCGGCAAACAGCTACAGTGGGGCGTGCGCCGAACGTTTTCCCGTTTTGTCTTTCTTTTTTTTTTTATCGCAGAATGGCTCAACGTTCTCTTTAAAAAACGGAGGGGGGGGGGGGGGGGGGGGAGTAAGTTAGCCGCTGTAGAAATGAAATTTCTTGAAGCACACGACCTACATAAAACTTTATGCTTGCGCAGAGAATGAGAATGATCAGCTTCTCGATTCGTGAAGAAGATGATCAGCGTAAGCCGCAGTATCGAGGAGCTTGAAATTAACCTTCTTGGTTGCTTACGTGCTGACGTAAGAAATGTGTTGAGATGGCGAGCAAGCGCCTCTGAATGAGGCAAAACCGTAACGAAAAATTAGTAAAAGACGCACTAATTTAGTGTCGGGGTCAACAATTTCCTCTTTTCCACTTTCAACGAAGGGCGTAGTTTTGCTGTGAGAGAAATTGCATGGCGTTCTGCCGTAAGTTGCTATGCTTTTCGTTGAAATGACTGGCAGTTTCTAATTTGCGCAAGTTCTATAGGCCGAAGACTCCTCGAAAGAATGTCACAGACAGTTATGACGACCCATCTAGATCGGAATCTCGAGAACTTCTGTTTGTTGCAAGTAAACGAGGCAGTTTAAGCCCTTGTTGCGCTTGTTGCGCTTGTTGTTAAGCGCTTGTTGCGTATGCGTGCTCATGTGACGAATAGAGGGTGCACAGACTGTGGACGAATGGCCAAGACAGAGGACACAGCTGCTTCAGCTTACTTACTTCGACAGCTTAACGTGTGGAGTATTAATAAACTTCGCTCATGTTCTCTTTGATTAGCTTTGACGATTGCCAAGGAATGTATTCGCCGTTTTTTTGCGACTAAAAAAGCTTGAGAATGCTAATTAATAATATATTTAATTTAATAGTACCCCTTAAAGTATTCTTGCGAGGTTATTCCATCGGAGAGGGATGGTAAATAAAGTACAATTATAGCAACAAATATTTCAAACAACGCAAGCAATGCACAAACAGATAAAATGAATACAAACAAAAATACATCGTGAAATACATTTTGAGACCTCACGGAACTAGTAAGACCTGACCGAACGGTTCACACTACCCCGCTTGGTGACGCGTGCCGTGAAAGGTATATCTGCAAAAATTTCGATGACAATTAAGCCGCGATAGCCAAGGAATAGAAAGCACCAAGATCGTTCAACGAGAATGAACGAAATAACGGTGGCCTGCGAAGAGAGTTTCGTTGTTGAATCAGGAAACTACATTTTCGCCCGTTTTGTTACACATTGTAACTAATGCATGCATGCTTGGAATGCTTAGCTACGTGCTAGTGACGTTATACTCACCCCTCATACCTTTGTGTTTGTTTCTCTTTTTTGCAGGTAAGTGAGGTACATCATTGGAGAATGCAACAGTGATGCTTGCTTGTACGACACCGGTATGTTCTTGCACTATTCGAGTAGCTCACTATTTGTGTGTGTGTGTGTTTTAATGATATGAGCTTCTCTTGAGCATGCAGTGTTTACTCACTTGTTCAAGGTGGGCAGCTATACCACCGTCACAAGAGGGTTAGTACTGTAATGAACAAAATAATAAATAAATAAATAATAATACCAGTGACCTTGCTGAGGTTTTAGCCGGCTTCATTGCATAACTGATGTATTGAGTGTGTTTAACGCTTCGGCTCCGTGTACAGCATCATGCATGGAAGTAAGTGCGCCTGGGGATCTGGAAGCTAGGGAGAATACTGCAACGTGTCCTAAGTGCATGACACTTGTGTCTACGGCGCACATTCGTCACCCTTGGTGGCTGTGCCTGGTACTCGGGATATTGGGCACGAAACGCTCAGGCAGACTGAAGTAAAACCGAATTTTCCACAGAACTCATTGTTGCGGTACCCGCGTCACACAAGACGGTGTGAGTTTATGTGATGCCCTTTTGTTCATTTTAACAGCGGACCTGTTTATGCCGAGCGTAATCTGTCTGTCGTAGACAGAAAACTGCGGGCCGATCCTGGAGGTCGTGCAGAAAGGGTCTGAGCGCAATGCCACATACCCCTGTGAACTAGCGAAGCTGAGCCAGCTAAGTCTATAAGCATGGTGAGGACTACTTTAGCTCAGTTAGTCATCGATAGCCAATCAATAGCTAATCGATAATCGATCAATAATTAATAAATTCCGGGAAATGCTGGGGATGACTTGGTAGTGCTTGGCCTAGCCCAAAAGCCAGGATTAGCTATGTGCCCATCAGCTACGCTGTCTCTTTAGCATTGCGCCTCCAGTGAAAGCTATGCAAAAAAAAAAAAAAATTACGTATATACCTGCGGCAAATCCGCCGAAAAAAAAAGTTCCCTTGAATACATATTCAGTGATACCGTAGCAGGAACGTGCTCAACCGCACTTCTATCTTTTTACTGGCTTTGCCAGGAGTCAAAATACCTTTCTGTGGGAATTTTCTTCATTGTTGCTTCTCAGAATAGCACTTCGGAGTGCACGTGGGCATGATTTTTCTTTTCTTTCTGGTGTTTTTACGTGCCAAAACCAGTTATGATTATGAGGCACGCCGTAGTGAAGGGCTCCGGATTAATTTTGACCACCTGGGGTTCTTTAACGTGCACTACAACGCAAGCACACGGGCGTTTTTGCATTTCGCCTTCATCGAAATGCGGCCGCCGCGGCCGGGATTTGATCCCGCGACCTCGTGCTCAGCAGCGCAACGCCTTAGCTGACTGAGCCACCGCGGTGGGTCACGGGGGCATGGTCTGGTTTAGTAAGTTCTGGAGTAAGTCTAACAATGGGGGTAAGTCGGGGTGACTCTGGTTAGGGGTTCTCTAGTAAGTTCAGCAAACAACGAGCCTATGACGTCAGTTGTTACTCTTTGTGGCGTCGCTGTATGCGTGATTGTGCGCATGTTGCTCGAGTAGCCAGAGAGTGATTTACAAGGGGGGAAACGTTGGTCTTTCTTTCACCACAGCGCGGCCGTTTGCACGTTCGCAGTGGCCAATAGTTCCGTGGCCTTCAGTATTTGTTTCTAGGGTTTAATTTTATTTTCCCTCTGCGTGCCATTTGCTGTAGTCTCCTAGAATATCCCGGACGTGTGAAACTGCCGGAACAACTTATCCGTACGCGCAGACTGGTTATTTATTCTTCTCGATTTACCGACGAGACAGCGTATAGAGGGCGATCATGTACGCCTTCAGAGGTAGAGAGTGAGAGTTGCCAGACATGCTTGAAGGGAAGGGCCAGGGAGCGTGCAGGGAGCGCATTTCTCCGCCGAGAAATGCGCAAATAGCCGACTCCATTTAGGGAATTGGACAGCGCGCTGACGCTCCGAAGAAGTAGAAGTCGGTCACGGCGTGTTTCTTTTTGTGTCGAAAGAGGTGGCCTTGCCAGTGGTTTTCATTTCGGTGAGCTGTCGGAGTGTTTGGGTAGTTTTTTCCGGTCTGCATGTATTAAGCCTCTTTCTCGCTTGCCGCATTCGTGGTGACGAAGCCCTGACCCCGTTCAGTGGTCGTCGGCGGAGCCCGCGGGCAAACTTGCTTTCTTGATTGCTTTCTTCCTATTGGCTACGTGCGGTAACGATGGCGGTGCTGCGAGCGGCGATCCTGTGACGTCAGAGTGAGGACTCGCCTTTGTCGTCTACTGCGGTCCGGCTAGAATAGCTTCATTTTCATGCGTTTGTTCGCGCTCTGTCTGCGTGCTTGCGTAACATGGTGCTTTCCAATTATCATGTCTATTTTTTTTCTAGTATTAGTTTCGTTATTACCAGCATTATGAGTACAACGAACCTTGTGTGTTGAATGTATCTTCCACATAACCGCCCGATGTGATCGCCCACTAGCTCTGGCGTTGCGCTGCTTAGCTCGAGGTCGCTGGTTCGTCTTCTTCCGTGGCGGCCGCATTTAAACGGGGGCGAATTGCAAACAACGCTCGTGTGTACTTAGATTTAGGTGCATGGTAAAGAACCCGAGGCGGTTAAAATTAATTTGGAGTCCTACGCTAAGTGCCTGATAATCATGTGGTGGTTTTTATGGCAAGTAAAATCTCAGAATTTTTTTTTTTTGCATATACAGGGTGTTTCAGCGAACACTTTCAAAATTTATTTAAGGTTGCGTGCGACAGATAGCCCAATTCTAGTTAATCAGTTGGTCTACTCGAAGAGGCGGACATTACTTGCACAAGAAACTGAAATGCATAATCGACTAATCAACAAAAATTAACTAATTAAGTTTTTAACTAATTACCTGATGGCCCATGTTGCAATTTACAAATTTTAGTGGTGGAGTTCGCAAGGCGGATCCACTTGGAACGAATTCTCGGGATGACAGCAGTTTCGAGATATTAATTCCCGAACTTAGCAGAGAAATGCATTGGCGTTCCAGTTAATTTTGTGCTTCAATGCTGAAAGCGACGTTTTGTTAATGGAGTACTGACACAAAAATTTGAAGTCGAGATAACTCGTGAGATCGATTTAGGTGGACACACACACATCGTCTACAAAGTATCAGCGGCGAATATAGCTTAGAACATATGTAAAATCAATTTTAAAAGTACGTGCGCGCAGCCACCCGCAAAGCGCAGCACCTCGCGACATTGACATCAAGGAAGGATTGTAAATAACCAAGAAAACGCTACGTCACCGTAGCTACGTCACCGTAGCTACGTCACGAGCTTCGTCACGAGCGAAGGCCTAAAGGAAAATAACTTTTAAGTACGCCTCGTGCTTTTAATCTGCAAGTCTTCTTTTCCATTTTCTGCTAAACCTTGCAGTTTTCTGTTTACTCTTCGTCGCCCGGAACATGCGGTTACTTGTACATACATATAGCCGCAGCCGAGAAGCCTCGAACAAGTTCGCACCAATTTTCAACAGTCGGAGCAGCAATCTTTCAAGCGCGTCGGACGTCTTAACGGACGCCGCGTCCTGCTACGTGTATTCTGCTCGAGTTAAAAAAAAAAAAAAAAAAAAAAAAGGCTGTGCATGCCTCCTTGCTCCCGACCTTGTTTCGCGGCCCTCCGCCCTCGTGTGTTGGATTTCTCGCTGCTTCGCTCATGTTGGCTGGCTCTTCCGCACACAGGCTTTCCTTTGTATCCTACGCACTAGATGGCAAAGGAAAACTGGAAGAAATAAGAAAGGAGGACTGGCGCGCTTGCCTGTGAGCCGGTGACAGGGCAAGTTGAACGCCGGCTGTAAAAGTCACTTCAGGCAGATATGCATGCGGCCCTGGACTAGGTGGTCGCGTCACTCGCGTAGCTGAATTGTCCGAGAGAAGAAGCTGAGAACGAAACTTAAACGCGGGAAGAAAAAAAAAAAAATGCGGGCTCCTCGAGAAACTTCGATGCGTAGCTTGTGCGGTCGCTGGCTTGCCGCGCCGTCTACACATTATGCATGCATTGAAGCTCGCGGAACGTCGACCTCCGCGGCCCTTTGCCCATCTCCCTAACTTTCGTCATGGCGAGGCCATGGCGACACTGTCCCGAGGCCACATGGGAGCTCATCTGAGATTCTCTCACGCGAAACAGCGCCAGGCTAGGGTGAAAAGTCCGAGAGTCCGGCGTCTGAAACGTGCATGATGAAAAGCTGTTGTTTGCAATCGTTCGTATGAAGTATAGTCTCGAAGAGCGCGGTCTTCTTGCAGCGCTGTGCGAAATCTTATGGAACAGCTTTGTATTCCCTTGATCGTCACCATATCTGCAGATACTACGTTACTGGAACGGAAATAATTAAATACCTTGCAAAATGAAGTAATGAAATTGCTGCTTAATCAACCAGTGCTATACTAGCATTTTATGTACACTTCCCCTTCTGAAAATTAATCAACGTATCGTTCCTGGCACTCTGGCCGCTAGAATGTGTGTAAGTTCAACGCGGATGCTTTGGCTTTCGTCTCGGGTGCTCGTGCGCACAGAAGACAAGCACTGCTTTCGTCATATCTCGCTGCGCTCCTCTCGCTTGCCTATGTCGGGAACTGAATCACACCGGCGCGCCTAAGCTTCCATAACGAGCAAGTTGCGGTCAGTCGTCGGGAGAAGTGCGTACACCCGTAACGAAAGGAGAGAAAGTGCAGGAAAAGTTACGCTGCCTAGCAAAAACGCGAATGGTCACCATATAGCAAGAAAGCGCGAGGCGTCATCGCTGTGTTTGGCCGGACATGGTGGCTGGGTATCTGCCAGAAGCCAGACGTTCGGCACGTTTTCACTGAAATGACGTGTATATTTGTGAATGAAGGAAATAGGCTCTGCAAGTAGTAGAAAGTGGTGGGTCGTGGCTGCATGGCTTATCTCGCGCGCGTACACACACCACTGGCGCTTACACGCACACACAAGCACGCACGCACGCGGAGGCAGAGAGAGAAAAGACTTTATTCGAGGTCAGACTAAGACCTATAGATATTCCTCCGCCAGGAGGAGGCACATGGCGCTGGTTCTTGGGCTCCATTAGGAGATGTCATACATCACGGCTGTCGTGACAAATGACAGACTGGGCTCTGGGCACCGAATAGGCCCGCCCCTGGCCCAGGCTCGTGGTGCGTCGTCGGTGGCCACCGTGGGTGCCACCGCTGTCCTCGGATGTGGTGTTCCCGCGGTCTCCCATCGTTATTTCTTCCCCGTTATTGTTTTCCCTGAAGGCCGCATGTATCTGTCGCCTTCTTTTTTCATCTTTCGTGCCGGAGTTGCAGATGTGTGATGCACTGGTTACAGTGAAAGAAGTTTGGAGGAACTTTGACAAACCGGGCTCCGTTGTGCGGCAATCTTCGAGGACTCAGGCATTGGGCTGCTAATCCTGAGGGCGCGGGATGAAATCCCGCCATGCACGGGGACCGCATTTCGACGGGGGTGAAATGCAAAAAACGCCCGTGTACCGTGCATCAGGTGCACGGTAAAGAACTCCAGATGGTCAAACTTAATCCGGAGTCTCGCACAGGGGGGTGCCTCATAACCATATCGTGGTTTTGGCAAGCAAAATGCCAGAATTTAAATTAATTTTTCGAGAAATCTGTCTCTCCCCGTTGCCAGGACAAAACCAAAATTCGTCGAAGGTTGAGCGCCATCAGTCTCGGCCGCTTGCGCTCATTTCCAGCGAATGATTGGCGCGATGTATGAACGAGAAGACGAACACGGGTTGATATTTTCATATGCATGCGTATCGCGGTATGTTGAGTAAATGGACACACCGAGATCCTCTATACGAAGCGGCAACCATATCGAACTGATATCCAACCGAAGTGAACAAAACAAACTAACTGCAGAAGTTCTTTTAATGAGTGAAGGACCCGTAGAATGATCACGCATTAAAAGAAAAGGGTGCAGTTCTTCATTTGCAGAACCACCACACCAGATTGCGTTTGATCAGTTTGCTTACAAACATCGCCTGTGTGTCGCTGGCGGGACTTGGGAGAACCAGCGTTGTTGTTGTTGCGTTCGTTGTTGCCGCTCGAGCAGCAAGCCGTGAATTTAAACGCTTGTTTTTTTCTCAACAGAGACTTTGTCGATTGCGCGGCACTAAACCCTTAACACCTGTTCCCACCCCAAGTCTCTCCTACCCGAATGCCAAGCCCGTTGTTCTGCCGAGATTCGACTCTGCAACCGAAATCAAAGTGATACCGTGTCGAACAGGCTCCACTATACCGATGAGGTCCAGGCCTAGTTCGCCGTGCGGCTAATTATGCTCTCCACACAGAGACGCCAAGTACAGCTGCACGTAATCACGGTTTCACCGGCAGTGGGCTTACAATATACACCACGAGGTGTTTGAATCCGCCACCTCCCAGCTTCGAAGGAACAAGCGTTCATTGCACGTTATCACGAAGCTGGTGACCACTTCATAATTTACGGAGGTATATGTGTCTGTCGATGGCGACATTACATCGTAGATGGCAAAAACGTGAATGCGGCAGTAGGAGTTATCCGCGACCGTTGCAGCAAAAACAATAAGTCGCACCTGTACAGTGATTGGAGACGTGGGACGGCCGCACACATTGTGTTCTTGTTTCAATGCGATTAGGATTATTAGGGGCACTTCGAGCACTTCTCCCGCGCTGTCTATCTGTGTGGCTGCCTGTCTTTCAGCCTGTGTTTCTACCCTTTTCCCGCCAACCTGGATCACTGGGTAGCCTATGGTATATGTGGTTCACGGCATCGCGCTGCTATGATTACCGGGTTCGAAAGCAATCGTCGGGCCAACCTGGATCACGGGCATCTGACATTGCATATGTGCCGCTCATCATTAACTCGGTTCGCGCCAACTTATGTTACTGGACATGTGCTACTACTTGTATGCCGCCGTTCAATGAACCTCGTTCATCCTGGACAATGAACCTGGACCACTTTCTAGTTTCACCTACCCAGTGATCCAGGTTCATAACCGCGTTTTGACGTATTCTGTTGCGGCCACCTTTCGACACGGACAGCTTGTGATACGCATTTCGGCCACGAAGTCATCGTGCGAACCGCGCTTCTTCCACTTAATCTTTCTGTTTTTTTTTTTTTTTTCATGCCTTTCCTTCGACTGCTCAGTTGAAGTATCCAACATTAATCGAGACAGTTACCACGGTCTTCCATTTTCGTTAATGACGTCCTCCTCCTATCTGCTTGGCCTGAAATTGCCTCGCCGGCGCCACCACGCAGGAAAAAAAAAAAAAAAAGGATATGCGTTCAACGCGGCTACCGCTTTGCCGAATTTGCGAATGGTTCGCGGATGGCGTGGAGCCAGCGGTATAAGTCAGTTACAGTATAGGCCCTGCCATCCCACCCAGATCGAGAAATTTCTCACTTGCTATTTTCGCGGGATGTGGTCAATCCTTTGTTTCGGCTGTTTTTTCTGTTCGGAACGCAGGCACCTCAATTGATTTCAGTAGTTAGCGACCTCGGAAATACCCGCTTTGACCGTCTCGTGTTAACGTATACCACTGCTGCTTGTCATAATAAGATCTTCCGAGCTCGTCCTTGCATACTACCAATGTACAGTGACAGGTCGACTCAGTGGGAAAGGCAGTCGAAAGTGGATATGAACTGGAAAAAAGCACTCGGCTTGCTTGGTTGCACAGGATGAGGGGTAATGATAACAGTGATATATGGAAGAGAGATAAGAGAGCGCGCTGGCGGGGAGGCATCGCAACGAAGTAATTGCGGAACCACAACCGAGCGGTCCATATCTAAAGGCTTCTATCTCGCTTCCTGATCAGTGTGCAGGTGAGCGTGATGGACTAACGACGGCGACTAACATCCAGCGGACGCAAGCGCACGAATGCAGTCCGTAGCCGCATGTCTGCGGCGCACATTGACCGAACCGAACGGTTCTCTTGTGTGGGCTTCGCTTGCGTGGATGCAGCTCAAGCTCCGACCAACATTCCCAATACAGTGCTTGCGCTAGCTCGCGGTCGTCGTCCGTTGGGAGTTACGGGCAGTGTGCTTTAGGCCCGGTACACTCGCGACTCCGAAAAGCATCATCAGTAGTAACCTTACTGCCCTTCTGTGCGCGTGGCGTTTCCTGGCGCATACAACTCGTTCTTAGTTTCTTCACAAGAGAAAGTCTGCTTTCACAAGTATTCATTGTTCTATGAATGAATGATTTATTCGCAATAGACGTTTGCAGGAAGTTGTGAGCATTGATAATTAGTAGCTGCTCTGCATAGCTGGAATTATTCCAAATAAAGATCTAATAAACGCTATAATCAAGCGTCCCGAGTTCATTTTAGTAGAATTGGATGTCACTCATCTCAAAGCCACGTGTCAGCCCGTAGCAGTCTTTTGTGCGTGCCCCCCCCCCCCTCTCTCTCTCTCTCTCTCTCTCTCTTTCGCGATAATCCGCTTTGAAAACAATTTAACTCGTGGAGTCTTCGTTACTGTTCATATTTAGCTCGCATGGTCCTTGCTACGGGGAGCAGAAAGGCGAAAACGTTTCTGAAATCCAAGCAGTCGACTTCCTGAGTAGCCTGTAAGCGCTTTGCGCTGCACCAAGTACATATGAAAATGTCTGACATTTTTTCCCCAAAAATATATTCGTGATTCGCAGAGGCGTCCGTTTCTCTCACGGATAATCTTGCAAAAGAGACAGCCAATCTCCGAAGTCACTCACAGGTGCAAGTACTGTATTTCATTTGTACACCCCCTGCTTTGAGCGCACTGCACGGAAGTGTTTAGTTGGTGTGCCGCTGCGGCGAAGTAGCGGAGTTACCTCCCAGGTCCCCACGTTGACAGGGGCGCCACTTAACGATCGGCGGGCAGACGAAGCGGCGGCAGTGCAGGGCGACCCGATTTGCTCGGCAGCCATGCGCGACAAGCTGCGAGCGCGTCTGAAGCGGTGACAAATGACGCATCCGACAGCCGCCGCTGGGACGCACGGAAGCGCACGACGCCAATGGAACTTTTGCCCCTTCTCGCAAGTGCGGTCCCTGCCCTTTTGCGCTTGGTTACGTTGTTTTCCCCCTCACTTTCCCGTGAAATCTATTCCCCTTTCCTCTCCCTATGCAAAGTAGCATGTCAGCGATTATACGACGGCTGAAATATTTTTGTCATTATTATTGTAATTAAGTGAAGAAAAATGGTAGGCCTACGGCTGTCCCAAGTCCCAAATATGACTCGGAAAAAAGAAAGAAAATGAGGGAAAAAAAAGGAAGCACGAAACACGATCAAAATGCCATCAAACACTTCACACACTACGACATGAGTAATCAGCACATATATAATGTCAGCACGGGCATCGGCATCGGAAGCACTACCTAGTTATTTGGTCCAGCTGCCTCATCACATATAGATGCGCTGACTTTCAACAATCTCAGCTTTTCAGTAAACAGCTTCTCCCCTTCCTCGGCGTATCACGGGTGCTGTAAACCTAGATGCCACGAACAGGAAGTATAGTGCGCGTTCGCTACACGCTACCATTCAAAGGCGCCGCTACACATGGACACATCTCGCCGAAAACGTATTAGCAGGACGTGTTGTTTTGCTTCGCTACGTTAGGTAGAAATCTCAGATGTTCGTGTTTCATTTGGTCGACCCTTCCAGCGTATTGTCTAGCGGCGTCATTTTCTCTCATTGTGTCGATAAACCGGAATGCATTCAGTGGACCATGCATGAAATCGGCTTTCACGTGACTGAGGTAACTGTAGGTTGCTTGGAGATCCCTTCCTGCATCGATTTTTGAGAGCTGTAAGAAATTGCTTTAAAGATGGATGTAACAAAACGAGGACTGTATATTTTTGTCGCTAAATCTCTACCAGGTAAATTCGATTTTTTTGTCGACAGGAGTTCGGTGACAAAGACCGTTACGGTTGAATTGTATTTTGCGAAGAATTTAATTTTACACGTAGGTTTATTTTATAGGCACATCTACGCTTCATTGTACAGCACGGCGAAAGTGCTTCGGTGTGCCTTTATTGCGGCAAAATTTTGCCCTTTGTTAGACCGCATCTTTGTTCGGCGACACGTTCAAAGCTTTCTACGCTGATGCATGCGACATTGTCTAATTTGATTAGTCGCTCTGATTCGATCAGAGAGTTGAGTAACTGTAGCGCTATGCGAGCTCAAAAGCAGTCTTCTTTGAACTGACGCGTATATTGGAGCCGTAGAGCGATGTGCTTTTGCAGCTTCTGGAATGCCCCGAGTTGAGCGCGGTTCTCTTTGATATGCAGATAAGCCGACGGGCCGAGAGCCCGCTCGCTAGGCGCTCCTTTATGGCGCTTCTAATTTTACACAGATCTTATTTCAATGTGCGTACGCAGCTTTCCTACGCACTTGCTCTGAAATGTGGCGTTATCCTGTTGAACACGAGGTCGCGGATTCAGTTCCCGACCACGACGGGGGTAAGGGAATGAAAGAAAAGAACGAAGAACGGTCGTGTGCCTAAATTTATAAAATTTTAAATTTACCGCGCGGCTACAGATGCACGATAAATGATATTACAGGTGATCGACATTATAACGAACTTATTCACAACAGCGTCTTGTTGCCCAAATCTTGCTTTCGGAAATAAATAAATAAATAAATAAATAAATAAATAAATAAATAAATAAATAAATAAATAAATAAATAAATAAATAAATAAATAAATGAGACGTCAAACTCGCCTTTACTGTTTTCGTGGTGTGTATACTCTTTACGCATACGCAGTTTATGTGGCCTGCTGTGTATACATCCTGATTCGCACGCGTTGGTACTCCAGACAGTCTTTAATTGCAATCTATTAGCGAGTATACATCGTTAACCGAGGCTCCTTTCTCGCAGTGGCCGCTCACAGAGGTCGGCAGCGGGTGCACGCGCGAGCCCCCGATGAACCCGATAGCGAAAGTTCGCGGCCTCCTCGGCGGACAAATTAGCCGTGGGTCAGGCGTGCGTTTCCGTGCGCCAACGTCGCGGCGTCGCTGGGAAGCTTTCTCTCCGAGATTGCGTGTGTGCGCTCGCTCCGCCTTGTCTCGCCGCCTCACGCAATTAAGTTGCGCCTCTCGGTGGCCGTCGGACGTTGTACCGCAGAGAAAAAAAAGAACGCCGCGCGGCCGTCTCTTCCCGCGGCCTTTCCCCGCGCGGTCCCCGCTTTGTATCTCCTTGCGAGGCCCTACGTCGGTGTCGCAGCCATGCCTCTGTGCAGCAGTTTTCTCTCTCTTTTTTTTCTTTCAGTGTTGGTTCTGGGTTGCTTTTGTTTGTGAGGTCCTCCTTGGATCGGCTTTATTTGGCCGTCAACCGCTCGTACACCTCTCCTCTTCTGCGCACAGCTCTTGGGTTGTCCGCTCCGCGGGTGTCAGCTGCGCGCGGGGACCGGGATATTGGACGTCACGAGACGGCAGCTTCGTCCCGGCGATAGAAGACGCGGGACGGCGTCGAGATCGCTGGCGTGGCCCGTTTTATGTTTCTTTCGCAGTTTATCCTCACCCAGTTCTTTGTTTATCGAATTTCTTCGTTATTTTTTGCCTCCCGTCCTTCGCTCGTGCGAGAGCTGCTCCCCTCGGCCCGTCGAGCTCTCACCGCTGAAACCATGCGTCGAGGCGAAGCTGTTCGGCATAGCCGTCCGTGCGTTTCTCCCGTGCTCTCTCCTTACTGAGTTGGACGGGCCCCTCTTTCTTTTATTACGTTTTTTTTTCTTCGCCGTTTTCGTTCCCTTCTGCCTTATCGACACGTCGTCAATGCTGCGCACAGGCGCGCGCTCGGTTCCGTTTCTTCGGAGATTATTTGCACTCGTCCGGTTTTCGTCACCGCTTTCAACGGCTCGTCGCCTTCGGCAAAGCGTTTGCTCCTCGTCAGAAGGGCTTCGTTTTTTCGCCGGAAATCTAGCGGAACGCCGGCGCGGCTTGTGAGCGACACCCCCTGTCAGCGCACAGCTCGGCCACGCGACTTCGCCGCCGCGTTTTGCCGCCTCGCTTACGCTCCACGGAATCCATGCTTCGCGGGACTCGTACGCCTAATATTCCTTCCAGATTTTTCGCTTTGTATATTCGGGAGTGGTAGATTTTAATCTTGTTATTCTTTCCATTTCGCTGTGCCTGATTGTGTGGCGTTGCTTTAAGCTAGGAAGTGACACGCAATGCTGTTTGCTGTGTGTATGAATAAGCAGTTTATTCGCTATCCTTAACTATTTTCTCGAAGTATATATAGCATTCTTCATAATATGCGATGAAAGCGTCGATAGTTTACTGAGGCGCTCTGATATAGAAGGGCGGTCTATTCTCTTGCGGTACAGATGTTTTTATGCTACGCGCTAAATTTACGTGATGTGATCCGTGATTTAGGTGCACGTTAAAGAACCCCAGGTGGTCCAAATTTCCGGAGTCCCCCACTACGGCGTGCCTCATAATCAGAACTGGTTTTGGCACGTAAAACCCCATAATTTAATTTTTTGTGATGTGATCCGTTGACTGTGGCATCGGGTCGCTAAAATGCCCTGCTATTTGTTATATTTATCTGTTTTCCAATGTAACTTTTTGATTATTAATAACTTACCGCGGTGGCTCAGTATAACTATTGGTGTTCTGCTGCTGAGAACAAGGTCTTGGGTTCAATTCCTCGCTACGGGGACCGGGTTACAAAGGGTGCGAAATTTGAAAACGCTCGTATAACGTGCTTTATGTAGGTGAACGTTTCATGGAAATTAAAAATAAAAAGTGGGAGCAATATTTGCGTGCTGGTTCCACTTCATTGCGTAACTTCGCGACGCAATCTATCCGCCGCAGTTGCAGCAGCTCACCATTAAGTGGCTGTCATTTCATGCATCCGTTGGACTGCGCAATCGAGATATCTTTCTCCGGTGTGCGTTAGTTGTGTACCGATTTTCCAACTCCAACCATCTTGAGAGGTCATGCGCTGTGGCTGCTGACACGCTGAAGGAGGGCCGTCCTTGAATGTAGGTTTAAGTGGTTCAGGTACTGCGGATGTCCCCTCTTCTGCTCACTGTTCATTAGCGAAGTGCATGAATAAAGAAAACAACCGCTCATTACGAATGAATAACCGCTAATCCGCCAACGATGCGCTTTGTGTTGTCGGCTATGCCGCTGACGTTGTTTTTGTACCCAAGTGCTGCCAGCTTGATGCAACGTGATCGAAGCGAGAGAAGATCGCTCAGTGCAGGCTGAGGTTTCGTTTTGTTATTATGAACTCCGCTTGGTTTAAACGAGACACGTAAGAAGCTCGCATGAAGAGCTCCTGATAACCGCAATCTCAAGGAGACAACTAGAAACATTAAGTACACAGGTATTTCGCACAAAGAAAGAATGTTGTGCATTGCCTTGTTAGAACCAGCTAGTTATCTACAAATATACTTCCAGGAAAGCGGCACTGGGTTTTTGATTGAGCATCTTCAAGGAAACCATACATCTTAACAATAATGCCTTAATAACACACTGCTCGTTGTACCGGTTAAGGGCTTTTGCTGGCTGAACATCCGCATCGAAGAACCGCCGTGGCTTGTCGGCATGACCTTCGAAATTACGTGGCGCCCACGGATCGCTGAACATCTTGGAGGCAACGTTTTGGAATTTGCGTCACATTCGCTGACCACCGTATGCACGCGTCGTCCGCAAAGCTGTCGCTTAAATGCCGTTAATAACATTACGTATAGAAAATCGTGCGGCGAAATAAGAAAGAAAAACAGACAAGGAAATAAAACTGGAAAAATAGTATATACGTATACTGCTCTTTTATAACCACCGTTTAGCCAAAGCGACATTTCCTTGCAGTCGACCTTTAACCCTTTCAGGGTTCTGTATATTCTGCAGTCGAGGGCGGTGCTCGAGACCAGCGCAAATGGACGAGGAAAGAAATAAAAGACAGTACGGGCGCTTGTTTGATGGCGCTTCTCGTTCTATCTTGGAAGCTCTGCACGCGTGGCGAAGTGCTTTGGTGCTGCCCTCTCCTCTCCCACATTTTTTTCTTAATTTCTTTCTGTCTATTGCAAACATGGGAAGGCCGACAAATCGGCGCTAATCGGATTTAGCCGCACGATGGAAGTTCCACGACCGCTCGGTCTTGCCGATGAATGTGAGTGCGCTTTGACCCCCACCTCCTCAGCGCTGTGTGCTTGCTTTGAGGACGACGAGGGCAGTTTATTGCATCGCCACTTCCCGCATGTACATACCCGCATGTATGAGGTGTAAGCATTTATCGTACAAAAATGCACAAGGTGGAGTATAAGATTCTGATTTGAGCGCTCTCAAATGCGTGTGTGTAACGTTGCACGCCGCAGTGCTTTTCCTTATTTCTTCGCATGACACTGTGTGGCGTTTCGTTGCTTCTTTTTAATTGGACGACGTCCCTACACCTGTCCGACATTTAAGCGGCATAACAGTGCGTTAGTCCGGGGCTACTCATTGAGGCTTATCTGGTGTAATCTCGTGTTCGTTTAGGCTGGCTGGTACGGGGTTTAGCAGGGAAAAAAAAAAAAAGAAGTGGTGCCAAGGCGTGACGCAGAAGTCAAGAGCCACACACAACGAAGGCGCTGAAGTAAACACTGCCTTTATTGCTTGTCCGCGCCTTACATGCACAACGAAGCTCGATCGCGCGCAACTAGAAAGAGAAACACCTTACAAGGCTTATACAATGACGCTACCACTGCGGGCTTCAAGATGAAAAATACGAAAACTCATTTTCTTCCAGGCTGAAATTGCGTCGGCTTTCGGGTCTCTTCAAATGTCGCTGCATGTCCCGAAGACTGTACGCACCGCGTACGCCTCGTTTCCCTTCACGCAGCCGCTTACCAGTGCTGAGAGAAGCTGCAGCGCCTCCCGAACTGAGGCTGCGAGGTAGATTACAAGGTTGAGAAGGAAAGAGAAACAATAGAAACAGCCTTCTTGCAGCCACTTCCCCGCTGGAGCTAATCACCCCACGTTGCTGCTACGCGCGCATTTCGTGCGCCAGCCTTGGGAACCTACTCCCACGCAGTCAAGCTGTTTAATCCCCCCCTCCCCCCACTCTCTTGTTAAAGTTAATGAGCCCTATAGAAGTCGACAGCTTCGGTGGTCGGCTTTATAATTCGGTGGCAGCACGCATTCCGTGCTAGCGCGTCTCCGTCTTGAAGCTGTTGATGTAGTAGTAACAGCTTAGCATTGACGCAGGATACATTGCCCGATTGTATACTAGAGCGCCGATGCGGCGAAGTGATGCCGATTCCGCGAGAGGAGCCTGTGGATCTTTCGCTTCGAAATATCTTTTTGCTTTCAGGAGAGCCTTTTACGTAAAGCGGCCTGTCACGAAACTACTAAATTTGTCGCGTTCTTGTCATTTCCAGACTATTCTGCTTAAATGAATAGCGAAACAATATTGTTTTTCTCGCTTTTGCAACTACGTGGCCAACACTGTTCGTTACCGTGTTTTAATTGCCTGCTTCAAGCCCGACGCCACGCTGCGCTTGATACGCATTTTGAACCGCTTGCGTTAGTAGATGATGTAATTAATGAATTGTTATTCGCCCAGTTAAAATGTTCTCTCCGTTCTCTGCTTCTTTTTCGACATGATCACGTCGGCGCCGAACTGCAATAATTGTTGTGCCTGTCAACTCCATGAAACCCCAATAATCCGCGCCAAACCTATATCTTCTGGCTCCTGCGGTCTGCTTGCAGGCTTATTCTCACGGGCTGTGAACTGGTGACGTATATGTACATGCACAGAATGAAGATTACTCTTCTTTCTAAAAATATTTTACTGCAAGACGTATTTGTGATCTCTTAACATTATTCAGAGTGCATGAATGAAGCTTTGGTGCTTGTTCCTTCCTATGGTAAATAAACAACGAAGTTTACACGTGCATTCACGAAAGCTTGTCAGGGGGTGGATGAAAAAAATAAAAACATTCATACATGAAGTAACTGTGGCAGCAAACTGCCTCATTGCTGCTGTGGTTCATTCTACCTCACGTCATTCTCTTTTTCACTCGACGACATTGGGGAGAGACCGGCCACGTATTTGGCTTTTTAAATTTATAGAATCACAATAAACGAACAAATCAATCAATGGTTTTCGAGGAATAGAAGAAAAAAAAATATTGCGGCGAAAAGCCATCGTAGTGGAGCTTGTTGTGATGGCGTTCAAACACAGTGCATAAAGTTTTAAAATTTTTATCGTTCATTTCGGCTGTGCCATTTTCACGAATGGTGATGATTGGGAGAGATGGTTATAAAGCGAATCCTGGTAAAACGTACCCATGCCAGTTGGTTTATGCACGTTGCAATAAGGCTTTGCTGGGTAGGACGAAATTTAGAAATAAGTTTCTTCCGATAGGGGCCCATTTGGACTCGCAATCTTGATCGCTGAACCGAACGACCAAATAGAACGCGCAGTTTTATGCCGTAAACGTGTCATTTATGCTCGAAAATCGGAAGGCGGTTGATGATCCTTCGCTCCATTTTCTTTTCCTGGCCCTCATCTTTACTTTTTTTTTTTTTGCCCACTCTATTGATATTTCTTCTACGTGGACGAAGACATCACCACGCTTCATATAACCTTTATAGCTTACCCGAGAGCTATCAAGCTATGTTTACTATACCGTTTCTTTTTATTTATTGTTTTGTTTCGTGTCCTTTGTAGCATCCATCGTAGGACATTCATTACAGAACCTTCATCGCCGCTCGCACTTTGGAAGAATTACTTGCCGCCGCTACTTTTTCGCTGCTCGCTCTTTCACAGGCGTGCATCTCTTGCCTCTGATCGTTTCGGCCTTCGGTTATCCTCGCTGGGCTGCCGGAAGGGAGCCGCAAATGTCTGGTATTTACCCCGGATGTTTAGGGACGCGAATAGGTCAGGATTGCGGCAGGAGCATTTGCAAACGCTCTTCGTTTACTCCCCCTCATTTCCTGGCATCATTTGCACGTCTGCATGTTTTCGCATAAAGATTTATTTTTACCTCTGTTCTTTTTTCCGGCTAAATATGTATGTTTTTCTGAAGTTCTTGTTCGCCTTTCTTTTCGCGTGTTTTTGTATTTGTAGTCATTCTGGCAGCGCTATATCGTCTGTATTTTGTTTGCATTGAAAAAAGGGAGAGAGAGAAAAAAAAAACAGATGCATTTCAATCTTGTAAAGAAAGCTTATATGCCCTTATGGAAAGTTTTTGGTGATAATAAGCATCTCGTATTGCATGTCTTCTGTTGCTTCATAGCCGTGATGCTTACCTAGTAATCACTATTGCACGTCTGTTACGCCCATCGATTCGTGATGTTTAGTCGGCTGGAATGGTTTCGGGCTATGGCACAGCGAGCTCAAACACGCCGTGTACAGGTTGTGCTGCGTTGTCCAGTCAGAGTATGACAATCACTTTAGCTCCCGTCGTCTGGTATCTTCTTCCAATCGAAAAGAAAGTGCACAAGAGAATAGATATGTGTGAGCAAGCTGTTATTGGAAAACATGTACGGTTATTTCACCGCATCCCAATTTTCACCCACTGCGCTTCCATTCATTCATTGTTTCCGTAGTCGGTGGAGCTAAATCTCGAAGCCGATGGCTGCGAACTATATAGCTTCAAGTTCTGTAGGATGCCAACATAGTGACACAGACGTGGGACCGAAAAGACGACTTTGCTTAAAGTGATCTATAAAGGATGGTATTACAAGTATATAATTAACTTACTCTTGTAGATATATGGGATATATCAAGACAACAGCGGAGATAACAAAAGAGGTGGTATGAGAGTCTGTATACAGTGCTGATATCGTAAGCGATTACTAAATGTGAGAGGAAACCACTTTTGCACCTTCCTGTACCAGAATACAGAACACATTAAATGAAATTGGCGGTATTTTGTGTCTTTGCTTGGCATGCCCCAAGATAAATGTATTGATGCCGTGCCAATGTTCCTCATTTTGAAAGCGAAGCTTTATATGGCTGGGCTAAATCGTATATGGCAAGGCGAAATGCGAAATCGCCTGTGTACAGAAAAGTATCATCATCAGCATTGGCTCGAGCGTCGTCGTCGTCTTCTTCCGCGGCTAGCTCGTTGGCTCGTGCTCGTGCTCGGCACGCGCTCGTGCCACTGTGCCAGAGTTCGTCGTCGTCGTCTGCTACCACAGCTGGCTGCTTTGTCATTTCACTTCTCTTCTGTCGTCGTAATGGGGAGGCCGCGTTTACGGGAGTAGGAGCCATTGCTTAAGGGGTATGAGTCATTCATTGTCTTACGTGACGGACAGATTTAATTTTGAAGCAATTTAATTGAAGCAATTTAATCGCAAGCGGCATTAGCGGGCGAATGCTACTAACCACGTCGCCGAGCAAACTCGAGACATCGGACGCAAGCGGCAACGGCGGACTGCTAGCATACCGTCAGTGACGTCTCCGTCGCAGCCGAACGTGTGTGCAACCTCATAATTGAGAAATACTTTAATGAACCCTCGGGATTAACCCAGTGATAAACACCGGGGCCGCACGTTTCAGCTTCGCTGGCTAACCATCTTCACGGAGTGGAAGAGCCGACGACTTTTTTTCTTCAATGTTACTTTGCATTTCGGTTATCTGTAGAAGCGGCCATCACTCGGGTGATAAATCCTAATTTTCAGTTACTTAATTGACTGGATATAGTAATTAACGTTTTGTTGATTACCTTAAGTGTCGTGTTGAAAATTGAAGCTGGGGCGTGCTGGATCCGTGTTCATTTAGTAAGAATCTCGAGACTATAGCACCATTTCAGATTTCGTCGTTAAACTGCATTGCATTGCCGCTGGACGTATAATATTAGAATAAAGCTGCGTAGAACATCAATGTGTTTCGCAGTATGTTTTGGAGACAATTATCACAAATGTGGTGCAAGTCCGAGCCTTAAGAAAAGACGTGGTTCAGCAGTGTCCAGTTTCAGTTATTCATTGCGTCATGCATTCCTATGTAAACAATTAAAAAGACATCGCGTTGTCTTAATTCCGAAGTTGAGCAGTCAGATTTCTTTTTTTTTTTTCAATATTCTCTCCCACTTCGAACAAACGACCTACCGAGGTGGACAGATTTGCATAATTCCTTCGAAAAATCATATATACGACTGGAACAATTTATGGTATAATTGCCACGTATCAGACGCACTGTTCACTTTAAGAATAGTATTCAGAACATTTTTCATATCACCTCATGTGGTCATATTTGATGATTGAACAATTTATTATTTGTAGACAGACCGGTGACATAATTATTGCCAGCATTTCCAATTTCGTCCAAGTAAATCACTCACACACTCATCATTATCTTTTTGAGTGTCTCGCTGTTGTCTCTTTTCACTGGTATTTGCGTGACGCAGTGACTGTCTCATCTTTTCGATATATAGGTAATTCGATATATAAAATAAATTTTTTTCCAGAATTTTAAGGGGATTTTACTGCTGTTAGTTATATGTGGGTTCTATATATCCGGGTTCGACTGTATTACGTCTTCTCAACACATATACAGGGGCCGATTTGTGTTCTTGCGCTAATTGAACGTCATCGATCGATGTGTTGTAACGCTGCACCTAATGTTCACTGCTTTACGTACATTTAGCACGTTGCGCAGTGTAAGTACGTAACTTTTGCAATGTTCACCTAGTTATATAGCCTGAAAATAACATGGGCTTTTCCGGTTGAGCCGAGTCCGCTTACAAGGCCTGTTCTTGCTTCATAAGCGCCATGAACTTGGCCTCATGTTTGTTTTTGTTCGGCTCGTTAAGTACACACGGCGAGGTACAGGCTGAAACGCCGCCGCGAGCATCGTATTTTTTTCCCGCACAAAAGGACCGCTGGCCTCGCGGCGCCCCAGTGCACAAACAGCGTCGATTAGTTGCCCTCCTGAGTAGCAGAAAAGCGAAGGATTCTTTCATGGGGCACATTGCTGTGCACGCTGTTCGCTCGTCTCTCGCGGCGCTTTGAATGAGAACGCACTGAATGAACACGCGTACAGATTTTAGGTTTCTTAAACTCTGATAAAAGGCGGCGTTGTGGCGGAGCATCTGCCGGCTGTTCCCGCAAAGCTGCATCCGCCTGTCGCCAACATCATTCTCCTCCTCCTCCTCCTAAGCTGGGAGGGGGTGAGGGTGGCTCCACGCGACACATTCCCACGTGTCTGGGGCTACGACTCGGTCGAAGGACGCAGCCTCTTCTTCCTTTATTTTCGCGCGGCTCTTCTATGGGTGCCTTTCCTTGGAGCATGTCCCATGCGTTGTCGCTGTCTAAAAGCGGACACAAGCGGCGGTGTTCGTGCGCTGCATTTCTGGGCGTCATTCATTTTGGGCTCTCCTTTTGTACTTGACCTCCCGGCGGCCTACCGCTAACCCGCCCGACCCCAGTACGCCCAGGCAGTCGTAGAACACAACGGTGTGTCTCTGGTGCCTCTCGCTCTTTCATCTGATCTTCGACAACGATTCTCTTCTCCCGAGGCGTCACCGATCTCCGCGATATATACCATTCCCTCTGTTTGCGAACGGCGGGGTCTGATCGCAGTCTTTCCTGTATAGATTGTCGCCTTTGTGCAACGCCCTTTTATTGTGGTGCGTATATGATTATGATGGCCCAGAGGCCCGTTTGTCCGTTTGTCAACGCTTAGGCTAGACGCTGGGGTCGGGGAGGGCGCCTGGCGCGACAAGAGGGAGCGAGGGATCAACACCACGTGCGTCAGTCTAGTGGAAGATCTTTGCAAAGAGGTAGTCGCCTGCTGCATCGTGTCGTTGTGCCTTTGTTTTCTACCTTTGTTTCTGTATGCATTGACTTGACGCCTGTGTCGCGACATTTGTGTTGGAGAGGACCGCTGATGGAGAGCAACACGCTCTTACCAGTAACCGCGAGTTGGTATACACCAAGTAAAGGGATCATTTGCTTGTAGTGCTTGAGGAACGCGTTCTGCGTATTCATGATAGCTAGCACGGTCTGAGGGATTTGTCTGTCTTGCTTGAGCTTACTTTCTCCAGGGTTGCTCTTAAATGGCTGCACGGCCACGAGGTTGATAGTGATGAGCTCGAATCCTATTTTATCTATGCGGGTAGTCGATTTGGGAATGACGTAGACTGGCAGAACTCGAATGTTTCTTGTGTCTGAGGCTCGCCTATATAGTACAGCAACAACATGCGCAACCGTAGTGTCGTCTGCAGCGAAGTGAACGACCTCTTTCTGCTCAACACTGCCGCGGAGTGTGAGAGGGTGTCGAGTGTCATGACTGCTCTCTCTGAAACGTGGGAGATTTCTACTCTGCGATTAAGTTGGTTGCAGCTGCCTAAGAGGAACAGTTACTTCTGGCCTGGGCGCCTTGAACTGCTTCAAAATTTTTGCCTGCGCGGTTCTTTAAAGGTTCGCATCCGTGGGAGGGAGTTATTGTTCCATCTAAGGCGCGTACTGCACTTGCACCAGAGGCCGAGTGATAGCGTCGTGAGTGCCGGGTGAGAGACGCCCCTGGGTACGTTGCAACAAACGAAGGGATGAGGCGTAAACAAGGAAGCAGTCGAGACGCTTAGGTTCGCTTGTTTTTAGGCCAACAATCGAGCATCGTTTGTTAAAACAGTGCTTGACCGCACTGCTGTATACAGTCATGTGAAGTGTTGTGACGTGATTTTTTTTTTCTTTTTATTTCGCCTGATTTCTTTAGAGCACTCAGAAATGTACTCTAAAACCGATAGCTTGGCGGTAACATCTGCATTGGGTGCTTCTGAACGCGCTGTAAAAATTTTCAATTAGAACTGGTGCCCTAAAACAACTACGTAAATAATTTAAATCGCAAAACTGATTTAACTATAATTTTATTTCTTTTTTTATTTATCAGTACTCCAGACCACCGTGTGGTCCATGCAGGAGTGTGGCATACAAATAATAAACATATTCATAACAAGCAAGTAGCAATCAGACAACAAAGATAGAGAATGCAAGACAGGGGACACTAATTATAATCATATTACAGGCGTTCTAAATCGTGTACAAAATCATTTGATTAAAAAACAGTGGAGGGTAGAGCATTCCAGTCCGACAATTTTTAAAGAAAAAAGCTGTATTTATATAAATTCGTCCTTGCGAAAATTGGGGCAAGTGTCCTGCTGTAGGCTTGTCTAGTTTTCCTAGTTGAGTCGGGACGCACGCAGTGTGGTATGTTTACTTTTATATTTCCTGCAAGACAGTTATGAAGAAAAACTAGCGCATTGACTTTTCTGCGGGATTGTAAAGATGGGACGTTATGTTGCTGCATTAGTAAGGAGGGTGAGTCAGTCATTTTGTACTTGTTGAATATGAAGCGCACTGCTTTTCTTTGCACAGGCTCTAGCTCTCAAATATCATTTTTCTCAAATATCATTTTTGTTAGGGAGGTCCCATACAATGGAAGCATATTCAAGCGTACCCCTAACGCAAGTATTATAGGCTAGAATCTTAACGTTAGGAGGTGCAGTTTTAAGTTTCCTTTTGAGAAACCATAATTTTCGTAACGCAGAAGTACAGATAGCCGATGTATGTGGTGACCAGGTAAGTTTGTTATTTATAATGATACCGAGACACTTGCATTTATCTACTTCCTGTATGTCACGCTGGTTAATTGAACATGTAGACGTGCTAGGTGTTTTCGTTCTCGTAACACGCAAAAGTACACTTTTTTTCTGTATTTAATCTATGTACGTCCCATCGAATACACCAGTCTCCAATGGCCCGTAGGTTTTCTTGTAATATTACATGATCATTAAATAAGAACACAGCAAGAAAATAACTTGATTAGCTGATACAAGAGAGCATGATAATGTTGGTTGCACCATGCTTACGGCCTACCGCCTTTTTTACTGTTTGGTGAAATGCCTTATGTGTCCATTCCGTATCTCTATAGCGAGTCGAGAGCTTCGGCTTTATACATACTCGTACAACGTGTTCAGGGCGCAAATAGTACTTGCTTTGAATTATTTTTGGGAGGTTCTTGCCGGACTTTGCCACGTTTTGCTAGCTCATGCGTCCGCGTAGAATTCATTCATTCATTCACTTGCACGGGCTCTTCACTCACACAAGCACGTCCGTTATACAGGCGTTTTGTCGGTGCTCTTGAGATGTCGCTGGCTGACGGCCGGAAATGAAAGTCACGTTTACGGGGACGTGTGTCAGTATGGTTTGTGCCATTGTTGCGTTCGTTTTCTGACGGCTGTCAAAGGAACTAGAACAGGCAGAAAGGGAAGTTGTGGGAAGGAGGCGTGACAAGTCAGGGCGGGAATTCTTTCACCCAGGGCCTTGCATTTCCTGTGGCAGACACCTACAGCACTGGCTAGTGCGACCACTAGAGGCTTTGGTAACTAATTGCGGCCTGTGTCTTGCGTACGCGAATGACGTCGGTTTTGCGTGTGAAAATGTCTACCGTGTTCTCTTTACATATAATAACTTTAGAACTGATGTGCTTGTAATAATTTATTATGATTATTTATATTAATAACTGATAAATAACATTTTTAATTAGTATTATTTTTATGTCGTACTCGCGTGCAGAGAGTTCAGCGCAGACCCGAAAGTGTGAATGGGTACCGTGGAAGCTGCCCCCCCTCCCCCATACACATGTTCACCTCCGCCTCCATCCACTTTCTCAATCTTGTCAATAAAACAAATACAAGAAAGCAAAGAAAAATGTCGCGCAGGTCAAAGGAAGAGCACTTTTTTTTCCACAGTGTTTTTTTTTTTTTTTTTTTTTTCATCTCTCCTTTCGAGCGATCTTATCGCAGGCTAATTACGAACCGTCCTTTATTGTATCATTTCCTTCGTTCGACGACGGCAAAGAAAAAGAGGGTGCACGCCTTCGTCCAATCGTCTTCGAGGACTGGCACTGCCACCGCACTCATCTCTCCTTTTCGCTCGACTCCACGGAAAGCACGCGCGGTGTGTCAGAGGCTGAGCTCGTCTCTGCCACCGTAACGAGCGCCGGCGGCGTCGGGTGAATCCACTTGACCTCCTGTTCCGAGTGCGAGACCCTCCCCGTTTGCGCAGTACAGGAGGGGGGACAAATGCTTGCCCTCGAGCTGCTGCTTTCCGGCATGGCTTTGCCGAGCGAGTGGGCCGCACGCCCAGACGCCTCCTTCTGTCAGCGCCGTATGCTGCCCCGCGGCGCGCGTGTGTGTGCTTCACTGTAAACACGTTTCGACGGGTCGCCTCGGCGTGCTTCTGCGCATTCTCTCCGTTTCTCAAGCTCGCCTCGCACGGCGCGGTTTTCGACGTGGTAGTGATGCAGTTCGGTTTTCTAGTTCGTTCCGACAGCACCTGTACATTATATACAGACTTGAGACATTGATATGTGAACACGTACAAGAAAGCTTTTCCAGTCTGGTGTATTGCTGTTAATTCATTAGCGGTACTTTTGTATGTGGGCCAGTGTTTTGTGCAATAATTTTGTGTACGATGGAACGTTTGCTATTTAGCACTCTGGCAGCGCAGCGACCAAGTACGTAGCTGCGGAGATTGCTGCCATCAGCGGGCCAGCTCAGGCTGTATATTGCGCAACTTTTTTTTTATTTGTTATTTTTGGTGGACAATACTTTTCGTTCTACGTGATGTAGAGTAAATAATGTTATAACACCGAAGCTCTGCTCCTGCTCCGCGCGCTTTTGACATCGCTGTGTGTCGATGGCCAGAAAGTGACGAGACAGTGAAGCAACGGAGGATGTCGCCTACCGGTGATGGCGCTGTATGGAAAGCAGATTGCCGCGTCTGAGGATGTGGCCGACAATGAATCGATCACTTTATCCAGATTTCACATTTGGCCGCCGCGGACATGCGCGAGGAAAATGTATTTTTCTTCACTTCCTTCTTTAATAGCTCTAGCATTGAGGGTCGTTAAATAATAATAAGAAATACTAACGAGTAAAAATGTACTTAACGAAGTAGTTATAAGCTGGCTGGTATAATTCATAATTTATACATAATGAAACCCATTATATCTGCTTACCATTGGAAGCGAAGCGGCTTTCTTGCTGCCTGCGATACAAGTTCTGCGGGACTATTTTGCTTCGTGATGTGTGTGAAATCCTATTTCTTGTACAGTATCGATCTTTTTTTTTTCGTTTCCCAATAAACCTCAAGATCGACCGTAAAGTAGATACGTTCCTAACCGCCTGCTCCGTGCATCTTATTGTAAAAGTGAAAGGACGTCATCTGAGTGCACGCACCGTGGCACCGCGTCTTCTTGTATGCAGCGTTGTCTCACCAAGTGCCCACGATATGTTAAACACGTCTTAATAGACGTATTTTATCTGGAAAGGAACGCTTGTATCTCACCTGTACGTGCCCTTATAAATAAGGAGGAGCCGTCAATGCTCCGCACGATGTTCTTCTTTAATTATATTTTTTTGTGGAGATTGCCTTGATTGATTCTTTCCGAGTAGTATTGTGTATATATCATGTATCATTATCTTGAGTTCGCTTCAATCTCTCGCATGGTGTCTACAGGTTTTCGCCAGGATACTTCGTGGCTAATAAAAGCAAGGACAGTAACAGTGCACTCGTCGGCGCTTAACATGCTGCTCGCGAGACGCTGTACGGTTCTTACGCAGAGTCACTCGTTAGATAAGTTTCTCTCAACGTATTGATATTGCATAAAGTAGACTTACAATCAGCTTTCGCGAGAGCTTAAAAAATCACGCAGGATCCTCTGGGAGTTGTCTAAATATGCGTAGGCCTTGCTCTTCTTCTTCTTCTTTTTTGCGAGGAGATGAGCCTTACTCATCTCCTCGCAGCCCGGTGTCATTCTCAATGTTATGAAACTTTATCCGACCAGTATAAACCCTTATCAAACCTTATCGGTCGTTATCAACTTTATCGAACATGATCCGACCTTTATCAACTTTTATCGGTCCTTATGCCCAGCGAAGTTGGTGCAAAACCACCACTACAACTGCTGAGGGGGGTATATAATGCTTTATTGATGGTTTGGATTCTTGTTTTAACCTTGTCCTTTATTGAAACGCGTGCAGTTCTGTGTGTTGTATGGGTGATTTCAATGAATGTATGCACTGTTCGCTTCACTTTGCTGAGCGCTTGTAGCCTCAGCCTTACGGGGGTATGAGCCACTGCATTCGTCTTACGTGACGGACAGGTTTCTCGTTGTGTAGGCATAGAAATGCTTATGCATTAAAAAAAATACATAGATTGCATTCTTGTTGGAGCGTACCTGGTTTGCATAGCCAGTGTGCTTTCCCTGTTTTTTCTTTCTTTTTTGTTTCACAGGGAGTTCAGCTGGGAGATTTATTTGCGCACTCGTATTCATCTCACGGGGAAGTGTAACAAAATCTTCGACTCGAAAGACAGTGGTTTTGATGCTGTGCTGCTTTGTTTCGAAGATGTCGCTGTGATTTGTAACGAGCGATTATGGTTGGTTTATACGCAAGCGCCTGAAGTCCAGAAGTGTTGAACTAACTGCACGTGGTGATTGAGAGTGCACCTTGCAAGTCTGCGAAGGTCGCGTTTCGTAACGCCAGAAACAGTGCAAAATCACTTGTGTCTCTGCAGCAGAACGAAACGTGTCTAAGATACGCCAGACACGGAGCACTTGTATCTCGATATTAACTGGTGTCCTCAGGGGGTTTACGAAGCGTTCCTTGTGCTTTATTTTTCCTCACACCTCGAACGCTAAGTGGAAAGAAAAGCTTCGGCGAGCGCTTGTGGTGGATCATGTTCGTCTTCCGGCTTTCTTTGTTATTGTATAGGGCAGCTATGACGATATAGCTCTTATCGCCGAGACGCAGCGCCTTGTGATCCAGCCTGAGTGCTTTTGTCTTCGCCACTCGAAATTCCCGCTTTAAAAAACATTAATCATGCTGAATTTCCCATCCTCACTTCTTCTTACACTTTTTTTTTTTTTTGAAGAAAAGGGGGGGGGGGGGGGCAGCGTTGGCTGGTGTATCCTTTCCAAAGTACAGAAAACAGCGTTTTCGTTTTTATATCGTCTTCATTTAAGGTTACAACCGCACGAAGCATCTGTCCCATTTTTTTCACGTGGTGTTTAAGTTCACTTTGTCCTTATATACGTATGTTTATAGGTATACGTCTGTGTGCTTTCATTTTTCTTCGGCTTTCGCAGCTTGTATGTTGATGATGCATCATAATTGAACTTCTTACCCGAATTATTCCCATAGGGTCATTCACTAGATGCCGAGCACAGGGCGGAGGCATATTCACTTGATGTGGAGCACTGTTACAAGCGTCACTGAGTCTGATAAGCCTTCTGCGTCGCTCTGCAACTTCATTGACTATTTCCGATTCGTGTGAGTCGTCCTGGCTGTAACGAATCCTGCAAATTACGGACACCATTTTTGAAAGCGGCTGTTATTATCATTGGAGGTAACATTCGGTGTGTAAGCTTGGCCATCGCACTGCGCACGGCTGTGCAGGGTCAGACAACGGAGTGACACGCAAATTTATGAGCGCTTGAATCAGTTCACAAAATTAGTTTGCGTGTGTTTAGAGGGACACAGTGGAGAAGTCATCGTAGAATATGGCCAATGTAGGATGAACTCAACGACTTAGTTACCACACAGGTTAAGAAAAGTATCCGACCGACCCCGGAACGTACTGTACGAGGACGTTCTCGTATCAAACGGAATTGCAACTCTACATTATTAATGAAGCGAAATGTCGCATTTGCTTGTCAGGATATCACATATTAACTTTCCGTTATGCACAGTACACCTACATCCAGTTAGTCTAACCAGCATGATGTTTCGGAGTTCCGCGTTCAACGTTATGAAGTCTTGTCATGTACTTGAAGCAGGGGACCTTCAAGTTTTCCGCTCGCCGAAAAAAAAAAAGAAAAGAAAGAAACAAAATTTTTTTCGGCAATCGTTACGGTGCAGCCCACAGCGAGATAAGTTTCTTCGGAGATGTGGGTGAATTTCCGATGCAGTGCGAGAGTGTTACAGAATTTAATTACGATCGAGTACTGCTCTCCCCGTCCGAATTGGGACCATCCTCATGGGCAGCTGATTATCCTTCTGTGAGGTTGGAACCTCCTGATCCTGTACGGAAGTAACACTCACCGGAGGCTAAATATTTGACCATGCGGTGATAACCGCTATAGTAGGCGCGTTTCTCTTTTTTTCATTTACAGATGGATCTACTGCATGTACTATAAGCTCGATGGTACTTTTTACATCCCGGCGTTTGCCACACGGAAACTTTACCGGTCGTTTCACAAAAACTTATTTACAGTGGAAGAACTACCCCGCGTTCTTCAGGCTGTCAGATTTGTTGCCTAAAGTGCATACGGCTGCTGATGGGTGTTTTCTTCCGACTCAATAGGCAGCCCCTGAAGCATTACAACTCACTATTTACAACGTTGGTCTCATCACATGGCTTTTAGTTGCCACAACAGTAGCTCCTGCGATATTATATGTGAGCCAAGAATATTTTCAGCGTATTTCTCGCCATACATTTATAGTAGGCAATGAATTGACGGCTAAACTGGCTGCTGAGGCACATACCTTAATTAGACGGACGCTTGTTGATTTCTCTCCATCGGAGGCGAAGTGTCTCATTTGCGGCCTGCGCTACAAATTGTACCCGGCGATATGGTTTGATGAGCGGCCCAAGTATAGTCTCTTGTATATAATATCGGCGCTCTGCTTCCTCTCTCCGTAAAATCTCGAAATCCTCTGTACACAAGACTAGTTCCGATCCGCTTACTCCTGGAGGTCACCTACATAGCGTACTTATTGCATCTTATGAGGAAAAAGGACGTCGCCAGAATGCGCGTTTCCGTGGAGCAATGTATTAATGAATTTCCGCAATATGTCCCGCTGTGAGTAAACTGCGTGACTGCTCAGCTTTCACAACCCGCTATAGGGACTTAGGGGCTTGGGCGTTGCGCTGTTAAGCTCGAGGGTGCGGGATAAAATCGCCGGCCGCGGCGGCCGCATTTCGATCGGGGGGAACTACAAAAACGACCGTGTACCGGGCATTGGGTGCCCGTAAAAAAAAAAAAAAAAAAAAAAAAAAAAAAAAAAAAAAAAAAACCAAGTGGTCAAAATTAATCCGGAATCCCCAACTACGGCATGCCTTACAATCATATCGTGGTTCTGGCACGTAAAACCCCCAAATTAAATTTTTTTTTCACAGCTTTTACATTCATTGTGTTGTAGCTTTTAGGCATAATTTTTTTAACTATAGAAAGACTGTTTTCTCCTCGTAGATAGGACAAAGACTGCGAAGTAGTTGCGCGAAGAACGAACTCGCATTGTTAGCGTTAACTATATAGGAGGGCCCGACGGTGTGTTGTGAGCAGCGTGTCTTATTAGCAGCCCAGCGTTAAAAATGGCGGCGTCTCCGAGACAGAACGATTTGTCTGCCTGAAATACCGCGGTTTCAGCGGTTCTAAGCGATTGCTCTTCTCCATCAGGCGCCGTTCGCACGCTTTTTTCCGTTCGCAAAGAGCGAGAGCAGTTCCCGCCGAGCAACGACGTGCGTTTCCTGGCGGAGCTTTGCTTCCCTTATTACCGAGCTTCTCTTAACGGTAGCGGCGGAGACGGAATGTCATTTGTCACCACTTCGCATGCTCGTACTGCGTGCTGTGTATCGGCCGACCGACGGCGCTTCGTGGCCGCCGAACAAATGGGGTTTTTCGTTGCCTCTACTCTCGGCACTCGTCGTTACGAGCTGTTCCTGTCGGCGCCAATTTAATAACCTCCGATTCGTGGGCTGCGCGGCTGTCTGATACGTCGGCACGAATGTGAAGCGAGCAACTCGGCGGACGCTGCGTGTGTGTGCGCCGTATCGGAGGGTCACGCTTCGTTACTGGCCTCGCGTCTGGGCTGCCGAGAGCATAATGGAATCACTCAAAGGTGAGTCATGCCAGCTTCAGAATCTCCCGGGGTTTTCTTCTATATTTTGTTGCTGAAGTGCAGCTGCTTTCATATTTTTGTTCGTTGCGTAACTGGATAGCACACGGAGTCTGGTCTGGTCGTGCATTGCGCTTTCCTGTTTATCTTTCCCCACGATATTATGGTAGCTCGTTAAAATACGCTCTCTTCTCGTGAATATCTGTAAACGTGAACTTGACAAAGAGGCAATACACGTGTACCAGCGAATACACACGCACAAGAACACAATGAAAAGGCGTTAGACACGGACGGGCGCTGGACAGTCCACCGTCCGTCCGTCCGTGTCTAAAGCCTTTTCCTTGTGTACTATTAAGTGGTTCGTTATGAGAATAGGACGCGTCCCTGTGTATACACCCCTCCCCCTCCCCCCCCCCCTTTTTTTTTTCAAGTTCATCATGTACCAACCGGCCCAAGAGCTTGCGCTAATGACCTTTGTAAACGTGCCATATGCTACTCTAGTATTCCCACTCCTGCATGCTTAAGTCTGAGAAGAACCTCCAATGTATGTCAACAACTGATCGAACAAGCAAGGAAACTTAGAACAATATAAATTAACTCTTTTCGATTCGAGTCAATGGTGTGCGTACCTTTGGGATGTAAGTATATGGACCAATCGTTTAGTCAATCAAAGGTTTAACTTTATCACATGTCACTTCAATGAGTTCCCCTTTGTCGACAGGGCAACGCGCGGTCATTTGCGAGCATTTGATGTTTCACATGAAGCTACAACACCGTTCTGTGTGCGCTGCTTCATCAAAATGTGAACATTATCAACTGTCATTAATACAGAGATTTAGATTAGAGGTCACAAGACATTGCGTACGCAAGCAGCTTGGGTCTCACCAAAACCGAAACAAATTTTGGGTTCTTGGGTGCTGAAGCCGCTTGCGTTCCCTGCCATGCGAAACAAATGATGTGAAACGGCCATAACGATATGATAATTATCTCATAAAGCATGATTAGGTCTAATATAGAAGATCAGTTGCAATTAAACAATGCTGTTCCAGCTCCCTTTATATAGTGCACCCTTTGATTGAGCGGCTGCACCATTGCAGGGTATAATTATAACCAAAAACCCTCTGATGCAGTGCATAGCAGAATATTGCTTTCGTAGTGTGGTGCGAGTCATGACAATCCGTGCAAACGTCATCCTGGCGTTTGCACGGATTGGCTGTGAGGATGACACTCCATCTAGAATAAGAAATATGTGTTTTGCGTGCTTTTTTCGCTCTCACAAAGTTAAGATCGTAGTCACTGAGAATTTCGGAAGCCGCATTTGCGCAGAAAAGCATAAGAGTACGCCTCTGAGGCTTCTTTCTTCGCGCTAATCGACCCCAGTTCCCGGAACCAACATGCGCTTCACACTCTCATGTGCAAGTGACTTTATTCCGCAAACCTTGAAGTGTACTTTGCATTTTGGAATCGTATACGAAGGGCACAACCAGGCGAGTTGTTCCATATCGTCCACCTCGTCGCATAAAGGTCAGCGTAATTCAGCAGTCTCGTAGTCTTTTGTTTTATTACAATCTCGAGTAATTCATAAGTCCGAAAATCTCTTTTAGGGGGCCCTCGCTTGGAACCTTATCTTTATACCGTGCTCACTTTAGAGCGCTTGGTGCCTGAGTTTATGCTTTCGAAGTTTTTACTGCCGAGCTTAGCCCGTGTGAAAAGGTGTGAGAAGAAGTTTATGCTGGACGCCTGAATGGTTTTTCCTTGATATGCAAATGAGCGGTTTTTTCTGGCACGGAGGCGGTGCGAGCGCAACTCCGCGACCGCTCAGGTTCCGCTTCACGTGTCTCTACTTTTTTCGTTCTTTCTTCCAGGAGTCGCCGAACCGTTGCTGAAAGCCAGTTAGTCGCTTCCTGCGACTTGAGATATGCCGCGTTTCTGTTGTTTCAACCGCTACGCCTTCGTCCTCCTGCGTCCTTTTCATCGCCGTCCCCGTTGCTATAGTGCGACGCACCAGTTTACGAGTTGCATTCCAACCTCCTCTCTTTTATTTTCGTGACTGCTTTTCCTCTAACCTATTCTCTCGGTCTTTCATTTCCCCTTCCCCCAGTGCAGGGTAGTAAACCAGAATATTTTCGGGCTAACCTCCCTGCCTTTCCCACCCCGTTTCTTTCTCTCTCTCTCTTGCACTTCTTCTGTATGAAGTAAAACTGAGCAATTGTGTGCAACTTTCTTTGCAGCATCTCCACCAGATGCAGTTATGCTCGCATAGCATGAAATAACTGAAACTGCACGTAACGTGTAAGCTAGGGCTGGCATGCGCATGCTCGTGGGCTGGCCAGCGGCGCTACTCGTACCGAAGGACGGTTAAGGAGAGACATGTGCTCCTGCATTATGCTCAATCATATTGTTCGACATTTACACTATCCGAAGTGTCGAGGAGTCGTGAACCAAGGGCGCTATAACGTAAAATGATTCTAAAGTGTTTTGATTCCAAACTCCTGACGTCAGAAAGAGCTGAATCAGCAGAAAATTAAACGGCTTAATTAGCACCAGTCATTCCGAACCTACGAACTCGATATGCCTACCACAACGTCAAGGCAGTTTTCCGAAAATAAGCAGAGGGCCAAGGTGACAAGAAACTATAGGACACACCTTAAGAACCAAAAAGTGACAAAATAAAATTATGGGAGGGGAGGATCCGGAGATAGAAGTGCTCAACGGATGCGCTGCCAGCATGCGCAAGGCGACACCACAACCTCAATTTGTATAGTGCGCATTTCACCGCACATATTTACGCTACATAGTGCTCAAGCTTACTTAACTCGCCACAGCTGTAGAGCAGTTGCTAGTAATCGCCAAAAATGCGTGTGTGAAGCCATGGTTTAACCGTAACAAAAAATGAAGCACGAATAGTAAAAAGAAGCGCCTTTATACAGCCACCTCCGCTATTATTCTTAAACTTTTTTGTGCTTCTTTGCCGCAGAGCTTTGGTTTCCCAATGAAGGGATGAATGGGGAGGCTGGAAGGTCGCGCTTGTCGGTGTGAAAACCACTTGGCGCAAAGTCGCCGTCATCTGCTTTTCGATTGCCGGACGACGAGTTCTTCTTGAAACGACCACGGTTTTAGAAAAAGCGAGAAACCAGGGGCGCTATAATGTAAAAATGATTCCAAACTGTTTTTATTCCGAACTCCTGAAGTCAAATTTACGTAGCCACCGAAACAAGCATCGGGCGGTGACCCGCAGCGTTGTCTGAACAATTCCCAATCAAACACTCTTCTCGTTTATAGGAGGTCACCTTTGTTCGCTTTCAAAACCAATAACATTGTCTACACTCAGCGGCTTTTCTTATCTAATTCGCTGACAAGAGGTGAGTAGCACGCTCTAGTGGAAAGGGTTTCGATGGGGCCGAGCCAGCACAGTGAAAATAGATAACCCCATGAAGAGGGTGGTGCCGGCTTCGCCTTACTTAGCTTGCGGTGGCCGGTCGAAAATCGCGGCGGCGTGCAACGGAGGACAAGAATGCCGCTAAAACGGATCCTCAGCAAGGAAGAGTTGGCAGAGTGATGTTGTACACGTGCCGAAAGGGCTCGATAACGTTTTACTGCCACGCAAAAAGGTTTATCATGCGCAAATAAATACATGCTCACCGGCGGGTGCGAGTAGCGAGGGCCTGAGCGATCGGTGGGGCGGCATCTTCTATTCCTTTCGGAACGGGGCAGTCTGTGGCTATTCAGAAAAATTTTGTTGTTAATTTTGTGGTTCAATGCATAAAGCGACGTTTTGTTAAGAAACTAACTGTAACGCCAATGCATTTCTCTGCAAAGTTCGGGAATTAATATCTCGAATCTGGTGTCATCCCAAGAATTCGTTCCAAGTGGATCCGCCTTGGGAACTCCACGGCTGCAATTTGTAAATTGCAATATGGGTCATCAGGTAATTAGTTAAAAACTTAATTAGTGATTTTTTGCAAGTAATGTCCGCCTCTTGCAGTAGACCAGCTCATAAACTAGAATTGTGCTATCTGCCACAGGCCACCTTTAAGAATTTTTGAAAGTGTTCGCTGAAACACCATGTATATATATATATATATATATATATATATATATATATATATATATATATATATATATATATATATATATATATACATACATACATACATACATACATACATACATACATACATACATACATACATACATACATACATACATACATTTATTTTTTCTGAAATTACGGGTGTGGCGCCAATGTTCGCACAACGCACAATGTTACGGGTGGTTCCCTATGTACTCGATAGAGCAAATGGAACAAATGGAACAAATGTAAGCTAGCTGCTCTATTTTTCATCCCTTCTTCCTGTCGTGCATACTGTCCCGATTTCATCATCTTGTTATACTTTCCAGAGTTTCTTCGTCGCATTAACAATGAGCCTCCTCACGAAATTAGTTTTATTTCGAAGGCAACGACATTCGCGGGAAAGCGGCGTGTGCGGCGCTTAGGTTTTATTCCAGGCTTCATCGGGCCACTGCTCTAAAAAAAAAAAAAAAAAAAATCTTAAAGTAGAAAAAAAAAATACAGGAACAAAACATCGTGCCCGCTCTTCTGCACAGACACACCGAAATTAGCTTTTGGAGCACTCTTAGCCTGCTTCATTTCGTTCTTGTGGGCTCTCGCAGTCTTATTCGTGTGCGGCCAGCGCCTTCTTTCGGCCCGCACTATACAGTACATATTGCCTTTGTCTGCTCGTCTAAAGGCGGCGCCTGCTGATCCGGACGGCTCTTCCATCTATTATGCATGCGGCCGGTCGGCTGCGCACTTACCTGCGCGCTCGACGGAAAGAAAGAAAAAAGAGCTCCTTCGGAATGTATGCGCTGCCCATTGTAACGTGCGTCTGGCTGCACGCACGAGTGAGTCCGCACGGCGCAGTTTATCTGTCTTAATTACTTGCCGGCGCATCGACAGAATGGAAGTCCCTTTTCCGAGTTTTATTAGATTAAAAGGTGGAGACGAGTGCGGACTGTTTCACGACTGCGGCTCCTTCCTTTCTCCCGTTTGTAGGAGGTGTGCTTTTGACGTTAGTTGTTCGCCTTAAGTAATATTCTGCTCAATCATGTATATGGTATCGCAAGTGTTGTTTCCGCGACGTTAGTATTCTCCAGACTGCATTGGCTGCTCGCTTCTTGAATGCTCTGTGTGGATTGACTGCAGCTACTCTTCGATATGCGTTTACTTCATTAGAACACGAAATCATTTTGAGAAATTCGACTTAATTGCTCAGCGAGTGGCCCTCAGTTTACAACCTAGAATTATCGATTTGTATTTTGTGAAAGGTCGATACATACAGTGGTATAAAGCTCTTCAGCAGTGTGAGCGCAATATTTAGCGTGCTACTTTATCCGCTTGATTGCAAGTGATGTTTTATATCGTGCCACTTGCAAGCTTCTCACCCTTGCCAAATGCCATCCGTGACTTGTAATTTTACGCAGTTGTACTAATTTGTTCTCTGAGCTCCCTGAATGTCAATATGTAGTGAAATTTCTTCTTTACCACCTGTTAGAATCTGCTCCCAGTAATATTCCAGCTGCTGTATGAGCTTTATTTTGTCACTACTTTCAAGATTTTGTCATTGTCAAAATTTATTTTAGCGGTGTACCGCTTTCCTTTCATTATGATTTCGCAGCTTCAAATTTGCTTAACCGACTTCCTTTATATTTGAGTTAGTTTAAATTAACAACCGATTACTACTACTACTACTACCGATGCGAAGAGGACTGAGAAGGAGAAACAGAAAGGTGACAGACGACGACTTTAGTTTCACAGATTGTTTGACAAATAAATTTAGCCGATTTCAACTATGTTTATCGTTCGTTGCTGAAGCTTTGGTTATTGTCTTTAATGTTGGGGCTAAACTGAATTTTGATACCGAACGAATGTTGGGATGTTCTCTATTTTCCGATGATTCTACGCCGCCCCGAGAAACGCTTCTCACTCGACAACGTTAAATCGACGGCGTCGGGGCTCTTAGCGCCCTCGGACACTTGGCGCCTCTGGGGCACGCCTGAAGACGGCCCCGAGAGGGGGGAACCTTAGGAGGCAGCTTGAGCCAAGCTGTCCGATATCGAGAATTTATAGCCTTCAATATATATCCCGCCCTCAGGCTTCTGTCGCCGGACCTCAGCCGAGTCGGTGACTCCCGTTGTTTATTTATCGATGCCTTCTTTGTTATCTGCCTGCCTTGTGGGTCTTTTTTTGATACTGAAGTATCCGTTAGCTCATCGTATAGTCCTTGAGAAACGCACCTCAAGCGAGATTGAAAAGTGGAGATAAAGATCTGTAACGAAAAAAGGAAAGAAGGTATTGGGCATGTAACTCGGATGACGCTTGTGAAACGGCCCCTCTACACAACTGCAATCTGTCAGATAACTGCGCTATGTTTAAAAAGCGCTGCGGAGCTTTGAAAGAGACCGTATATCGTCTGATATATGTCAAGATTACTTTGCCGATAGAAAGACCTTGTGTCCCTGTGATGGAAACGAGTTTGGCGTTTTATTTCCTCTTGAATGAAGAACTGTATTTTTATACCGCGTAGAAAGTCGCGAAAATGGGTCGACACGGTATACATTGAAGTGTCGTAATTAAATACGTGCCGCGTGGCGTCTCATCGATATGCAGATACACTTGATAACCGCTGTGAAATGCGCTGTTTTGCATCAAAAGTTAGTTACTCGTTCAAGGCAAGATGTCTTTAATGGGCAGGCGTTTGGTGAAAAGTGGCGCCACTTTTGCATCAAGTGTCGTTCATCAAGTATGGTTCATCAAATATACGCGAATCCCGGGGCCTATACTATTATCCACCTTTCATTTCAACTGGAACATTTCGTTACGCTGGACTCCGGCGGGAACACCTGCCCCGCCTTCTGAAATGGTGCATGTAGGCGGGATGCATTTGTATTTTCAACACAGAAAGAAGAAAAGCAAAGCAAGTGTCACATTATAAAAACGAGCCTCCTAAAGCGCTTAATCGTGCGAAGCTTTCTTTACTCAGATGGAAGGTTGTGTGAGTTGGTACTATTCAGGGAACAAATAATTTTCCCATGTAACGTCGTTTTTCGTTTTTCGAACCAAATTAATGCTGCAAGGGATTCGCGGATTACCTTACTGGCACGTAAAATGGGTGTGATGTTGTTTATCTATTTTAAATTGTTACCATGTAATTAATTTTTTTTTTACGAGACCTGTGGAACACGTAATGCCTAACTACTTCGTGCACGCATATCTAATGTCACCATTGTCCTGAAAGACGCTATTCTCGTGTCTTCTCAGCGCCATTTATGGAATAATTAACCGGTCCGTGCGTACAAATTTAATTACTAATTTTTTGAGCGAACGTGTGATTTCCGTAATCAATGCGTGATTGCCCTGGTGGGTCCCAAATGTGAATTCTGTGTCGCTGATACGAGTAAAGAATTTACGAGCTCGCGTTGACGTTGACTGTTTCAGTTAGACTAGGGAGAAAGCCGTAGCTGCACATTATTCCGTCGACCTTCCTACTTTCCTCCGTGTGTCCCGTTCACAGGCGAGATGAGAGGCCATTAGAGACACTTGAGAAGTTAATTTTCTCGCCGCCTTTTCCTTCGCACCACTCACCGAGTGTCCATCAAGCAGCACATGTTTTGGTTCCACGTTCTCTTCCTCTCCGCCCCCCCTCCCTCCTCTCCCACTCCGTTTTATTTATTTTTTTCTCTGTGGCCAAGTGGTAGGTCATTTAGTTGCCGAGCTACAAAGCCGCAGGAGCACCAATCGATTGATAGAGCACCGGCGAGCGGGAAAAAAGAGAATGACCAAGCGCGGTCGGCGGCGTGAGATGTAAAAGAAAGTGAGGGACATGAGGGAGGATGAGTCGCGGAAGAGGAAGAAGATGAGATCTACATCATGAGGTGTTTTGTGGGCAAGGGGGGAGGATGCCCGTCGCTTGTGCCGACTTTCACTAAGGCCTCCAACCGAGCTCGTTAGGCTATAGTGAGAGAGGGCGTCGCTTCGCTTTTGTGCGACCGTCACCTTACCTTGCTAATCTCCTTTTCCCCGCCACCTTTTCTCTTTTTTATTTCCCTCCCCTTCTTTTTTTTTTAAATCTGTGTGTCCCGGATCGGTTATTCTCCCGCGTAGCGCCCTAACGATTTCCGGAAAAACGCAATTCCCCGGTGCTCGACACAATACCTCGTTGTCAAATCATCGATAACATTCCCGGATTCTCTCTCGAGTGTATAAAATGGTTGTGCACGTGGTTATTATTTTTTTTTGAGACGTGCGTGTATTGGTTGGAGATTTCTGATGGTGTAGGAAGATCGAACTATGCCTTTTTGGAAATCTTATATTGGGTTCTTTAACCTGAACGTAAATGCTATAGGTTCACGGGCGTTTTTGCATATTGCCACCAACGAATTGTGGCCGCCGGAGCCGGGAATCGAACCTACGACCTCGTGCTCAGCAGCAGAAATCAGGCCACATTTGAACTAAAAGTCAGTGTGAAGGGCCAAGCTGAAATAGTGGCAGCTTTGCGAACGTTGCAGGGAACATTCCAAGAAGCAGGCGATATCTAGAACCCGGGTGTTTTATTTATTTATTTATTTTTGCTTCGCCCCCCCCCCCCCCAAAAAAAAAAGAAAAGAAACAAGAAAAAAAAAAAAGACTGTAGTCAGTACTCGACATCGAAATTAGCAGCAGGCAAAAAAAAAAAGAATAAATAAATAAATAAAAATAAAAACAATAAAGCTATGAAAAAAGAAGTGAATACGATCGAATCGGCTTTCCTACGATTTAGGAAGCCTTGAAGGTGTTGACTGCGGTCATTATTTTTGCTTTACACGTTCCCGATTTCGTTTTGTTCCTCATCTTTCTTACGATTTCATGTTTTATATGTAGGCTCTACGAGCGGCTTCGGCTTTCGGGTGATCAGTGGTCGCGATTTAAGGCTTGTGCTTGCCTGTTAGTTGTAGCCGCTTGTGAGTACTATTATGATGCTTACGTGACTTATGCAAAAAAAAAAAAAAATTATACCTACTTCGTACGATATACTTACCTTCTCTTCGCGATGAATTGGGATCGAGAAAAGCGTCTCTTCTTTTTTTCTTCCTTCTCTCTTATCTGGTCATGGCTGCCTTGGTTCAGTTTCCTTTAATGCTTAAAGTTAAGGAGATGTTGGCGCCGTTAGGGGGTGCCATCTACTCCTTTTCACATAGATCAAGTATAGACTGAATATCAAATAAGGAGCTGGCACTGAAAAAGATAAAGGTAACAAGAACGAATGCGTCGGACAGTCAGAGGACGCAAGTGCACTAAAACAGTTCAGAACAGAAGTCACGTAAGACAAAATGCGACATAAAGTGATATCACACAAATGTGGAATACACAACTCACAAAAGAGGTCACGTTAGACTCATTTTCGGCGTCGAAGTGAACCAGTTTTGCGATTAGGTGAGCTCTGGAGTCCCCCATAACGGCGCGCACCCTACTTGTCCTTAACAGGACCAGAACGGCTAGAAAAACCGCTGCATCCCGTGTGTGGCTTGACTCCACGGCTTGTCTAGGTTTCCTGCACTATTTGCTATATTCTATACACTGCCTTCTTGGGCTGATGAGTTCGTTGGTTTTATTCCTTTGGTTGCGGAATGAATGAATGAATGAATGAATAATAATAATAATAATAATAATAATAATAATAATAATAATAATAATAATAATAATAATAATAATAATAATAATAATAATAATAATAATAATAATACACTCCGAATGGCAGATCATAAGTAAGAGCCTTCACGGTGGACAGCTAGGTTAGTTTGTTCACAGTTCGAGCGATTCCATCACCGCTCAAGTAGCCCTTGCGAGGAGGCGAGATACCTTCCCAAAACAGATGCTCTATGTCTCAACACCCGCAGATTCCGCTGCTGCCTGCGTAAGTTCCACTTTGAAAGAAGACCTTGAGCCACTCGAGCCGCCCGCGACCGCCTCTTGCTTTCTGTGGTCTCCGTCACTTTCTCGGTAAACAACGCATGTCCGAAGGTGGTTCTTCGCGCTCTGTGTTTCATGGGAATCCTTGAACTGAATTGTTCCCGCTGCTGCAGGCGAATTGAACGTTTCAGGCGCAGTGCCTGTGACGCGGAAGCGCCATTGCGGGCGACGTCGCTCGGTCGTCTCCCCATTGGTTCATTCAAGAAGAAGAGCGCGCTGGAAAATTGTTTGATGCTTCAGACTTTTTCTCGGCGTATATTGGTGTAATACGTTTGCAGACACCATCGTCGCTGTGTGACAAACGCACCTCAATTGGCCGTTTGCAGTGCCAAACCTGATGAGGAGCCCTTTGTGAATCGTTAACGGAACACTTCGTCTCGATTAGTTGGCGTAACCGTACGCTTTCCGCACGTTGTAGTTCGCTTCCCGTGTCCCTAATGCTCCTCCTGTGTTCACATCACCGCGCGCGAATCAAGCTGGCGCCGCTACATCGCGCACTGAAGCTCCGTCGCTCTTCCGACGGCACAATGCGAGGTCTATAAAAGCCCATTGCGCCCTGCGTCCAGTGTGACTTTGTCCTGTCCTCCCATTAGTTTGCGCGCCTCACGGTATCATCATTTCCCCGCACCCGGCCAGTCGATGGCTCTAACTCGATCCCGTTCCTTCTTCGATCCTTCGATCGGCCTCTGTGACGGCCACTGGGTGCTTCTCTGAAGTTCGTCTTCGCTCCCCGTACACGTTTTCCTGCAATCCCATCCCGACCGGCGGCTTCCGTTTGCAACAACTTATTTCCCCCTGGCGCCGTGTCACTTCTCTGTCTCTCTGAAGAGTATGACCGCCCCTTTTTCTTTTCTGCGTTCGTTTTGCTTTGGGCCCTGTTTCCTTCCGTCTCGTGTGGTGCACTTTCTCCTGTTTCGGCGGTGGCGGCGGCGTCTCACTTTGTCCCGCTCCCGCCGATTCAGTAATATAGCCTGAATGGCTCGACGCGATGCTCCGCAGCTTCGTGCGCATCGGTGCTCTGTGCCTGAGTTCCGCGCTGTTCCGATTACCGTTTCCACCCACTTTCCGAAGGAGCCGTCTCGCTGTACGGCCGCATGATGCGGCCATCGTCGGAGAAACCGTGCGAGTCGTTAGCGCCTTTCGTGCTCGTAGCGATGTTGTAGCAGTAGTAGCGTCAACGATCGGTTACGTCGCGAGATGGGCCCCACTGAGAACAGGGCCGTGGCAAAAATGTGGCGGAGCCCACCATATAGCGTAGCGACCCTAGTGGTCGCTGCGTTGTGCGGATAGTATTGCGAACATCAAATTGCCCAAAATAACCACCATCAAACCAGCGCCAGCGAACAAGACATTCTCGTCTTCTGTCCTTAGGGCCTATAATTATTACCCGATTCTAACGTATACAGCCAACCTTCCGATTTAGTCTGTAGTTATTAAACTACGACTTGTGTATATTTAATATGGTTTAAAAGAAGTGAAAGCAACACCTACACTAAATATTATGCTCGTTAGAACTGTGTGCGTGTATGCGTGCGTGCCCCACAGGAAACCTGAAATGTCACTATTGTTTAGTTTGATTAACACCAGAGACAGCGCGGTACCGCGTGGTTCTTTGCGCTCTAATGTAACCATTTTTCTTTTTCGTTTTTCTTTTTCATGGGACGATGTGATTTTACTCTGTAATCATGTTTAATGGCGGAGTACAGCTTCAAGGGCGCATACTACGTAGAACTGAGTCGCCGCATTGTGGCGTTGCGTATCGCTGTCTTAATAACGTTTAAATGAGAACATAATGTTGTTTTCTAGTGTTTCTTCTAATACTCTAGCACAATTTTTAAGTTATGCATGGATAGAGATATGAGAAACTGCAACTATCGACTTGTTATGTTATACAATGCCACGATAAGCAGATTGCCGCGTAAATGGTGTTTCTCGGTACCTTGTGGTGTGGTGGCGGCTTCACCTTGTGCACCAGCACGATGTGGCAAAAGTAGTTCTACAGGGAGCCCCCTTGTTTCATAACGGGTTGTGGTGTGAATTCACAGTGGTGTGAATTCTTTCTGCGTCGTCCCCCCCCCCCCCCCCCCCCCTTTTTTTTTTTTATCCGGGGGGGGGGGGGGGGGTGTATCCTTTTTGCGGTATCATTTTTTTTGCAATGTTGTAAAGCTACCTGCGTTTTTGTGTCACCATGAGCTTTAATTAAGGTACACAATTTTGATCAGTAAAAAATAGCAAAATGAAATAATCTTTCTCCTTTTTTTCTCTTTGCAGGTAAGTGTGGAGGTGACTTCCGCATTCTGGAACCTTCGTGGATTGAACACTGGCTTGCCTAACGGTAGCGACTCCTCGCATTTTTCACCCCAAAATAGTAACTAATACAGTACCGAAAAAAAAAAAAGCTTACTTGTTTTGTTTGTACAAGTCGCCCTGATATAATTGATCTGTTTATTTCGGGGTCCTTTGTATAACGTTGAAATATTTCAAAAGGTGGCCTCTTCTTTTGACTAAGTGTCAGACGCTTGATTTACGAATATATCGCTATGAGTCTATTTTCATTTCCGTTTTCTAGCCTTTACAAGTATGTCTCATCCAAACGGACATAGCTGCACCGTATTTGCTCTCAAATAATAAAACAAAGGTCTATAACAGCCCCAAATGGTTTATTGTATGCGATTTTGGGGATTTCAATAAGATTGGTCGCTTTACATTTATCGGTATCATTCGAAGTACACGTCATCGCGTGCAAATCGGAGTGCATAGCACATCGCCAGTCCTTTGTTTCGTCTGCATAGTACCTCATACATTTGCCTAGACGGTGAGTGTTCAGGATTTGCAAGCACGACTGTTCAGGAACTGCAAGTGCGGCGAGTCGCCTTCTTTGTTGAGTGCAGTGTTATGTAGTACGTTGCTAAAGGTCTGAGTGTTGTTCTGCGCATAGCGTCGTCAATGTTTATCTACAAAATGTTCGAAGGAACGCATCACAAATAAATAAATATGATTGTATACCTGATTGAGGAGCGAGAAAGACGCCATCAACATAAATTTTGCGTACCGCTTTATTAAAGCTGGGCTTCACATACATTCGAACATATGCGTAGGATCTGCAATTCTTCTTCGTCTTCATTTTTTTAAATGCAAAAGCTTGTTCAAAAGCGCAGAGTGCGGTTGTGCTAATGCGGAGGGTACCTTGCAAGCGTTCACTGATTTACAGCTCAGAACCTTGCGACCCGAGTGCCAGCTGAGCTGCTATCGAAAACTTCAAATGAAAAACGCCATAGTGTTACCCTCAGCGAACCCAAAGAGCACATGATTCATTCTGACAGCTTTTAACAGCGTCACATTTAGAAGGCTTGAAGGAACGAAATTTGGCTTCGACTAACATTGTTAAAAGCGACTAGTATTCACAACTGAAGCCATATCTTGGTAAACCTGGTGAATACATAGTTTTCATGTTAGCAGCCTTTAAACAGCAGCTAAGCAGACGCCGCGTACACCTGGTGGTTGTCGCTAAGTCCCAGCACGCCGCCTGCGAGATTTTCCTGCGCGCTGAGGGCAGCGGCGGGCACCGCCTTATCTCGAAAGTCATGCTGAGGAGCCGCGGGCCCTAGGTAATGCATCAACTTCCGGCAAGCGGTAATGGCGGCGTTTTGTAAGGCGAAAGCCTTGGATGGCTCATGGGTCGAAAAATCTGTTGTCCGGCGTTATGTCACCAGAATTTATGGTGCCACCATGTGTTCGTGTAACCGTGGTGCTGCCAACAAAGGCCGTAGGTTCTAGTGCCCCGATTAGCTCTACATTAATTAAGACCCGCCGCCTTTGGAGGGAGTCGAACTACCCTTGATGGGAGGAAACAAGTAATAGGAAGTAGCAACGCATTCGAATGAGAATGTCAGGTAACTTAATGAATGTCTCGTGAGCCCGCACCGCCGGCTTTCGCCTTCAGCCTCTTTAGCGCATGCTAAAGTCACTGTAAGCTTTTTGTTTCAGCTTCGGTATCAAAAATGACGTTTCTTGCGAGGTTCTCGTGAAGCTCCCTTCCGCTTGTACTTTAAAAGTTCAGTTTTACACGAACTCTGCGCTATATCTACATTATCTTAAACTATGCCTTTTGCGTTGACAAAAATTTTGTTGCAGTTGGACTTTATGGACTGAATTTTTTTTCACTGTGCTACGACGTTGTTTTTCATTCTTCTGGCTGCGTCTAAATATTCGCATGCTTACGGGGCACTTCCGCCAGAAATCGCTTTAGTAGGTAAAGCTGTCTTCATCGATCGTTTGTGGTTTTTATCAGTATTGTCACGTGAGGCTACCAATGAAGAAACAAAGGACAGCGACGGAGGTGATGACGCAAACTGATTTGCGTAGACTTTTACCATCACCTTGTATGCCGCTCATCCATTGTAAATACCATTTAAAGAAAATTATCTCTGTTTGTTGCCCGCAACAATATTATGTCCCGGTATTCAAGAATAATAATTCATGCTGTTTGTTTCTTACTTTTTTCTATTCGTTTCGCGGAAATTGTCATAATGAGATTGAAGACATTTTCTTGCAGCTGTATAGCGACGGAACGGTGTATGTGTGCTGGGAACGTATTTCACTCCGAACGTTATTTTTTGTTCGTTTAAGTGTTTCCCGCGATGTTCTCGTAGCATCATTATCTTAAGCACGCTGAAGTGTATGCGCACGTCGCGGATATAGTATAAGAAAGGGCGCTAATTCTTGCTTTGATCCGCTTACGCTGCTCTCGTGAGAGTTTCCATGGCGGCGTTGCGTATCAGAGGTTACCGTTCTCCTCTTCGGCGGCCAACGTGGGCCGCCGGCGATTAGGGAATTGGAGGGCACAGTTAACCGTTGCACACCGTTGGGAGTCTCTCGCCGGAGATAAGCTCGGTAACATTTACGTACCAGCGTGTTTGTACGGGAGGGCTTCGTTCGGCTTTGTCACGGCGAAAGCCGAACTGCAAATAAGGCAGGCGAGGCGCTGATAACGTGTGCAGAGCTGCTTATCTGACTATTGTTCTTTTTGTCTCTACCATAGTTTTTGCTTGCACGCACGCACGCACCTTTCTTGGGTGTTAAAATGCGCGCTGCCGAGTTATAAAATCTCCAGTGCCGACGCAGCAGCAGTCTGCGGCGATTGCTTTCAAAAAAAAAAAAAAAAGATTGAGCGCCGTGCCGACATTTTTATGCGTCTCGTCGTTCCTGCACCCGCTTTCGTGGTAGCTCTCGATTCGGAAACGTTGATTGCAGTTCCTTTGTAGAAAAAAAAAAAAAAACGAAAATGAAACTGCTCCGTGCCGAGAAACACGCGCGCGCTTTAATCAAGGCCCCAGCGTTTCGGTATTCTTACCGCTGGACATTTTATGCTCCTCTGTCAATTCGGCTTCTCCACTCTTCCCTCTCATTCGACTCTCTTTTACTTACCTCTTATTCTTCCTCCTCCTTGATAGCCCGCTCGCAGGCCACGTCGTTGTTCTGAGCGGGAGACTCTTGTACCCGGTGATTTTTTTTTTACCTCGCTTCCTTTCAACGTTTGGCTTGGTCCGTGTGCGTGAGTGCTATAACTGTGCTCGGCCCCCGATCCTGCCTTTGTCTTTCGCTTTAATTTTCTCTCCCCTTCGTCGCCCGAGAATCGTCATCTCTCGTCCCTGCGCCGATACCAGGCTGCGAACGTTCGTTTGCTTGGTTGTGTGCAGGGGCCAGGAGCTTCCGATTTGCTCTTTAGGCGTGGATTTGCATATTGTTAAGCTGGCGAGCCTCTAAGCTTTGATGTTCTCGACTCCCTTCGTCTCCTTTCTCCAGTGCTCGGCTTACGTTTCCTCACGACCGCCTCTTCATCTTTTATCTTCTTTCCTCACCACCGCCTCTTCATCTTTTATGTTCTTTTTTTTTTCTTTTTTTTCTACTAAAATTTTGTATATTTACACGCTTCGAAGTCGCGTCTCTGTTCTAGGTCCGCAACATTACTTTTAGAAGATTCTGCAGGCAAATCTTATTCTGCGCTTCTGCATTGAGCGCACGCTTCTTTTCAGTTCTGCACACGTCCGCAGCGGTTATAGTCATCTTTCCATTGGCTGTTATATTTTTGGTAAGCGTTTTACGCCCGTAAACGTTTGTGAATGGTATCTGATTATACCGACCAATTTATGTGCTCTCCTGGTTCACCACTATCCTGTGTTTGTAGGAATAATCAAATAGATGTTATGAAACGGAAGAAAACGAGTGCAGATATGTCGCAGTTTCACACGAAAGGCAAAGCATTGATAGCGACTGCAACGTATTAGACTATATACTACATGAAGTAAAGCACGTTGCTTTTTGGGCAGTACAGATTGCAATAAACATTCGCTTAGTAACAAACAAACGGTGTCTCACGCATCCAAAGACACACACGAACAAATTCACTCGATGACCGCGGTCACAACGCTGGCGTGGTGAGACGCTGCGGCAACGGGGAGCGCGCGTCCCAAAGAGAACGTCCCGTGCCTGCGCCCCCCGTTCATAATTTCAAATGTGCCGCGCTTCCAGAACTCAGCATATAACGTAACATCCAACAGTAGGCGCGTGGGAAGGCAGAGTCCATGAAGCTACCAGCACTTCCAGCCTTCTCGGCTCGTCCTCGCATTCTCTCCCTTCGCCTTGGCTCCCGCAGCAGGTCATGTGACTTCATGCAATGGGTGACTTATATTCTTGGCCGCACTCGCACTGCATGGTAGAGCGGGATCGTGGATCTGGGTCGCGCTGGCCGCGCATGCGCCGTCGCACCGGCGGTATAGCACGGCGGCACCGACGGCCCGAACGCGGCTGAGCGTCCGTTTAATTGTAAAAATAAAGGAACGAAATGAGAAATAATTGTTCAGGTGATTGGAACTTATGAGAATAAGCGCCGCACTGCACCACGAAGTATAACAGACATACACCAATGGGTGGTGACAGGCAGTACATGCACTCACGTCACGTGCGTTTTTTTTTTTTTTGGCATTGACATTATGTAGATAATATCTTTCACTTCTCACCATCTCCTGCAGCGAAGCTATTAAGATTCACCTGGTTTCACACGTTACCGTAGCTATTATCGTTAACGTTGTTTCAGTCTTGCATGGTGCACTTTCGTGAGCCCGTACGCATTAATGTTGGAGCTGTTTACAAGACCTCACAAAACGCTTTGTGTGTTTTTTTCTCTGTGCATTACATATAAGTGCATTGCGGTGTGTTTTACATTTGATCTTGTTCAGGTCTATACATACCTTAGGAGTCAACTGGTGTGGCTGCTTCTTCGTATTGCGCATTAAAATGAAGCCGCGCAGCTGATGACGCCTAAGTGCCTTGTGTACCCATGCTTTCATTACTACATTCCTCGCGCTTTTCTTTAATTTTCGTTTATGCTGCTCGAGCCTCGCTGAACTCCAGAGACCAATCGGGGCAGCGCGGATACCCTTAAGCCGCGCGTAATACAGCGCTACTCGGGTAAAGCAGGTCGCTTTAGGGAAACGCCCCGGCAAGCAATTTTGTTATTCAGATGAACTCGCATTCCTTAAAAAAAAAAAAAGAGTTTGTAGTGCAGCTTCTAAATTGCCTGCTGTATTCTCGACTCGTGGTCTTATCTCGGCTTCACTATTTTTTACGGTTTTCTTTTTCTTATTCGCTTCTGTTTCTCTTTTTTCTCGCCCTCGCACATTTCTAGCTTCAAAACTTTCGTCCTGTCTCCAGCGCTGCGATCTCGTCGTTGTATTACCCATTATTATTTATTTGTTTGTTTGTCTCTCTGTCTGTATGGTTGGTCTTTTGTTCTAGGGCTGGCTGCGCCCGCGGTGTTTGAAAGATACTTTTGCGCTCGCGGTTAATAAACATCACAAAACACAACGCCGGGCTCGTTACAGTTTCTGCGCGCGTGTGTGGGGTGTGCTACGACAGTTGTAAAGCGCATCTGTTGCGTAGCTCGCTCTTTTTTTTTTTTTCATTTCCCTTTTTTTTCTGCTGTGGGACGTTGCCGCGTGCGATTTTTACAATAACGATGCGTGAATGCGGTATATGTGTAAAAAAAGAGCTGCTTTCTAAGAAGATATAGTACCTTTCCTTTGGTGAATTTGTACTATTCATGCCTGAGCGCAGTTCGGAAGATAGTCTTCTGGCTTCTTTTTCGATCCTTTACTTCTGGGGGATTTCTCGCGCAAGATACACCAAGGCGAAGACGATAAAACAGGTTTTCACGCTTTCTGCTTAGTTTTCATACTTTGAGAACTTTAGACTACCTTGCTCGTGCCGAGAGCACGATGAAGGTTTTGGGCATGATGTGAATATAAAAAAAAATACATCATCTCACCTTACGGGCAACCATGGTGGGATGCGACAGCATCGCGGGGGTGCGCATCGAGTTTCCGTTTCGTTTCACTTGGCAACACAACCCAATGAAAGTTAGAGTGAGAGAATGTATTGAGAAGAGAGGAGACGTTTGTACGGGGTTGTTGCGTCTTTATTACAGATCGTACGTGATTCCTTAGCGTCGGTGCGCGCGGTATCTTGAAGACGATCCCGAAGTTCGGGGTCCGCCTGCCGACGCTGACGTTTACGTTCGGCTTCCCGAGGCTTTCTCTGCTCCGCGGCGGTGGCGCTGCCGCTGCAACTAGCGCCGACGTTGACGTTGTTCATGGCGTTTCGCACATCGTTGCACAGAGAGAGAATGACGGAAGCACAGCGAACGCGCGCTTTATACTGCGCCGCGATACTTGCGCCGCCTACCGGCGTACCCTTAGAGAGAGAGTGAGAGAGAGAGTTATATGCAATGATTTGCTGCGCCGCACCTGTGGCGGAGAGGGGGATAGAGGAGGAGGAGAGCGCACACCTGCGTAGGAGAGGGGGATGAGGGAGAGTTGCACATGCGCAGTATGGGGGCGCACGCCGCAGAACGGACACTGCCCGAGCATAAGGTGCTCTCGCATCTAAAGGAAAGTCCTCATTGTTGTTGCTGTGCTTGCGGAGGATAGCAATCAGAGGGAGAAGGAAAACGGCTGTTTGGCGACTTCCACTAAGAAAAGAGGGATGCCTTCTTTCTCTAGAAGGAAACGTGTCCACTAAAGAGAATGGTGTACTAGAGAAAATAAAATTAAAGCGGGAAATCGTAAAGATGAAAATGTTGCAAGTGCACGCACGCACTGAAGAACAACACAAGAACAAGGCACGCATCTGCATTACATGCAACAGTTTGTCACTCAGCGTCCCTCGGGTAGCTAAAACATTCTCACGAAATGAAGCATTGCTAGTGGTCACAGTATTTAGACTAGTATCGTGAGTGCTAATTTGGCGCTTTAACAAAATAGATAGGAGGCTGTTATGCGCTTCATCACGCATTGACGCACGGCTAGTTGGAGAGAGGATGTCAGCCAGTGTATACCACATGGTAAGCCCAGTAAGTATGTGGTATTGCAGGAAGCACAGGCCGCACTGCATGGCAGCCTGTGCTACTCGGTGGAACTGCTCGGCCGTCATGACCCATTATGAACGAAGAACAAGCACTGACAGAATTTGTTTTCTGTATTTTTATTATTTTATGCATTCGCAGACGTAAATTTAGATTACGGTGATCTTGTAATTGTCGTGTTCTCTCAACACAGAATCCCGGTTCGATTGCAGACGGCGGAAACCGCGTTTCGAATCGACGGAATACAATATAGTACCGTTTACTAGGTGCATGTTTGGCGTACTTTAAATAGTACCATTAGACCTAAATTAATCGAGACATCGGAACTGCAGACTCCCTCGTAACCGATAAATTGCTTTAGGACGTAGAACTTCATCAATTATTCTTTATGTAAACGAATAAAAAGTTTCAGACGGAGCACAGCAAGCACATTAGTTGGGGGTGAAAACATATTGCGCAGTCAGGTGACGCGCATGCAAGGGCTGGCCATTACAAAAAACGAATTATTCGACGTAAAAGTCCGGACCACTAGGTTTCTTTGCTAATGCGTGTAGGAGAACGCGCAGTCGAATCGCATGCATAAATGAATAGTTGGTCGCCCATCTGCGAAGCTGAAATCAAGGAACTGCAGTACACAGAATAGGACAAGGAAAAACAAGACAGTGTGGGAAGCGGCGGAAGCCGAAAGAAATTCGGCGCTGAAGAGATGAGCGCATCGTTCCATGTGCTGAAAAAAGGATAAAACACGAGGTCTTCTGGTGCCGTAATAAAACCACTCCCGTACCTCATCGCTCATGCAAGGGCGAATAAGGGCAGGCTGCGCCATCGCGTCTCGCCTTGTTTCGCTTGGCGCCTCTTTTTTTGCCTGCTTGTCTTCTGCACCAGAAGGCCGGAGTCATTAACGGTGAAGTGTCGTAAGAAAGGAAAACTAGTTGGTAGAGGTTAAATGACTTGTTGGCTCGATAGGTTGGAGCAGCAGCGCGCTAGGACACAACAGTCATGAAGAAGACTCAAGTGTTAGCTCTGACGTGCGTTCTTCTGTACCCCAGGATGTCTCTTTCGATGTATTGTCCTGGAGTCTGTTTGATTTGCACGAGTATGGGCAGCTATGAAAAATAAAGGTTTGCTTTAATACGTTTGCGTATACATATGAAGCCTGGCAGGGCAATATTTACATAATGAATTCGATTTGCATTTAGCTGTGCAGCTGGACTCATGAAATGGAGGCAGAATGATTTCTAATGGTAGTCGGAGTCGGCCCGGAGAACACCTCGTGACAGCGAACATGGTGAGGTTAAGTTACATAACGTCATCGTCGTTGAGGTTATCTATAACTTATGTAAGGTAGGCATGGAGTGTAGCCTGCGTTGCCATAAAATGCGAAGAAGCTTAGTTTGACTTCTAATCTCTTTAGTAACACTACTTACATTACTTTAGGGAACACTACTACACTACTTACATAACATGTTTAATTTTGTAACTTGTTAACTAAATAACTAAGATGCTGGTACCTGTAATATGCTAACGACTGGTGGAGTCTTCAGCTCAATTATCCATTTCAACAGTTAGATGCTTAGCTGTTCGTTATTTATCTTCATTGTAGGAAGTGTTTTATTGTACGCACTACATATGGGATTGATTCAGGCGCATCAGCGCTAATACCATTTGCTATTTGTTGGCATTTTCTTTTCAATTATTCATTTGGTTCGATTTTTACTTTATCAGATGAGATTCAAGTGTTTACAAAAGCCGGCGACAAATGTTAGACAAATGTTCCTGCCACTCAATTGGTCGGTCATACCTGCGCTGTTTAACAGGGGATTGTTTCAGTTTTGGTGAGCACATTCTTTTGAGCAAGATTGTCAAATTTAATTAGTATACAAGAGTGAGGCTGTAGGATCCACGACCAATGTTAACTTGCGACAGACAACTCTCCAAATGACGTGATGCTTGCCTTGAGCCGAGTTTTCACCTGGTTTAGCTACGTCCCTTGGCCGCTGATAGCAGACCGACAGAATATTCCAAGCGCACGACAACATGATACATCTGTCTATGCTTTGTACATCTTCCAATGCCCAAAGGCACATCCGCTCAGCTTCCACTTTGACCTCTGTCTAGGAAACAATAATTCGTTGCGTTTCGGGATGCTGCGCAGCGCTGAAAAGTCGTATTTGCTTTTTTCAAAAAGTCCGCCGCTTACTCTTAGCGTATCAGCTGCGCCCAGCTGGCCGGCATTATAACGGATTAGCAGTCCAGCGGTGTTGATAAATGTTTAACGTTTTCTGAGAGGACAGAAGAAACTTCACCGCGCAGCCCCCGCGAACCTTGACTCACTGGGTGCTGTGCCGTCTGTGCTCGTAATAATGGTAGCCTACAAGCAGCAGACCGTAAGCTGCAAGTGCCGCAAACCTCCGCAACGGGACGATACTGTGGAATGCAAGTACGCCTGGCCGTTCAGAAAGGGCGGAGTACAGAACACGCCGGGCGTTCGGGATGGGATAGATCGTGAGTCGGAGTTCAATGAAACACCGCTCATATAGATAGATATACGCAGACACCCGACGTTTCTTTTCCTGCAGTTTCTTTCCTATTGCCTAAAGCCTTCAATTAACTAAAACCCCGGGACATTACTTCTTCAGGCGGCGTAGCAATCTACCGAAGTGGTGCGCAACTCTGGTTTTCCTGTTGCGCTTCAATTGTGCGTTTGTGTTTGTTCGTCTAAAATTGATTCTTTGTTAAAAGCACTGGCCGCGTACGGTTTGCTTTTTTCTGTGCAGTATGTGCGACCTTCTTTTTTTTTCCCTCTCTCTCTCTTTTTGCTATACATTCACACATGCTTTTCACCAGGCATATATATCTCAGTGCCATTTTTATATTCTGCTTAGCGTAGAAGTCTTCAAGTCTTATCTTCTCTCTGTGCGCATGCATCTAGCATTTGCCAGATATATAAATTAACTCTGAAATTTTTGGTAGTGTTATCACTGCTTTTCGAGGCAGGAATATTTGAAGACCTGTCTATCTAAACCTTTGCCCACATACGGCGCATATCAATACACAGTACATGGACTCCTCCCTCTCTGCGCTGGTTCATTGTCACCTTTTAAAGATTACTGGCCCTTTCATTCACCCTCAGATTGCCTATACAAGTGTCATCGTAGCTCTTGGGATATTGCGCAAAGGTAAATAAATCAACTGACTTTCGCGAGTCATGCATTCACGTTCGTCAAGCCTTCAGAGCCTCCGTTGCTGTCCTTCTTATGAGATCTGTGTAACCGCACGGGTCAAATTTCTAGCTACACGAAATGTATGCAGGTGAGATGATACAATCTACAAATAAAAGCGAAAAACAAAGAACCGACACAGCCGTATAAAGCGAATAGGCGCATATAGGACAAAACAATGACGTCGGGTTACTTTCCCGAGTCGATTTTTTGTTTTTTCGCCGACATAGGGCTTCAACAAAGACAGCGAAAAGAGCTCTCCACGACAAAGCCAAATGAACGGTCACAATGACGCGGCATTATGAGCACCGCCCACGGAATAATACGGGTGAGGACAAAGACGGGGCTCCCGGCGAGGCACACTTGATTAGAGCTTGCCGCGTGGCCTGCTGGCCCCGTGGCTGCTGGCCCCGTGTTCATCCACTATTGCCGGAGCATTTCCGTTGTGCCCGGGGGACGGGCTCCTTTCTCTGGTTGCGGTGCACATTGCATGCCTCCGCCGCCTTTTAGCGAGACAGTCCTGCGCGCGCTGTCGTACTGTTTACAAGACAGGGGAATAGAGGGTCAGTCTTGCTTCGTCCCTACCTGTTAACTTGATTAAGACTCATTCAAGGTTGAAACTTTGCGATGAAAGTTATTGGCACCAACTGGTTATGCAGAACGAACATAAAGGAACACGCTTTAAGGAGAGGGAGAATGTTTTCTTTTGCCACTGACTGTATAGCTTCTATTATTGCTAGTCAAATAGTTTTTATATTTCTGCTATGGCAAACGAACCCCTGAAATTATATGTGTTTCGCATAGCGAAACTGCGGCGCTTATAGGAATATACCTTTCGCGTCAGACCGCGTCACCAAATGAAAGCGTTAATTAGTTCTTAGCCATTGCCAGCTCGACTCAAAAACGTTCAGTAAAGCAGTAGCGATGACTACCGGTGGGCGATTAGTAATGCAGACGGCTAATTAATAAGGGCTTCCCTTTCAAGCTGGAAGTTGCGTGTAGTACTGTTAGTAGAGTAATAAATTCTATTTAAAGAAGAATGCTGTTTGCAGTACGTAAAGCTAAAATAGAATCTTCTTACCTGAAGTAACTTGGGAACTGGTAATATTAGGCGATGTTATTCTCTTTTATGTGCGCGTAAAGAACCAGGAATAGTACGTATCAGGGGCACCTCGTGGCATTCGCACTTCGTCATGTGCAGCCAGGCACAGTACAATGGGACAGGTGTAGTGCCCCTATCGGTGGCAGTTGTCAGCCTGCTCCCTCCTTAGTTTTATCTCTGTCCTTTGTACACGTGTGCTTTTATCATCATTATCATCATCATCACCATCATCATATTTTTGTGTCCACTGGCAGGACAAAGGCCTCTCCCTGCGATCTCCAATTACCCCTGCCTTGCGCTAGCTGATTCCATATGTGCTTTCATATCGAATAATAATTGTAATAATAATCATGCGTCCGACCGCTCTGACGCCCGATGTTCCTGTTTGTCTTCTTGTTAGATGGCCGCCACTCGTTAGGCCGTGCGTTTTACACAAACGATACATTTTCAACTCCCACATGCTTAGTTTCGACGAGATATATCTGTAGAATTCTACGATTTATGTATTTTCTATTTAGCTTTATTGGTTTCTTATATCGCAGCTTAGCATTCATTCATTCACGGGGTTCACAACGAATAAATATTAGCATATTTAATATCTGCGGACTGTAGACGCGAAGCTGTGAAAAGATCAAAGAACGTCCGGTTTCATGCGTTCTGATTCATTTGTGCGCCTGATGATTAGTGCATGATCGCTGTCGAACTCCTGATAACTGAGCAGCAGCTGCTTCGACGTACGTCGTCGTATTCTGATAGGTTTTCTTCAACTATGCGGCCTGCCTTCGAGTCACTTTGGGCGCGCAAGAAGGAACTGTAGCCCAGCTGTCGATGGACGAATGATTGGCACTTATTGGCTGGAGAAAAAAGTGTTTTCCAACAGCTCGCGCTGGTGGGAAATGACACGGGCATCGTAAACGCGTCTCATGGTGGTGGTGGTTACAACATCTTTATTGAAAACCATGGCGGGGCCTCACGGGAGTTGGGGTCCACCGTTGGTTGCCACGGGAGTTGGGGGCAACTCCCTCGGCCCAAGTGACGATTTTCAGTGGTTCCCCGAGATCGGCGGCAGTCCTAAGTAAGGCCTGCCCAGGTAAGTTTGGAGGGGGCTGGCAAGAGCGTATTTGGGGGAGGAAAACCCCTACACCCCAGTAGATGTGGTCTTGTGTTGCCAATTCGTTCATGTTACAATTTTGACATATGGGGTTATAAATTCCCCATTTGGTGTTTTTCGTGTGAGCTTTGAAGAAAATGTGCTGATGGACGTACGTAACGTTTACAGAAAGTGGTGTTTCTTTTTGTGGCAACGAAAGGCAATTGTTAAGCACCAATTCCTGATGTCATATCATCGACACTTCAGCGAACATGAAGCTAACGAAACAGATCCCTTATTTATTCTTTTTTTGCGTGCATTTCACGATTTCCGTCTTTATCATCATATGCTTTTAATCACCCGCGTTGATGCAATTTTGTCACGCCGCCAAAAGCAGTTCAAGCAGAAATAAGTGTGTCTCGTTTCTCTCGCGTGACGTCCTCTAACTATTCAAGAAATGCGAAGTAATGGCGTCAGAAATAGTCACCGGAAAATCGAGGGGTTCATTCGTCATGTGGTTGTTCCCGTGCTTTTACCGGAACGTGTGTTCCTCGTCACAATAAAAGTGTCTGAGATGCGAATTCTGACTTTCAGACCCTTTATTTGCTTCCATTCACGACAAATGACAGCGAAGGTCTCCGCATTCCGACAGCGTATCAATCATTCAGGGTAATGCTGTAAGTCCTCAGTGCTGAAGTTTTGGCGCCAATGAAACATTCGTTGACATGCTTTTTATTTCCCTGCCTCGCCAAGGTTGAAATGCTCTTACATTTCAGGAAAGGTAAAATAACCAAACTTTTCTGCCTCATCTGAGTACATTTGCCAACTTGGCGACCGGAAACGTCGCCTTGGAGCGTAAGATTCAACAAACGCCTAACAGAGGCCTTTTCTGAGCGTTTAATGACTTTAAGCTAGCCAGGCCTTTGTCATGGAGATGGTCGCCTGAAAATATCGGTCTCTCAGCGCGTGCACCGGTTGTAAAGACGCTGTCGTCGCGACGACAGACGGCGAAGTGTCACGGCGACACGCGCTCGTCGCTTGTCACAGCGAGCCTGTCGACGACACGAGCGTCTCGGCCATAGCTCTTCGTTGCCGTCTGCCGTCCCGTGCGATCTCGAGGGGCATTGACGCAGGGCGACGCTGTGCGGCTGCCGGCGCTGTTTTGAGTGAAACGCCCTGCCTTTCCCGCCAACGTGAGGGGGACGTCCTGCGCTATTTTCAGGCGACGTCCCAGGGGGCAGGCTCAATGGCTCGCTTGCGGTTTCTTAGTCCCGGCCCGCCGAACCAAGGTTGGCACGGAGGAACCCATACCGAGAAATGATTGCGCGCCGCGCTTTGCTCCCTCTGGGGGAAAACTTTTACAGAAGTAGGGCCGAGGCACTCGGAATAGAGAAAAGGAAAACCAGAACCGCCGCCGTAATGAACACCCCCGTCGGTTGAGGCTGAAGTCGGTAGGTCGGGAAACCTGGGTGAGCTGCCGAACTGGGGGGCTTCGCTGTCGAGCGGAGGAGGGGTAATGCGCAAAGCCTCCTCCTCCTTTTCCCGCTTCGCTTCTTCATCACCATCTTTGTACATGACGGCGGCTCACCGCGCGTTCCAGCTGTCACGACGGCCTTCCGCGCGGTTTGCCGATTCTGGTTCCCGCATCGCTGCTCGCTGAAGCCGTGGTACCGCGCAGTTATCTGGCGCCGGCGGCAAATGCACCCCGAGCCGTGGGGCTTCTTGGCGGTGGGCGGATGAGCAGAAATGGCGTGCGTGTTTTCTTGCGATCCGTCTCTTCAGGCGCGCGAGGGAGCTTACGCAATCGCTTGCCCGTGAAGGATATATAAATATTCGGGCTGTTTTAAAATGATACGCAAAAGAGTATCGGTGTTCGGCGAAAGATGAGTTATGTCGTCAGTCGCCTTGAGGTTCACCACAGCACGCGTCTGTGGCCGTGCATGGAGACTTACTGCCGTGTTCAGAAATGCACCTGAACTTGAAATCATGACTTCACTGTGTCATGTCCGGCACGCGATGACGCCGGACTTGAATGCGCTAAAGGAAACACAATGAACATCTTGGGCACCATCACGTCGGCCTTTATCTTGGGCCGGACTAGCGAAGTCCATGGCTTGGCTTCAAGTTAAGGTGCATTTCTGAACGGGGGGAAGGGGGGGGGGGGGGGATGCTCGTATGCACGCTCGACTTCGGAATGGCTAGCAGAATCGACGCCGTTGGATCACCGTAGGAGAACTCGGTAACGCACAGCTCCGCGCAGACACAAATTCATTACGCTCGCTAAATTTCTTGCGCCTGATGAGGAACTTCCGTCGATCCATACTCGCTGCATGAAAGCACTCAAGGCATCCGCAATCACAGCCGCTTGTTCCGTGCTTGGGTTCGTTCCCGTTCTACTTTCCTTACGAAAAATAACATACCGTCTATACGTTCATACACGGATCGGCATAATCAGGTCATTGAGACTAACATCCCATAGCAAAGGACGGGCTATGAGGAACGCAGGGGTTGGAAGCTGCATATTAATTTCGACCACCTTGGTTCTTGAACGTATGCCTACGATGTGCGCGATGGTTTCGTCCCCCGTCCGCATTGGAATGCCGGCTGCCACTGCCTAGAACCGAACCTGCGACCACGTTCTTAGAAGCTGATCAATAATCACTGAGCTGTCGCGGTGAGTCGCGACTCGGCCATTGAAGTCGCGTCATTATTTCCGAAACTCTTTGTCCTGAGCGTCGCCTATTCATCTCCGTTTCCTGTGAAGACCGCGCGCAACCACAGCCCTGCACTTTGCGAATGGCATCCACGCGTTCGTTGCCTCTAATTAATTTCAACTGTTCAGAACTTCCGGCGATGGTAGGCTTCATGGGGTGGAGATTTATTGCCAGACAACGCGAGGACCGTTTGAAGAGGCATTGAAGCCATTCAGCGCTTTCCAGGCTGCATCTTTCCCGCTCGTGCATATAGCATTGGCTTTTTGAACGTTGCGTGGCTTCTGATAAGGTACTTGGCCTGGAACACCGACAAAGTCGTTGTCGATTTAGAGGTCTACGTATTTGAATATTCCTATTGGGAGCTTTGAAATTTTCCCTCTCACACGTACTGAGAGAGAGAGAGAGAGAGAGAGCGAAAGCACGAAGAGCTCTCGCCTAGTGTTTTGGAAAATCATCTTTCTGAGTAGCTTGCTCTATTTGATGTGCAAGTTTCCATTACATTTTAACTATCGGAAGTTATGTCCAATACTTTTTCTAACGCAAATTTGATATATACGGACAAGACCATGAACCTCCTTCACTATTTCCAACTACTACTTTATGAGAAAAGGAAAGGTTGGCGATATCTTCTGCAGCCCTTGGAGCGTGGCTCAGCGCCAACTATTTACAAATCGTTTATCTAAGAAGCACGCGATATGGATACCTGCATTGGTCCTCGCGTATTATTGAAGGGAAAAAAAAACGAGAAAAAACGCTCTTATCTTGTTTTATAACATTAATCCTCAGCAATCTTTCGCGTAATTTCTTTATTTAACACTCTAGAAAGGAAATATGTGCTAGATTGATGGCGATTATGGAATTAAGACAGGAGAAATCTTAAAGGGTGTAAAACTTCTTTAGGCTGCAGGAACGGTACATCACAAGATAACGCAGCATACATTCATCCTGGAATTAAAAAAAAAACGAAAAAAAAAAACAGTAAAAACATTTGTTTTTTCCGCCTGAAAAAAATTAAACGTCTCGGACAACATAAAGTTTATGCTACTACTACGTGAACTCAACTCGTGTAAAGTCGTCTTTGCTTCGTCAAGTAGTCCAGTTGATGTGGCAGAATTACGCAATTATGCAGCCATGGAATCTTCTTTAAACCCGTTTCCAATAAAAAACTCTCACCTGTCATATATCACGTTTTGTTTTTGATAAATGTTATGTTAGAAATAGCTCCTCTGATGGTCGCCTTCTCGCCTGTGTGTCTCGAAGTTCGCGCTGGCAAAGGCTGTGAATCCATATCAACTGTGCCTATAACAGCGTTCGTGAGGTATGTCCTCATTTGATATAGCACCAAAAATTTTGTGATGGCTCCAGTATGATTTGCGCTGTGGCAGCTCGACTCGATCGCACTGCGGCGCTCAAATGTCTCGCAAATTCTGCTCTGTATTCTTCATCGCGCATCCAACCCGCAGAGAAGTGCAGCTGCGCATGTTTCTAAGAAATAAAACGTCGAATTTTCTATGCGTTTATGTCAAAAGGAAGGCAATAAGAGACTACTTAGTCTTCAAAAATATCTAACCGCTTCCTTCTTGAATTTTTTTTCTGTTAGCAATCCAATTTGTTCTCGCATCAACCATCATGGCGCCACATGTGTTGCTTACGGGTTACATTTTTTTTCAGGAAAGAATAAACTCGTTCTGTTCAATACGGCCCCGAGGCAGATAAGGCGTTGGCGAGGAATTGTTCGCGTGGAAACGCCGCTATCTTCTTTTGCGTTTTCCCAAACGTGGCGTGCGATGTGTGGAGTATATCTTCAACAACGAAAAAAGAAAAAGAATTCCCGCTTGACGCTTTCGCAGCGCTGCCTTTTTTACAACCCGGACTTCCACATTTTCGCTCTGTGAGCGCGAATATACTACTGTACATACTCGCCGCAAGGCTTGAATAAAGTGACGCGTTACCATGTTTTTATTTGCGCAAGACTGGTCGTTTGGAATTTCTGCTGCCAGTGATCATTCTCGCAGCGTGCAACTCTTTTATATCCTTGTTCCGGGCATTGATATTGCGCATTGCACTGTGTATTTCCACTCGGCGTGTTACTTTTCTCGAAGCGGGAGGCGCTTTCTGTCGAGCTCGGCATAGTGGAAGAAATGTGCCTTCAAAAATGAAGTCAAAGGATTTTTCGGCGCGATTTTGAAATAATTTCATCATGCGCACCGTGCGCGCTTACGCGCTTTCGTTTCAGCAGATGCCGTCGTGGAACGGGAATAATGGCGCATCAACGGGAACAAATTTCTTGCTCGCTAAATCGTGACTAGCGATTGGTTGCAGTTATGTGAGTGTGCTTATTGGAAATTGGCTGGGCAACTACCGACAGAGCAAAGCATCCAGAATATTACGCTGCTTAATCAGTGGCGATGCGCAAAATCTGTTCCAAATGAACGAAGGAAGGTCGCATGCTGTCCCAATTACGCTTTGAATATGCGATGCCATTGCGCTTTTTCGTGTTCCTCGGCACGATGTGGTTGTCCAACAAGAACGCCAAGGAAATTACTCTTAGGGCGCACGTTTCGCGAAATTTTCGCCGTTCTACATGAGGCGCATGCGAGCCAAAGGGCAGTGTGCAGCCCCTTTTTTGTAACAGGCGTTGTATGCTGTTTTATCGCATTGCAGAAGTTAATGAAACTATGTTCACAGTTTCATTTTCTTGGAGGAACTTGAGCATCTAAATCAAGAGGTCGGAAAATAAAGGAACGCCTTTGACATCATCAACGACGCCGATGCCACCTATATTGCAGTTCTAACATGCGATGCGCCCTAAAGACTTCCCGGCCTTAGATATTTACTGCGATATGTGGGAGCTGTATAGCGACATACTGTCACTTATTCCGCTTGCAAATGACGGAAGCAGAAAGGCGACATGACACTGGTTTGCGCACTGGCATTTCGTCTCATGTTGTTTGTTATATTTTGCCTATTGCGCAGGCCGTGCAACAGCCAAAGCCGCCAAAGTCCTAAACTGAACCCCGGCCCTTCCCTCCCGCTGACTCTTATGTGTCTCATGTCTGTTGGGTCTGTGATGTATTCTGAACTTCCGCTAAGGCTTAACTGTCGGAGTTTATGGGGTCCCGCTTACGTGTTCCGCAGCATTTATGCACCTTATGTGTGCATTTAAAAATTTGACGTATGGTTGTGTACACAAAGTGACTAATACCTCTTTGTTTTTTTTCTGTGTTATTCTTTTTCTTCTTTTTTTGTTTGTTTCGATATAAGCTGATTTTCAGTGTAATTTCTCACGGCTATATACAAAGAACGATCTTGTGACATTTTTGTCCAAGAAACAGGCTAAAATGGTTCGCGCACAGGGGAATTTCGCTTAGTGGCTCGGAAAAAAAAGAAGAGAAAAGAAAGACGAACATGTCAAAAAGTCCACACATCGAAGCAGTAAAGAATATAAACTCCCGTCGATCAACGTGAAAACTTTCACTTGCGCAGGGAGTAAAATAAAGTTTATTTGTACTCCCTAAGAACTCCGGTCAGAAGAAGAGCGGATTATTTTATCCCATATATGGAAGTGCAACTAAACTCCAAAGCAGGAATTCTCTAGAGGACCGGCGATTTACTCCCATTCTGGCCTATTTCTGTTAACAGTCTACAGTTTCGAACACGGAACCCTGGCTTATAAAGGGGCGATGTAAATTTAGCCTAAGGGAATTATATGTTTACACCTAGCGCTAATATTGTTTAATGCTATTATGACTACTCACAATTGTTCTGATGGTTTAAATAACATTTACAGAACTGAAAAAAACATCAAATATCGAAGCTTTCATTTATCGAAGGTAACCAAACGTTCAGATATCGCCTTGCAATCTCTCCCCGTTTAAGCGTTCGTCAATTCTCGTGTCGCAGAGGGACCTGGCTCTTTGCTTGAAAACTCACCAATGAGAAACGATAATAAAAGGTCGGGAAAGAAACCACATATATATATATATATATATATATATATATATATATATATAAATGTAGGACACGGGGACCATTCAGGACATATTAGTAGAGTGGACACCCAGGATAGGCCGGTGATTAATAAGCTGTGCACATTGATATTCCACTGCGTCGAGTATCCCGCATTCCTCTGCGGCGTACTTCATCAAGGTAAAGTACTGGAAAACATTTTATTCCCTGCCTTTTATTCCGCCTTGGCTTGCTAAGCGAAACAAGCAGACGCCCCGCTTTTACTGCGGCTGGTTTCGCTTATCACCGCACTTTAATCCCCTCGAGCCACGTTTCTCGCCCGCCCTCGCTCTTGTTTATTTTCCCCCCCATTCTTCATTGCTTCGGAGGGTCCCGAAACAGGGCTTTAATTTCGAGCGTGGGCTCCGAACAAGCGTATACGCGCGCGACGAGCCAACTTGTGTAACATCTTATGCGAGAGTAGCAGCGTTCCTTCCGACGAGTCTCTTCCAGTGTCTTCCCAGGTCTCTTGCCCCGTCGTGGGCTTCACGTTCTCTTCTTTTGTTCACGTCTGCTCGCGTTCCCATACAGCACTCGGGTTTCATTGTAGTCCTCCTTATGGTCCTCGCAACTTTAATTCATTCTTCATCGCAACTGGAACGCTGGTGAACGACATTAGCGAGAGGTAATCTGCGTGGGGTTACGTAGTCTCAAACCATATGACAACTTTTGCCTTTGTTACAAACGGGAGATGTTTCTTGCCAAGATTCATAGCGCTGGCGGGCATCTGAATTATTGCGATAATTGCTGTTGAAGTTATCATTGGGCTAATTTTCCTATTTGTTCTGACTTGATTGCTTTTTAGCGCACGTATTCGAATTATGCAAGTGGGGCCAGTCAGTGCCGAGTCAATATTTTCTAAGTCAGAATCCCGAGATTAGCACCCAGAAGTTATAAAAAAATTTGATCTGCGCCGCTGGTGGGAATATTTATAAAAAAATTGGAATTTTTTTTCTAGGATTCGCGGTTTTTAATATGTGGAGACAGCTGTCGCTCAAGCATATATACGCACAAACCTCAATTGCAAGCGGTTGGGACAGCTGGCTTCACCGCAGTAAGCGGCTGTATGAGGGGAAGCTTGCTCGAAGTATTTTCTTTATTTTGCAGACGAGACCATGCATTTTGGAACTACACATGTTTGTTTGCGTAAGTCGCAGCGTGACTATGCCACTTGTATGCCTCCTAAATATGCACGAAAACAAGCGAAGCTGCACCCGAAGTCGAAACAGGGCTTTCTCAATATTTAGAACCGTGCTTCACGGAGGTCCCTTTGTGGACGTCGCCATGGCTCTGTGCTGTCAGCACATAACAGCAGCCCGTTTTCCCCTGAACATCACACAAAAAAGGTATTATGCGCTTACTGCTGTTCAAATTTATTTACTTACTTACGCTTACTGTTCTTGTTCAAATTTTGCAGTAGTATCGCATTTTTGAATCCGGATTGTTCAATATAACGCTTGGCGTTGTCACATTTTTCCTCTGTCGTAACCTTCACTTATTATGCTCCTCATTCTTTCACCTTTCTGCTTACCCCAGCGCAGAGTAGCTATCTAGATTAATGTACGGTAGCTCAATCCGACCACTCTGCCTTTATATCATTAAACTTTTTTTTCTCTCTCTCTTCTTACCTGCCTGTTAACCAAAAAAAAAAAAAAAAAAAAGAAAGTGCGAATTTGTCTTTGTCAGCGCTGGTCGTGTTGTCGACATCGCACATATCAGCTTGTAAGGGAAAGCAATTCTGAATGCCACGCTTTTCGGTGCACCCAACGAGGGAAGCGATCACATTGAGGGAAGGAGCAAATATGACGTGATTGCCGGCATGCTTTGAGCATCACTTTACGGGGAGAGGCCTAGACGAAGACAACTTGGCGTTTTTTTTTTTTAACAGTAGAGCTGTTTATGCCGAGCGTAATTTGTCTGTCGTAAACAGAAAATGTGGGCCGATCCTGGCGGCAGTGCAGAAAGAGTCCAAGCGCAATGGCACATACCCCTGTGAACTAGCGAAGCTCAGCCTGGCTAAGTCTAGCTAAGACGGTTGGGACTACTTAAGCTTAGTCAGTCATCGATAGCCAATCATTAGCTAATCGATAATTGATCAATAATCAATAAATTCCGGAAAATGCTGGAGATGACTTGGTAGTGCTTAACCTAGCCCAAATATGTGGCCAATACCTTGCGATAGCCAATCGATAGACAATCATAGCTAATTGAAGATCGATCAATAATCAATAAATTCCGGGAAATGCTGGGAATGACTTGGTAGTGCTTAGCCTTAGCCCAAAAGCCAGAAATTGCTAGGTGCCCATCAGTTCCGCTGTCTCTTTAGCATTGCGCCTCCAGTGCAGGCTACGCTAAATTGTTATTTTTTTCCATTTTTTTTCTTGAAAACCATGCGAAGTAACTCTATCAAATGTCATATTGAACGATCCGGACAATTTTTTAACATTTAATATAAATATTACGAAAATAAATCTTCCTGAAAAACTTGTGCTAAAACAGAACAGCAACAAGTGCAAAATCGTTTTTTTTTTTTTTTTTTTTTGCGTGATGTGCAAGGAAAACCGCACATGTCCATATCTACTGACAAGTGACCTGGCCGTCACTGAGGCCGAGCAGCTGCTCGAGCAAGATATATTTGCTTCTTATGATTAGTTGGTCTGGATGTTTGGCCGATAGAAGCGTGCACTGCGTTGTTCGTAGTCTTAAAGAGTCTGGGTCTTAAAGAGTCTTAAAGACCCTGAGTTTGCGAGACTGTAGCGTCGCCAGAGTTGTGTCATCCTTTTGTCGAAACTGCATTGGTCCAAAAACATTGCTCGAGCGCTCATATCTTGTGTTGTGAAAAGCGCCGTAAACATGCCCTAAACACGTTGGGACGTATCGCAGGTACCAAGTATGATTGCGCAATAGAATTCATGGTGGTAAGTTTGAATTGCCCATGTGCACTCAGCCTTAACCTACTTATTGGTCGTTAAGGATTGCTTACGTCAGCCCAATGTAGAAACGTGATGCTAAATAGGTGCCATTAGATTATGCCCAAGTACTTGAACTAACACTAGTATCTCTGTAATGACCGTAGCGAAACAACTACTGATCAACGCTTCGCTTGGAAAAAAAAAACTATTGATTTGCTAAAACGTTTCGCTGCTTTTAACTTCAAACCCACTTTACGTCAACGTTGACCATAGTTGCAGTCAGCGTCCGTTGTTCAAAACTTGTACTTTAGTGCACTACCAGCACGTTACCAACAGGAGTACCCGCGTAGCTCCAAGGAACACGGCGACTGCTGTTTCCCGCTTTTAGGGGAAAAAACATAAGTGGCTTTTGGCGTATTGTTTTAACTTCCGTTTGCGGGTTTGTGTGACTTCGACTCAGAACAAACAGTGCAAAGTTGTAGCGTGGGCTATGTCACGAAGACGCTTTTTCCTGATGAAACTACACAGCAGAACACATGAACCACTTCTGCACGTATAGCGAAAAGCAACGCGTACACATTTTATACTATGTAAAATAAAGAAGGAGCAACCCAAAAGTGCAGCGCGTGAACAAGCGCAAGGAATTGAGGAGACAACGCAAGGTGCGCCTCCTACAGTGCGACCTGACTACGCGTGATGTGCGAAAGTAGGAGCAGGGTCCAGGCTAAAAGCGAACTAGAGACCCCGCGACCGTTTTCAAGATCGCCCGGTGCACTCCGCAGAGGGATCTAAAAGATTTGGCCCTGCTTCTCGAACTAAAACTGCAGACTCCTCACATTCCAGTTTGAAAGCGCGGGAGTCAGAGATCACCCTTCTTACTTTCACATTTGTCCTGGAGGCATTGCTCCTTGTATGCGCTTTTGCTGTTCGCTCATGCGCCTGTTTCGTCTTTCAAAAATCTTTCTCCTCGATGCCGCGCTCACGCTCCGTTTTTACTCTTATGCTTCTTTAACCCTTTTTTTTTTTCCGCTGTGTCTGCTCGATTCACTCGGTTCGTTTTAGATGTGCGTTGGTAGATGGTCTCGCTCCTGTTCTTTTGATATTTCACAGTAGCGAGCCCTGTTAGTTTTATTATTTTATTTCTACGGAGGTAAGTAGACGGCTGTAAGGGAAAGAGAACTTGGGTAATATACAGGAGAAAACTTTGATGGACGAAGTAACGGAATAAAGTACACCTACATGAGCGTCATGCGCTCAAGACAGTGGCGTTATCGTCACACGTATACTAGGCCAATTTTTATCTTTGTCGGACAGTGTTCTGCTTGCTTGTTTTGCAGTGAATAAAACAAAATACGCGTATTGTGGTTTTCAATGTGATGTTTTCCTCGGCGGCGGCGCTATAGCTCTGGTGACGACGAATATCGGAGTAGGCGCGGTGGTGAACCATATACTTCTTCGTCGTTGGTCTTCATTGGTTTCCTCGTCATTTTTTCCACACATTCAACCTACGCTGAATAGATCGACACTGCAGAGCCTCCTGTAGATTACGCGTGCCTTCAGCACAGCAGCAATAACTTGCCTACGTGTGTGCGGCTATTTGGTTGGTAGCGTCTTTATTTCAAAAAGAAATAAAAAGCAAGCCCAAATTGTGTTTAGCGCTTGAGTCACGTGCGGTTCAACCCCTTACTAGTTCCTTGGTTGTTCGTGTCTTCGTGGGCGGTCTCTTTATTGGAGGTGATCTGGTCCGTCTTCGTCGTAGACGGAATCAGCGAGCTTATCACGTGGAGTTTTTCACCGTTCTGGGCAGAACAAGCTGACGCCTGGCTCCTGCGAGTGAAAGCAAGCGTCACACTCTACGATTTGATGTCTTAACAGACCCATTTTAACGACTTTCAATCACTGCTGCCTTGTGAAACTATATTATCTAGTCCCCGACATTCTAGCGAACCGGGCGGTCGTCAACCCCCACAATGCACTTAAGAGCGCTTAGTTCGTGCGTCTTCATATGAGAGCCGACGCTTACAGCAGTGTGCCAGCGAGCAGGGCCTTTGTAATGTGCTAAGCACGTGTGCAACCGTTGCCTTACGAAACTTCTATTTCACATGCAGAAAATGCTAAGTGAAGATGCAGCAAGGCGCTGCTAAAATATTTTCAGACAACTTTCCTCGTGGGGCTTCCGACGTCGGTACGGTTGCTGCGCGCCGCCACTGTAAGCCCTAGAAGAACCGCGCTGATACCGTCATATATATAGAAATCATCAGCCAGCATGCTACCGCGCCTACTCATTCCACTGACTTGTTTAGTTTCAGTCACCTTAGCAGTAACTTCATCACAAAGTACCACTTAGATCTCTGTGCTTCGTTAAGATCTATATAGTAATCGTTGTGACCTGATCGCCGTCGCGGTGCGTCCTCCAGGCCACTGAGGCGCATTATCGTGTTTTATGTTTATCATCATTAAATGAACTCAAAATTTTTCGTTAATATGAAGAGCTTCACGCCTAACGACTCGCTTGTTATAGGCATTGCGTGTTCGATCAGCTATAGAAGCTGATCGAGCAAAATTGCGGAAAAACACAACGTCAGCCGTTCTGCCGCAGAGCGTAATGTTTCCCGGAAGCAGGAATACGTCATCTGGTTTAATTAGGACGCACAGCGAAAAAAAAAAACGCTTATATGAAATTGTTGTATTTTGCGACACGAACCGAATCGGATTCGTGGTAGCCGAAACTCAGTTTTCCTCTGTCTCTATGGCTTTCCTAGCCGCTTAAACTGTCATTACTTGTCCTAAATAATCATAACAAGGACGATTGTGACTATGAAGACATTTGCGCGTATCATGATACTCACATGCGTAGAAAATATTTCTGGAGACCTGCAGAACATTCATCTACACAACATAGACAACGAAAATCTACCAGTCCCGCGTTGCTTTTTTCTCGACGTTGCTCTTTTAAGACAGCGTAGTGCACTTGGCGCGGCTCGGGGCGAGGACACTAATCAACTCCTCTTTAACTTTTAATAAAGAAAGCCAGGGCCTCGCACTAGGCCTTCACAAGTCGCTGCGCGATGCGCGAGGAGTCTGTGACGCAGACTGACAGGCACAGACAGACAGAGGCACAGAGTAAAAGTGCACTTTATCGTCACTGAGTGCGCCAAAAGCAGCTGTCCGCTGTAAAAGCGCGATGTTACAACTTGCTCGTGCACTAAAGCGTATTCGTCCGCGTAGTATGCAAAGAAGTCCTATCAATGTTGTTGTAATTTTTTTTTTTAACGTTACCTTCTTCGAGCAATTACTTCGGCGCGAGTAAAGCTGATCATATTTCAACTCGTCTGTCATATTCTAGTTTGTGCGTTGTTCAAAAACGCAATGGACAGAAGCCAAGCTGAAAACTTCCAGACACTAAAATCTTTCGTAACAGTACCGAAACAGCAGCACGCACGAAAACGCAGAGTCCGCAAACTCCTCAGTGTATACACCACCGGTGAGAGTGTCGTGCTACGACGCCTGGAGACGCGGTGCGGCTGGCGACCGTTTTCATCCCAGGTGCCGTCCATTTCCGGCGGGAAATTACCCCTCCCCATCATCGGAAGGAAACCGCCTTAGACGAGCGTGTCCCCGAGCAACCGCGTTTGTTGATTTCAGCTTGCGCTCCGCGTGTGCTCCGGTGTGCACCCTTGGTGCAGTGCAATAATCTACTTGAATGTGTTTGCTTACACGCCGCTTCAGCAAACAAGGTGTCTCTTACTTTTGCTAGCTTGTGCGCTGGGGGCAAGGACGTTGTGACATTTCGTGCACCGTCCCCGCCTCCCATGCCGTCTGGCGTGGACACGTATTGCCATAAGTAAATTCCGCGCACTGCGGTCGAGACGGAGTGCCGCTCGCAAACGATAGGGTGCGTGAGAGAAAGAAGGAAAATGGCGAGCAGCAATTTAATTAAAGAACACGTCGGGAGCGCGGCCTGCGTTTCGCGAAAGCGCTTGTCGGAAACCATTGGTGACTAGCGTTCCAGCTTGTTCCTTATCGTAATACGATTCCTTCTGCACGATTTTACGTGGTTCGGGGGGGGGGGGGGGGGGGAAAGGGGTAATGCAGTGCTTGTTTTCTGCCCGTGCTCACTCGGTGCTGGCAAAACACCTGGTGATATAGTGAGAGTTGTATTTTTGTTTCCTGTCGTTAACTTATTTTCACACATTCTTCTGTGGTTTATTTGTGCTCCACCTTGTTCACTGAGGCTATTCATATATGTAGCTATGCTACTGCGCATAATATCAGCTGTGCGTCGTCTTATGTGCAAAACAAGCCGCTTTTCCTGTGTTACGAATGCAGTTTTTGTTATTATTATTATTATTATTATTATTATTATTATTATTATTATTATTATTATTATTATTATTATTATTATTATTATTATTATTATTATTCAGCAGCATAGTTATTTCTTTCGACGTACGGGGTACCATTGCGATGGACGGGGTGCGCCGGACCAGAAAGCTTCCACCGAAAATGCGCCTACAGTTGGTCGATGGGGTTGTGTACATAGCTGAGCTCCTTATGATTGCGAATGCAATGATGTTAAGCTCAAGACATGCGCCAAAAGTTCGAGCAGCTCTTTTCTGTCGGTGCAGTTTGCATAAATTTGTTTCTGCGCGCTCTTAGTTTAACAAAATGCGTCTGAAGTTGCAGAAAAATAGTTGGGCTCATCGATGCCCTTTTGCGTAGACTATGGGAAGAAGTGAGCGCTTGCCACAAATATTTCGTATTCACCTTTCCGCAGTAGCAGTCATCTTTCTTTCTCTGGGTTTATTAAAGGGAAATTCGGCACAAAATTGCTTTGGGAGACAAAGCTAAAGGCTGAGTAACTGCCTGACTTTGCCGTGCCACCCTGGCAGCAAAGCAGCGACAGGATACAGTAAGAGAAAAAAAAAACCTAATAAACGCATGCTTATGCTGTACAAGTCAAAACAGAAAAGCTAGTTGATTGTACATACATGTAATTGGTGTCCGCATGAGAGAAATGGCAGTACTAGACAAAATTATGAAAGGCACTATTAGCACTATTCACAGCTATTGGGTACAACATGTCACAAGTGTTAAGGTATACGTCAAGTGTTTTAGACATCATGAGAACGTTCGTATTCTTCAGCTAGTAATTCTATTGTTATTCTTTTAAATGCTTTAGATGAAGTTCCACACTCCAGTAAATTTAGCATGTCTGGTATTTCAGAAGTTAACCGTTGATCTCCGTAGTTGGTGCGTGATCGAGGTTTGTATATTAAGCTCCGGCGTAGTTCGTACGCGGTTTGATTCACATGATATGTATCCACATGATATATTCACATGATATGATAGTGATGAATTTATCCGATATTGACGTAGTATCTCCAAACATAGCTTCTGTCTGCTTGATAGGCAATATTTTGTAGGTCTTGAAATATGGTCGTGTGCTTTCGCGGAAGGAACTGTTTGAAATTGCACGTATTGCGCGCTTTTGACGAATTAGGAGGGAATTAAGGTTTGTGTCAGTCGTTGTTAGCCACACCAAGGAACAGTATGTTAGGCGTGAATCAACTAGAGCATAGTAAATTTGAAGCTTAACATTCGATGGAACGTAATACCTTAGTCTATTTAAAATGCCGATTATCCTGGTCAAGGTCTTTTTTTATCGTGTCAATTTGAGGGGACCAAGAGAGATGTTCGTGGAAATGGACTCCTAAGAATTTTATTGTTGCTGATTGCTGAATTTCGCTACCTTGGAAGGAGATTGGTCTGTATGGAATGTTTGTTACTCCTTTGAGTTTGAAAAGCAGGCACTTTGTTTTAGCTATGTCTAACTGAAGGTTTTTTTTTTTTTGCATTTTACCATATATTTAACTTGTTCATCCAAACGTTAGCTTCTTTATACGGTTCACATACGTGAACTGTATAAAGCCAGGTGCACTTCTTGCGAGCCCGGTGCACTCCGGGCTCCGAAGAAGAAAAAATATAATAATATTGATTTCATCTCCATGCATTGGAACATAATAAAGGGTGTCGCGAGGAATCATTTGCTCCTGATTTTGCCGTAATGCGAATAACTTGCGTTGGCGACTGCAAGAACGAGCGGCGAGCAGAAACCTGCACTTTCGTGCTTGGTTTGTGTGACTCGCTTGTCGAGGCCTGCACCAGATGCTTCATTAAGTCCTAAGCCTCAACAAAGCCTCCGCTGCTGGAAGAAAAGAAGGGTAGCGGTCGGTGATTCGAAGCCGTAGTTCCATTGACATTTAAATAACCGTGTTGTTCGCATTACTGCATAATTCGCTTGTCTTAATATAATCAAGCTGGATGTATAAACACCCAATATTTCAAGTGGACGTATTTGGGTGTCCCTCCATCTGTTCCTTATTCCATATTCCATAGATATTTGCAGCTGTCTTCGTAGTTTGCACCTGAATGTGATGCCCGCCAAAATGTTCACGTTATAGTTGTTCCTGGTCATTGTCCTATATTTGTAGCGGTGATCTCTAACGTGCGTAATGTTGAAAGCGGCGTGCTGAAGTAGTTTGAGGAGGCTATTGAGATATTGAAAAGGTTTGAGGGACAACAAAGAAAGAATGTTTGTCTGAAATAAACGTTGCTGCGAAGTACCCAAAATGGGTTTCTTTGTTTAAAGTGAAAGGGGGATGTTCTAAAACGAAGTTTAATCGTGTTTATCTACATTCTTGAAGTCTGTCCGATGGATCCTGAAGGTTGTGATGGAGCGAAAGGTAGCCACCAATTTGTACTCCAAGCACGCACGGTGCGTTGTGTCAGAACTTTCTTTTTGTTAGTTCGCCTGCGCCCAAACTTTCTTCAAGTTTAGATCGCCTGGAGAATACCGATGAGAATCGTCTCCGAAGAGGCGAAGTAAGCGCCACATTGCGCACATATGTGCTCATTCGTAGTCCACTTCTGGATTCTTCGTCCATTCAATTTCGTTATTGGTGCTCACAGCTCTGTCACGTTGAAGGCATTCGTCTCTGTATATTACACTTCACGTACGCGTTGAAGCGAAAGCTGTAAAACATGCAAGCGACTGCATGGAGAATAATAGTACCGTGTTTACAAAAAGAGACTAGAACAATCTTAACCCGGACATTTTTCCCACTACCGATTCTGTCGCCGCCTTTGAAACAATTATTGAACTTCTGGTTGCGTAATTTCTTCTCGTGAACTAAATTGGCTTTTATTGTATAATTGATTTCTATGTTTGAAATATTTCATATCCTGTGTAATTACTTTGTTGACCGTTATCACGTTCTATAGCATATAACAGCCTGAAAAGGGCTCGCATTTAATATTTATTTATACTTTCTAAATAAATAACTTATTGGTTAACTAATGCACGACAGAAATAATTTTTAAAAACATTTTGAGGTAAACGAAAGCGTCATTCTTGAGACTTGTGCATTTGAAGCTTCCTAGAAATCGATCTATTCCTGTGATTTTGCTTCTCTATTATATTGTTTCGTTTGTCTTTTCGCGCACTGTCTGGATTCGCTGCGTTTAGCCTTTTCTCTTTCTTTCTTTCTTTCTTTCTTTCTTTCTTTCTTTCTTTCTTTCTTTCTTTCTTTCTTCTTTCTTTCTTTCTTTCTTTCTTTCTTTTTGTAAATCGCGTGCACGCATGCTCGCACTCATTGTAGACCTGTCGTGGATGTCGCCTTTCCATTTATTCGACACTTCTTTCAGTTATTATACGTAGCCGCTGAAGATAGCCCATGGGGATCGGAACCATTGGTTTTTCTAAGCCCATGGATGGACACGGGTGATAGCTCTCCGTGCGCAGCCGCAGATCACTGTTTCGCCGGCTTTTATAGATTTCCAATATGCCCTTTTATCCTCCCGTCATTCTGAATCCTCATCCTTCCCACTCCTTTGCTCGTCTCTGAATTGTCTGTGCTTCCTGTTAGCTTGTTTTAGCATTTCTTCTAATGGACAGACCTTTCGTTTGGCTCCATCCGGATTCCGAAGTTCGACATTCTTCGTCTTGTCCCTTTCGCTCATTGTTCGTTTCGTTTCTTAATACCGTTGTTTGCAATTTTACTATTCTTCCCGGTTTGTTTATTTATTTTTATTTTCTGGCCCTCTCATTGTTTTTAAAGCATTTTTTTTCTGTCATATGGCCATTCATTGCTGTGTTTTCTTCAAGAACACAGAACCTTAAGATCGTGCTTATGCATCAGTTTCACCTCCAACTGTGATATTTATTTCGTCATGAACTATGAAGGGCTCGCTAATCATCTTCGATCCTGCCTAGTTCTGCCGCGTTTCTAAATTTTCGTTTTCTGCCACTTCGCTTGATTCTGTGCAACTGACATTTATCTTGCTCATTGAAAGCTTCTTTTTGTAGCTTGGCCTCTCGAACCGTCTTTTTTTTTTTCTTTTCTTATTTGTCTTCTTCCATTCAGAACCATCTTCCGACGTTCGAGACCGTGCTTTCGCAGTTTCACGTTTGCCTCTCTCACGAGTTTTGCCTCCGCGCTGAGTGCGAACTTCTCATCATCGCTCTCCGAGTGTGACGGTGCTTCTCGGCCTGTGTTCGAGTGGCCTTCGCTTGGCCTCTTCGGGCTCGACCCGCTTCCACACCCCCCGCGCAACGATCGCTGTCTCTTTTCCCTCTCCGTTCGCTGCCTTTGCTACTCTCGCCTCTAGAGCTCCTCACTTCACCACGCGCGTCACTCTCGTTACGCTGCCAAAGATGACAGAAACTTGGTTTCCTCACTCCCCTCCATCCCTACCCCCCACCCCTCCCTTTCCCCCCGCTCTTTTACATTTTCTGTAAGCCTTTGCATCTTCGTATAGATAACTTACTGCGTTCCTTCAAGGCCCTTGTTTTCTTGAACCACGAACTGTGAGGGCTGAGCCGTGCGAGATCGATGCGTGAGACATCGATGCGATTGAGAACTCGGTGCCCCGGATAAGCGAACGCCCTTCGCCAGTGGCGGATAAGTAAAACAGCTCGAAGGCTGGCGGCGAGACGAATCCAAGCAACGATGCCTTCTTTTTGCAGGACCCTGCTTCCTCACCCACGACCGTTCTCATCCCGCCTATCCCATCTCCCTCCTTTCCAGCTTCGCATGTCCGCACCCGCATCCCCTGCGTTCGGCATCGCTGACTCGTCGTCTCGTGTTGTGTTATGCGGTCTTATTCTTTTTTCTGTCGATAGGCTGGGTGGAATGGACATGCCACTGACTACATTTATTGACGCCTGCGAGTATTGCTCAGGACCTGTCGAAACTTTCAGCGCCGATGGCCCGATCGATGTTTTTTTTTTTTTTTTTTTCATGGGGGGGGGTGAGTGAATATTTTTGTATGCGGCACTCCTTTAGCGTGCATGTTTTTTTTTTTTTTCATTTGTTTCTTTTTCTGTCAATGCTTTGAAAGGAAGTAGCAGAGTGTGTCGCAAGTTCACTGGTGTATTCGATCGCCATCTGCGTTGTTTTTCTGCTTGTGGATGCTAGAAGAAATTTAAAAAAAAAAAAAAAAAAAGCATAGCTTGCACTGGAGGCGCAATGCTAAAGTGACAGCGGAGTGGAGTGGTGGGCACCTAGCTAGTCCTGGCTTTTGGGCTAGGCTAAAGCCTACCAAATCATCCCCAACATTTTCCGGTATTTATTGATTATTTATCGATTATCGATTAGCTATTAATTGGCTATCGCAAAGTATTGGCTACATATTTTGGCTAGGCTAAGCCCTACTAAGCCATCCCCAGCATTTTCTGAAATTTATTGATTTGCTATTGATTGGCTATCGATTGCCTATCGATTGGCTATCGCAAGGCATTGGCTACGTATTTGGGCAAAGCCACTACCAAGTCAACTCCTGCATTTCTCCGAATTTATTGATTATTGATCGATCATCGATTAGCTATGGATTGGATATCGATGACTGACTAAGCTTAAGTAGTCTCAACCATGCTTAGCTAGACTTAGCCAGGCTCAGCTGCGCTAGTTCACAGGGGTATGTGCCATTGCGCTTGGGCCCTTTTTGCACTACCGCCAGGATCGGCCTACATTTTTTGCTACGACTAACGTACTAACGGTCGGCTTAAACAGCTCCGCTGTTAACAAACATGTGCATCTTTGAGTAAAAATTTCACTCTTTTCTTCGCTATTTAGCTGACCTTTGATGCACGCAAATTATTTTTTTGTTTTTTCTTCTTTTATTGTTTTCTTTTTTTTCTCTCTTTTTTTATTGTGTCGTGCGATGAATGTGCGACTACACGACCGATACAAGCCAGAGCGAACAAGCCAGAGCAGTGCACGTAGCGTAAATACAAATAAATAAACTATAAAGCAAGAAATTACTAGTTATAACAAGTGAACTAAGCTTTCACAATATCACTGCTTGCTATGCGTGCATTTGCAATAGTTACAACTAGCATGCAGGAAACGTCATGCCTGGAAGGCTCTCAGTACTCATATGTTTTCCGTCAGTCAGCCCGGAGCAGTTCAACCGGTTGACCTTGAGTAGTATCCATAGAAAAAAATATTGTTTGGTTTAGCTGATATATTAGCAAAAGCTTAGTGGCACGAATCGTTATGGAAAAGCAAATAAATAAATTGCTGTTACGACCTGTCGAACGCGTCGCACGCCTGAACACATGTGGTCAATTTTTGTCAAATATCTGGTCGCTGTCAACGAGCACTGACACTTCCCTTTGTGTAGGGAAGTGATTGCTGCGTGATCGTGTATAGCGTAGATAAGCGGAGCGTAGACGATAAAAGCGAAGCATTGACGTTTGTCGGGCCTTGGTGTGATAAAACGCACTTTAACGCAGGAAACCCCACTGTAAATCTACTTGCACGAAACGTTAGGTGAAAGGGTACTACATGCTTTTTTTCTGCAAAGGTACACGTCTTCTACAGTTGCACTGATGGAAAATATCGTGCATCTAATATGCGCCTAATGTGTCAATGGGCCTCACTAGAGTGCGGCCATGTTTTTCTAGTATATGCCCCTGCCATGACTGTACGCTTTACAGTCTGTAGTGGAATGTGTTCGATCGATGTGACAGATCCACAGTTGTCGCAAAACGGTGTTGATGAGGAGCAAATCAAGTGGAGAATGGGTTCGCCACGCCCTGAGCCCTGAGTATTCGACCGCTGAGTATTCTTATCGGCTTGCGTATGGACCGTGCAAAGTGGTTGGTCCTGTGCTGCGGCCGCCCATTACAGTGCGGCGGCGTTGATGGCGCTCCAGCCGAGCGTGAAAGTCTGCATTGGAGAAGGGGTCCGCGTAGTGTACACAAGGCCGGACGTGAGCTGGTGAAAGGAAGCGAGCGCTCTATACCTGATAGAGATAAGGCGTTTCACGCCGCGGCAATCTGTTTTGTGGAGGTCACGCTCTTCTCTTGTGCCTTTGCGTCATAAAGACGTCCTGCACAGTTTTACCAGCGGTGCCGAGCACACTCGCGTGCCTGCTTTCCGGAACCATAGACCCAGCCACTTGTCAGCCTCTGGCGAACAAGGCTGTGGAACTCAAGACTTCGACATGGAAGTTTTCTCACCACAAACTACAAGGCGAAGCGTATTGTACCGTTTTCAGGAGTTTATATGAGAGCATCCTTAAAGAAAGTTCTATCTTGCTTTAATGAAGAACCAAACACGTTTATACCGCATTAAGGCTAGGACAGGAACAAAGTGCACATGACGATGCGCTAGAATCTCTAGGAAGTTGACATGTTAAACCAATTATGGCTCTCATACCATCGCATGTTCAGGGACAGACAGACGAACAGGTCTTTTTGCAGAGCGTACACACTACGAGAGATAATAATCCTTGGATAGAAGGAGTCAGACCCCAGGAGTGTATGATAAGCAGACAGAAATAGGGCGAGAAAGGCGCCGTCCGAATTTTCACGAAATAAATCGCGGGGAAATCACAACAATATATATTTATACAGCGAAATAGTGTCCTGCAAAGCAACCACAATGTGTTTTAACAGCGAAGCTGTTTAAGCCAGCCGTAATTTGTGGTGCGTAGCCGTGGTAGCCATGACAACCCGGAGAGAGGGAGGAGACCATCGGCATATGGAAGCTGCACTACGCTGCACACGCTAGCACAACGCGAAAGACGAAGCACGTAACTGACACACTAATACAACGCGCAAGACAAAGCACGTAACTGAATCGTCACCGAGTCAAATCAGCGCGTACAGCGCGTCGTAATTGCAGCCTCCGCGATCAACTTCAGAAACATTTTCAGAGCTAATTGCGGAGGCCACGCTCCGCTGTGCTGAGTATGGTGAACGCCACCTAGGTGGCGTTGGTAGTGCTTCTTGATGCCAGCGTCCCTTCGAATGCTGGCATCGAGGCGTCGTAGTGCTGAGACCACCGAAGCGTTCACTGTCGGTGCGCGTTAGTGTCATAATGCAGTACTTCTCTTTTCTGCTCGTAGGCGGCGGCACCGCCCCGAGCAAGAGCGCGGGTACACGGAGGAGTGTTATGGCGAATTCCATTGGGAGAACAGGAGCAGGGCGCCGCGCAGTGCGGAGGCGGGCGACAGCGCAGTGAGAGCAGGCACACTCGACCCGCCACTGGAATACGGCGTGCATTCGGAGAGCAGGTGGGAGGGGGACGTGTGAGGAGAAATGCACCATGTGACTAAAGCAATCGACGTCCCATTCTCTGCAGGAGAGCGGCAAAACACGCGTGATCGTCTTGTAATCTGTCGGGCGTAATCATGTCACCGTTTGCGGCCACGTACTACATACTTTTGTGCAGCGCCGACGCATCCCACAAAGCGTCCGCCTGCGAAGATCATCTGAAACTGCAACTTGAATCTGAAGTTGAGCTCCAGCAGCTTTCGCTGCTGTCACCGTCGAGCGTCTCAAGCACTTCAGCAAGGCGACGACGCTTTGCTGCCGCTGTCCCCCGCGCATCCAACGAGAAGCAAGGCGGACTATAAATGCCAGGATCTGTCGCTAAATCACTGCGAAGCTCGCTCGTATCACCGACGTCAAAAACAGCGGTACCAAAACACCAACTACACTTGGCTGCCGCCATTGCCGCCGCGCGCGCCGGCTGAAGCAAAATAAAAAGAAATGAGGAGGATATGACGGTTTAAGTCACGTGACTTCCTCCGTACTCCGCTTTTCAGGCGAGAGCAGTCCGGACTGCTCCCGGCTGCTCTCGGCGCAGCGAAACTGCTCTTGTTCTACCACTGGATGACGGTGCTCCCACTCCTGTTCGACCACTGAAACACGTCGCCTCTGGAACGAGCACTTTCAGCGTGCTTTTGAGTGCTCCTGTTCTCCCAATGGAATTCGCCATTAGATATATAAGGCGCGTCTGTGTAGCTCTCTGCAAATGCGTTTGTGGCGCAATGGGTTAAACGCTCGGCGATCTATCGTCGCGGACCGAGAGGTCGTGGGTTCGATTTCCAAATTTTGCATGTTTGTGGAACTTTTTCTTCTGGTTTCTTCTCTCCGCGGCGCGCTGAGCGAGGAGAAAAAAAAAAAGCGAAAGCTGGCATTAGGCCGCGCAAACCTCAAGACACAGCGAAGCTGGCCGACATAGAGTTTCCCACTATAAAACCTAGAGGGAAATGTGGCGCTGCTGCGCTGTGGGAATGCCGGTATATTGTGGATTCGGATTGGCATCGTTCTTGGAGAGCCAGAACGCCTTGAAGACGCGCCTGGCTAGCACCGTTCCGTCTGTCACAATGATTCATTTCCTGCTAAAACAGCACATAAAAAACTGCTTTAGCTTTATTATTACACAAAAACATGTTTTGTTTAATTTTGAGGACTTACTATTGGATGCACAATTCTATGAAACGTAAAAAAGTATCAGCTGGCCGCTAAAGTTGGAGGGCAGACGACAAGATTCTCGCTCTCTTTGGAACAACTTGTCGTCTGTTCTTGCTTTTCTTCGCTTGATGCTGCATTGTAGGTGAGTAAACTTTATTGAGAGATGTAATAAGGGTGAATGAAAGCCTTTTATGTAGATGTTACTTTAAGAACGCATTATTTGTGTAGCCATACCCATGTTTTAGACGAAGCCTCGTACAACACCAGCCAACACAAGCCTCGCAGACACATATCCCGTCATTCCCACGAGGGCACAGCAGCCCTTTAAGAAACTCGCATAGACGGTGGCGCCAGTTTACCCTCTAGGTGTTATAGTGAGAAACACTATGCTGGCCGATTGATATCGAGCGGCTAGCCTCCAACGCGTTCGGCGTCGGCAAGCAGCAGCGTTCTTGGCACTGTGCCAACCTTCGTTAGCCTGCCTGCGTTTGTGGCATGCCAGGAACGCTGTCGCTCGTAGGCGCCCACGCGTCCAGCGCTAGTCACGCGAAATGTTGCTAAGGGGAAGGTACCTCCGCAAATGATCGTTCGAGAATACGTTCCTACAAGCGTAGTTAAGTTAAACCAAGTTAATACCTAGCAGCAACCAAGTTCATACCTAGCAGTAGCAGCCAGTAAGCTTCGCTCTGCTTAAGATTTGCGCGACCGAGTGCAAACTTGCCTGATTTTTTAAAATTTCATTTCTGTACTCAGTCGCGGTGCGCACCTTTGTACAGGGACAGGTGATGTGATAAAAAGAACATAAAATATTTTGCCTCCTGCCGCCACCACAAGTATTGCAGGCTTAAGTCAACTATATACATTAATATATAAAGGACCGTAGTCAACTAAAACTTTAAAGAAAATGATGATGATGATAAGTGGTTCTTGAGGGAAAGGGAAAGGTTGGCGCTATCTTCTGCAGCCCTTGAGGGAGCACGGCTCAGAAGAAAAAGAAACTCACTTCTGCACAGTGGTTCTCGCTCGTTTGTGTTCACTTGCTGCCATTTACGAAAGAGGGACGAGCAACGACCGTGGTGTGTGTGTGTGTGTGTGTGTGTGTGTGTGTGTGTGTGTGTGTGTGTGTGTGTGTGTGTGTGTGTGTGTGTGTGTGAGAGGGAGAGAGAGAGAGAGAGAAAGCGAAATAATGGGTCAACAATGAACGCCGATGTATTTTTCCTTGTGATTACTAAAAGTGAATTCGGTTGCACGTCCGTTTGCCCGGTTTATTTTAAAAAAAGAAATAAGAAAGCCGAATAAAGAAGTGCTGATTGAAGCGACTGCAATGGCGCTGTCCCCCTTCTTTTATTGCACAAGGGTGATTTCCCTTCTGAAGTACCTCTGACTCAGACTCTATCGTTTCTGTCCTTTCGTTGCTACATCTTAACTTATAGTCGCCGGTGTCGTTTCCCTCTTGCAGCCGAACACATTTTCTTGGTTTTCTTGTTTCACTGCATTTGGCGCTGCCTTACTCGTTTGATCCTCTTCAATTCAATCGTGCTGTTTCCCGCATACGCTTCCTATTGAACCGCTGCCTGCCGGGGGAGCAGTGCATAATATTTCTCGTGAGAAATGACACCAGGAAAGCGTTCCTTTTATATTTCTTGTCTTTGTATTTGTAAGATGCTCTTGCTTTTTATCGAACCCGTTTCGCCTACAAAACAGTGAACGGAATGCGTATGAGCACTTCGCGTTTGTCGCATACTCTTCGAATCAGTTTTGAAAGCCTACCGTCGAGGATATCGCATCTTACAGCAGGGACACGAATTTCTATTATGTACTGAAGAGCGTTGATGCCTAATTACGAGCCGTAGACACGGTATCTGTATAGCTTCCTTCTTTTGCCGACATACGTCGACTGAATGCCAATGCAGAAATGTAAATCCGACGCAAATAGTGTTTTCATTGTTCACCGCAGTTCACGACGAGTGCCATTGATGCGTCGGTTTCGCAAAAAAACACAAATGTTTTCCGATGACGAGCAGGCAGCCTTCTTCGTACACCATTTCCTGTTACTGCGTGTGAATATGAAGACGCGTGTAGATTGTAGGTGGGCGCGAGAAATTTGTACTTTGTTGCTGGTTGTTTCACTTGTCACTGAAACGGCAAAGAATCATAGTAGTGCAACATATGGCACTGCAAGGACACGTACTGTCATGTGTTGTCGCACTGTGTATTCTCCCCCCTTTTAACGTCTAATCAGTTTTCTTAAAAACCACTGCCGCTTGTTTTAAGAGTTGCGCGCTTTGCCTTCGCTGTCACCTTCACTGCGTCAGGCGCTCTCCATTTGTGTTTGCGAAGTTCTTTGTGAATTCACGTGCCTCTTTCCAATATCTCTGAACGTGCCTCTGGCACGCTGTCTACGCTCTCTGTAATTCGCACATTATATGTTTAAGCTGTGCATGATGTAGTTAAGAACCACGCAGGAAGCGGTGGGACAAGAATTGATAGGCGTAACGTTAAGAGACGGAAAGACAGCCGTGTGGACCAGAGAGAAAACTGGGGTAGACGATATCCTAGTTGACACTAAGAGGAACAAATGGAGTTGGGCAGGGCATGTAATGCATAGGGCAGGTAACCGGTGACATATTACAGTTACAGACATGGTGCCAAGAGAGGATTAACGCCGTCGGGGACGGCAGATAATAAGGTGGTGTAATGATATTCGGAAATTCGCAGGCATGAAGTGGTGTCAGCTGGAACAAGGCGGGGTTAATTGGATGTCGCTTGGAGAGGTCTTCGTCGTGCAGTGCACATAAACGTGATGATGATGATGGTGATGCCACAATTGTTGCGAGTCGCCTTTCGAAGATACAGAGGGGGAAGGATCCGTCTCCATTATACGCCCAATGAAGGCAGCTGGCCATGACTGCAGCATACGCAAGTTCGCCCGAGCAGCTCTCCGAAACTGCAAAAACTTCGGTTGCTCTCTTTTAGGGGCCAATCACGGAAAACGAAGTCGTATGATTGCTAACAGGTTCTAGCTTAAATATTTGTCATAGAAAACAGTGGAACTTTAGCGTTGATGAACATTTATGGTCGCCGGTGGCAGAAGCTGAAACGCAGTTACAAATTTTATGAAATTAGCGTATTTTCCTGTTCGCCTTTGCTTTGCGCAACATGCACTCGGACCGTCACGAGGGAAGGCACAAAGCCAACTCTAAATACCTCCGACGGCTGGTTTGAAGCCAACGCGAGGCAACGCCATACCACACCGACGCAGCTAACGACTCCCAAAATGCGGCCAAGTGACTGCCGACGACCAAGTCCACGCTGTAGCAGCCTGCAGTTCCCGGCACACCGGATATGCAGGCTGCACTGTGGCTGACTAGCTGCCCTGTAGTAAGCGTTAGACACCCCCAAGCCTTCCTTGAATCGCACCAGACGTCGTTTCTAAAATAATTAGTCACACCCCTATCACACCGTAACACGCTGGACTCGCTGTCGAGCGGCGCGCGGTGGCCGATTAGTCCGATTGAGGCAGCCTTGCCCTGACACTCTGTCTTCACGGCTCGTCAAGCACAGAGTCATTCTGGGATGGCTGTGCATGGTGGCGGAGCACGTGTAACTGATTCCATCTGACATGTGTGCTGTGTCCCCAACGATTTCTACGCAGCGACATTCCCTGCGATTACTTTATTCCGCAGCCACTGTGCAAAAATATTCGCTGCAGGAATGTTTTTTGGCCTTCCTGCTGGAACTTTACATGTATTTCGAAATTTCCTCGTTTTGCAACTGCTTGGAACTTTGTCGGCATCTTTCGATCGTAGCGTGGACAGGTAGGCACCAGCGCAGATAGGAGTTGCGGCCGCCACGCACTGTTCACAGAAGCGGTCCCCAGGCGCGCCTCTTAGTCGGGAACTTGCCAGGCATCCTCGTATCCGCAACTGTTTCTTCTTTTCTTCTTTATCTGCGAGTACCGCAAACAAGTGCCAGCAACGGGGCGTGTCCCGACAGCCTTGGCGGCACTTGGCGCACCGGTCCCCTTGGGGCGTCCTATGCCGGCCGATTGGAAAGCAGCCGCAGAGAGAATCGAACCGGCCGCCTCCCTTGAGAGTACAGACTCGGCCTGGTCTCCGGTGTCGCCCTCTACTCTCAACGCTGTGTACACTTGATTTTTTTTTTTTCGCGTGTTGCTGCTTTTACCGTTTTAGCCTTTATTAGGCTGCTGCGTTTTGGTTGTGCCATTTTGCTTCGGCTTCGATCATCACTCTATAGATGAGGCTCTGCAGAAGGACAAAATGTATTTCGCCCGCTGAAAATGTGCGTCTGTATTTAGACTGTTAATTCAACGTCCAAGATGGTAGCATCTTGGTAATAGCGAGTGTTAGGTATGCCAGGTTTTCGTATCTGTCGTATACGGTAATGTCTTACACCTGCTTAGTTCTGCGAGATGCAGAGATTTACTGTCGGGTAATAGGGCACGGCTAAAACTCTATTACTCTAATCACGGCAACATCTGATTCGCTACCGACCATTTTCTTATTCAATGATGACTTATCGGGAACCTTTCTCGCTGGTATATGAAAGAGGGATAGTGCAAACTGCTTTCACGAAAACATTGAATTAAAGCCGTAGTTAGTTACGTCCAGCTCTTGTTTTATGGTTAATGAGGACACTTTCGCAGTCACTAAATGGTCGCCGAGTATAACTTTCCTTTTTCATAACGCCTGTTACCGGCTGTGTTAGTAATGTGCACGTCAGGCAATTTGTACAGCTTAGAACATGGAGAAAGAGAGAAGGTTCTTGAGACGCGGCGAAGTGCCTAACATTCTCAAATATGCCTCCGACGTTGATGTCGGTACTTGCGCTACTGATGATTTTCCAGGCTATTCAGGGCCTACAAAACTAATAGTCGTTCATGCGCCTCCGCCAACAATAGGTTCATTCCGGTTTATGCACTGTTGACGAGGTAGTACACTGAGAAACGTCTTCAGAAGCCAATCAGTGAAATCAGGTTAATATGGTGAAATGTTTGTCGAGGAGCATCATCGAAGCATCAGCACACTTGTCACCGGGCCATCCTTGCAGTCTCTATGCGTCAACAAACTGGTGTTCGTTCCGGAATCGGTAATGGATGGGGCCAAAGCTGCGCTAAATAGTCTTATTTGAAATATTTAACGTGCACCGGTAGTGTTAAGTACTATGACGTTTAAAATTCAACCCCGATTCCGCGGCTCATTACACTAAGAAGACTGCAGGTGCTCCAGTGTTTCCTCTAAATGGTCCACAAACGAGTAACGTACGCGCAAGCACCAAAATGACAAAACGGAACCTTGCGTTACCGCTGCTTAGCGTCATAGGAAGAAGTTGACATAATTATAGCTGATTCAAGTAAATACAGCGCGAAACGCCAGGACATACAGACACGTGTCGATTTGAAGAGAAATCTGTCTGGGAGAAAGCTTTCCTACCCTGATAACTTTTTTTTAGCTGGCTGTATCGCTATGTGAAGCGCGTATTTGCTTGCCCACAAGCAGGGCTTAGTTTTCATTTTTAAGCGAAGGTTCATTGCCTCATTTCTTTGAATATTTTTGTGGCTTTTAGGTCGTTAATGTTTTTCACCTTTTACGAATATTTTTCAGCTTTGCAACAGGTCGAGAGCAATGGAATAGCAAAGCAAATAAAGAAAGAAAGAATAAAAGGAAGCACGAAAGAGAAATAGATCGACGGCAGCTCGAACAAGCCAAGTTTTGGCTGACGCGCGGCTTGCTAACAGACATGCAAGGAGCTAGCGCGTAGATCCACCTCAGTCCATTTGCCGAGCACTCGAGCACGTTGTCGGAGAGCGGCGTTACCTTACTCGGTTTTCTTTACGCTTTACTCTTGCATGAAGAAGCGTGCGTGATACGTGCATAACAAAAAGTAAATAAATAACCGAAAACGAACTTACTAATAATGACAAACAAAAGTTGGCGCATTAAATGAAAGTCGTGAATGGTACGTGCTCGCTGTGCTGCAGTTTATAGAAACGTTAAGAGCGAAGCGGGGCTCCGTACAGCTGACTGCTTCCTCGGGAATCCAGTGCACTTCATTCGTATCAATATACTTTACGAGCTATGCGCGTACATTTTGCCGTGGCTCTTTCTTTCTGCGCCATGCGTGGGTAATTTGTTCGCGGGATTTCTTTGCGGCGTCTTTGCGTACTCTTCTTGCGTCGCATTCCAGTAGCTTGGTTGAAAGCTATTATGCTAAGTGCCCTTACCTCGTTCAGCCTCTTTCGCATCTCATGTTTCGCCCCTGCAGGAGCTATATACGGAGCGTACCGTTTTCGTCGGTGGTCTTCAAGAATTCTCGGTGCCAGAGCAATGTAACAAGCGGCTCTGCAATATGGGGCTGTATCCATTGTGATAATTAAAAGGGAAGCAATGTCATTTCGAGTTGCATGCGTGATTGTCTCTATCGAAGCTCTCGTTCTCGGTTTTCGGCTCATATTTCGCAATATTTCATGTTTGCGTGGGTGTTGGAGAGAGAGAGAGAGGGGGGGGGGCGTGGTACTTATCGAACATTTTTTCCCCTTGTTCTCTTGCTATCTGCATGTGGCGCTAACACTGCGGCTCTTTGTGAAAGCAGGCAGAGCTTTAAGGTAAGGTGCGTGTTTAGGCCATCGAAATGGCTTTAAGGCAGCACGTTTGTTCTTCTAGTCTATCGCCACTGCGGTAACAGTGATATACGTTACCGCTGTCAATTGGACGAATTGAAGAGGCGAGCGCCTCTTTGAAAGCATTGTGCTGATCACGCAACTTTCTTTGAGGGTTGTGGGCAGATAAGCGAACTTAATGCGTCAGAAAGACGACAACTGGGCTTAGCCCAGCATTTACCATTGTCGGAGTCGTTTTGGCGACGCTTTATCCGCGTTGCAATTCCGCGGTCGCTCATCCGAACCAGCAGCGTATATGCACGTCATGTTTCTAGTCGCTCGCAATGATGGTTCAATGGAATCTCGTTCACACAATGAACGCTGGAAAGGGTTATTATGTGAAGAATGTTCTGATTTATGCGAGGTCGCTGTTACGAAGCGCCATTGCGGCAATATCTGTATCCGTGTATTAGTAGAAGCCTTTGTTTTTTCAGTGTGAAATAGGCTGATTGCAAACGAATAGCGCGGTTGATGTTCTTTGCACAAGGAAACTCGTGCTTTCAATTGATAAGAAACGTGGGGCTCTCAAGGAGCGTTAAGTTTATTCTTTAAAGTGCTCAAGAAGTAATCAGTAAGCTGACATACGAACGAGAACCCCCCCTCCCGCTTTAAAAAAATACATGCAGACCAATGACTCCGTATAACAGGTTGTTTGATTCTGTACATGACTTTGACTCTGTAATGACTCTGTATATGTATAAGTGTTTCCAGTCCAAAGTGCTCTCTGCCAGCTCGAACATTTTACAGTGTGACGGCGTTGTGCTCTGTTGATATTGTATAATTTGCGCGTCTGCAGACAGGCGTGGAGATTTTTTTATTGCCAAATCAGTTCAGCGCCTGCAACAGCAACATTACATGGCAACATATACGAGCTGATTGCTTGCGCTTCGACCTGGAAACATTTGCGACAGGTAGTATGCAGTACCTCAGCATACAACAACATTCGATCACTGCGTTTTGTGAATGTGAGCACTTCTAAAGCAAGAGGGAAGCTCAGCTCAGCTGCATACGCGCCCTAAATAATTATGCCTAATAATAATAATATTCTGTGGGATTAATATTTCGTTCCCTACTGACTTCCCACTTTCAGAACTTGTGCATTCGAATTGTCTTTGATTCACGTCAATGTTTTTTTCAGGCAACTTCATCTCTGCAGTATTGGTCGCATCAGTTGCAGCGGCCGCCGTCGCCGGCAGCATAACTTCGCACACAAACTGTACTCGGTCTAACCAGTATGAGAAACACTGGTCACCGAAATGTTGCCATCGAAGTCAGTACTGCAGTGAAACAGTAGCCGATGAGCATCTGTTTTTGCCCGAACATTACACGTTTTGGTCGTTTCTCTTTCCATGGCCGGGATCCGCCGCCGTTGACACATCTCTGTTCCCTTCGTGCTAGCTTACATGTTGACGGCAAAGTATCGCGTTCCGCTGTGCGTAGCCGTTTCCGGTACACTAGACACCGATACGTCCGGACTCGGACGCGCGAAACCAGTGGAGAAATAGAATTCAAACTAACAGCATTTTGCTGTTCACCACACTGTGCTCCGTGTGGAGATGCGTACACTGCCTATACGAATCTTCTACACGACGAGGGAACCATGTGGCTTTGCTTTTCGAGGCACATACTGGACTGTTGTTGTTGCTGTTGTTCTGGCTTCAACACATGACTCATACCCCCGTATTGAGGCCAAACAACTCCGCATTCGCAGGAATGTGCTTTTCGCAAATGCATTCACGCTTCTATTTCTGTTTTGTTGTTTTCGACATCAGACCGCCCTCACTAGGGCCACTGAATGGTCCAAGGCTTGTGTAGAAGCTCAAGACAGGAGTGCGAACGCATGTCCGGATCATATGCGTAAGGACTCTTATCGAGGGTACAAAAGTGAGAAGGGAAGAAAAGGACACAGGACTCAACAGTGCCGAGTCAGTGACTGGGCTTAGCAGCTTCACTGCACTGGGATAAGACGACGAGGGATGTCAATCATTATTACATTTACAATGTAATGTAAATACTGGTTAACCTCTCTCACCTCCTATTTTCCTTCCTTCCTTCCTTCCTTCCTTCCTTCCTTCCTTCCTTCCTTCCTTCCTTCCTTCCTTCCTTCCTTCCTTCCTTCCTTCCTTCCTTCCTTCCTTCCTTCCTTCCTAAATAAATAAATAAATAAATAAATAAATAAATAAATAAATAAATAAATAAATAAATAAATAAATAAATAAATAAATAAATAAATATTGCAGGCTACGTTTAATGGGACACGTTGAAAGCACATTGTAAAAAGCTGTAAAGTTATACAGCAATTCTTTTTTAGAGATGGGGAAGAGGACGAGGCGGAGTATTGCTTGCTCGGCCAACCAAACCCTTGGTGCTTTAGTGCGCTTCGCAATTATGAGCTTTAGGTTTCTGGATATCTGTGTAACGTCATGGTTCCGTGTAAAATCACGCTCGACGGTTTGTAGATGCGCACGCAGTGGATCATGCAAATAAGCGTTATGAAAAAAAGAGAAAACTTTACTTAAAAACTATTTAGTAAAGCAATGAGTGGGGCTAGTTAGTGGATGGTAATGATTGTATTGCGCTTAGTATTACACTGACAGAAGAACTAAAGAACGAACATAACCGAATAAAAAGTGCGTGTACGTGCGCAGTATACTATAAAACTATACTGTACTTCATTAAAACTATAATTCATTTACTTACTTAAAAATAAAAATAATTTATTTACGCTCGCGTTGTTCTTGTGTAAGCTTTCGAGAACAAAGTGAGCATAAGTAAAGTATTGAGGCAGCTCCGGAGTACAAGGGCACACGTTGTAGCAAGCAATAAGGAAATTCACGAATTTACGTGGGTTTGAACCTCGAACCTATACGGCTCTGAAGTGGGTGCTCTATCACTGTGTCGCAACCGCATGTTACATTGGCGTATAAACTAGACTTTGTAACCAGGTGCACAACCCTAATAAAGCTACCACCTGTAAATATAAAATTCCTTCTTTCGGAGTTTTGAAAGTGCTCAAGCACGTTTGATCATTATGTCGATAAAGAGAGAAAATTTGCTCATGTCTTTTTTAGAACAGAAACAAAAGAAAAACAATAAAGAACCATTGAACAGCACGTTTCTTCCGTATACGTCAAAATCTCTTCAATGGAAAGCAATTGGTCACGTGGTTCAAAACAAGTGTACGCTTGTACGAAACCTTCAGTGCCGCGGCCAGCGCACAACCTCCACAGCGTCGCAACGGCCGTAAACGTGGAATTGCGATCAAACCCTTGCCTGTACGGTTTCTCTTTCTCTCTCTCTTTCTCTCTTTCGATGCAATGCCCCGACCGTGGTGGCTAATTTACAGCCCGCTCACACTGACGCCAGTGATTCCAGACGAGGTAGATCTATTTTCTTTCTTTTTTTTCTTTTTTTGTTCGTATCTCCATCCACCCCTCTATAGCTAATAAACACAACGGCTCACAGATCGAAGCCAGCCGTGGGCCGGTTGCGATAGATATGGCCAACATGCATACGCACGTGCGGCCGTCCCAATGGCGTGCGTGCATCTTACCGCACAAGCACAACGTGGGCAAAGACCGGGCTGCGATTGATCCACCTGCCGTTAATAGGGGCGACCCGCGTGAACCCCTTCGCTCCCCTTTCTGCATCGTTCTTTTCCTTTGGGATGAGCCCATACAGCCCACCGCCGGTTCCGGAGCGCCGGTCTTTTCCTGCCTAATAGATAAGCCTGCGGTATTCATTACAGCGCTTAAGCCGCTCGCTAAAACCGAGCACGTGGAAGTGGAAGGGGCACAACGTTGCTCCACTTCCCGCTCTCCCTCTACATTTGTAGTGTATACGATGCTCGCGCTTCCTCGACCGTACTTTTGTTTGCTGCACTACAATGAAACTTTTTGTATTTCTCTTCAGTGGTGTTCCTAATTCTGCGTCACGTATAGAACTGCGGCAGCCGATGTCGTCGGTAAAAAAAAAAAAAAAAAAAAAAAGTCACATCGTGCGGGCCGGAGGGCTCTCTGGTATAAAACTTCCGATTGATTTCCTGTGCTTGTAAAATCCCCCGTGCTTCTAGCGCACCACTATGCGCTGTGCGGTGTCACTGTGTTTGTATGGGCAATCATTCCGAGCGTAAGTAGAAAGGTGGATATACAAAAGCTATAGAATCTCGCCGTTACGTTACAGAGGTTGCATTAATAGCACCTAAGGACGACGATAACCGCATTAGACGATCCTGGAGCTCGGCAAACTCGGTATGAAAGCATGAGATCCTATCCGAAATCGAAAAACGCTTTTCATTCTGCTTGCTGGATAGTAGGTCACTACAATTCTTGAAGATTGTGTCGTAGATGAGGCAACATCCTCCTAGATCCATCACCATCATCATTTGTCGTCTTCCATTAAAAGAAGGGACCAAACGGGTCCACCATTTATGAACTTTTTTAATTCCGGTTTTCTGCAACAGCAACAGCAAGAGCAACGCCGCAATATATGCCAGCGTTGAAACTGTAAAAAAAAAATATTTCCAGATTTTAAAAGGGAAACAAAAAAGGTAAATCGACATGAGCGGAGAGAAAGTTTGTGCGCGACAAAGGTCTTTGCCCTGCCAACACCGCTGGTTGAACCTCTCACCAGACTCACAGAATCACAGAGGAACAAGCAGTAACGAAAATTTCTCTTAAAATGCTAGCAAGATGGAACAGAAGCTTCACGGGCATAGCGGGCATAGCGGGCACATGTGGCGGTGTACGCTCTCGGTGGCATCGAATTTTCGGGATGGCTGTGAGTGTTGTTTCTCTCTCTTGCGGCCATCTTTTTTTTTTCCAGAGGTGTGACAAAGACTGGACTGTGCACGCCTCAACGCGGAGCAAGGCTCGTATGTGGGGAGAGATGAATCTGCGTCGTTTGCGGTTCCGCGTCTCCATGTTAGGGACGTTGGTCAATCGATGGGCTGCTCCGGGGACACTCACTCTGCGATCCTCTCTCTGCGACTGCGTCACGCACGTCAACCCTGGCGAGACGGCGTGCATTCGCGTCGTTGCTCGCGGTTCCCGCGAAAAAAAAAGAAAATAAAAGCAAAGCAGGAGGCCCACAGTATGCGACTGCCGGTAAAGAAAGCGAAACGCCATCAAGCGAAAGCCCACACCGAACACTGTTATTTCCTTAAGCTATCCTAGAGAGGGTGTAAAGAAAACAATGAAATAAAAGCGGACGCCCAGAACAGCGCGATCGTAAACCCTCCTGCCTCGGACATCTAGAGAGCTATTACCGCTCGGATACGCAGACAGTATATAGATAGACAGACACGACGGCAAAAGGGAGAATTTGGACGGGACGCAAAAGCGAAGAAAGTGGGGAGAGGCAAAGGGCCGGGCGAGACATTCTGTCGCTATTTCCCTCTTCCTCTAATCCATTATTTCCCGGCCCGGCTGGCAACTCGCCAACTCCTCCCATCCAATACACGCCTGGCGTACAAGCCCTTATTGATCGCTCGGGGTGATATGCAAGGATTCCCTGGTTCCTTGCGCCGCTATCACGCGCACGCGCTTTTCTCCGCCGCCAAGCTCGGCTCAGATTCCTGCCGCTTCCTCTTGAGAACCGCGGTGTCTCGGCCAGCATTCGTGGGCCACGCAGCCTTTACTGCATGGTTCCTCCGTAATTTCATGGCTGCTCTTCTGCGGAGGCCGTGCAGGCTTGGACGTGCCGTTTAACTGATTCGTTGTTGAGTGTGGGGATCTCTCCATTTTGCCTTCCCTGTTTCCCGGCCCTTTCCCATGAACTCACTTAGGAGGGTACAGAGACACACTCCTCCGGCAGACCCCTCCTTCTTTGTCTTTAACAAAATCTTCATCATCCTGTTCAAGTCAGCCCTGTCAAGAAGTACTCCCAAAGATTCGGTGGCGAAAATGGTCATACACCGGTAGAGGGAGCGTGCACACGGGCATAGCAGCCGCTCTTGACCTGTCTACGGGGGAAACTATGTGTGCTCTTCCGAGGTCTCCAATGATAGCGGTGTACGAAGGACTTTCCCGGATCTGTGCTAGTCAGTCGATGAGCGAAGTTCAGGCGGCACGACTTCCTCCTTTGAGTAATTTCTGTGTCACTCTGACCTCTTAAAATATGCGTTTACCTAACCCAAAGGTAGGACGGAACAACGATATGGTTAATCTGGCGACGAAAGGAAGATGTGAAAATTTCAATGGAAGAAGCTCTCAGCGTGCAGCTTGAAATGGTTAGGAAAATGTTCAACGACAGCTTCAACTTTCTGTTCTAGTTGTGAGCTAGCGTACTGGGCTACGCACCGGTTGCTGGCTGTAGATAAATGTACGAGAATCACGTATGTAGGGTGATGGATGAAGCAAGATATGTAAAGCCTTAGATAAAGCAAATCATATAAGACGAAATAGTATAGTACGCCTCCTTCTAGTCGCTGCAATAAAGCCAGCGGCCAGAGCGTCGCACAAGCGACGATGGCAGTGCTCGTACACACAGCTTGCCCACGGTATTGAAACTAAAAGGCAGTTGTAAAAAAAAAAAACGACATTTATTGGGATTTACATGATGCAATACCTTGCTTGATACAATTTTAGATTGTATTGAATAATTGTTGCTTGCAGGAACTGTGCAAACCTGTGTGCTGTCACAAAAGCTGAAATTTCCTATAACTCCCCCAAAAATAATTTACTCCTGTGTTCTCATGTTCTACTAGAGTACGCAGCAATGGATTCAGGACATTATCAGCTTCGTTATGTGTGAACACCGCTGGACTGTGTCCTGGCCATAATGATCAGCTTGCAAGGGACCATCGAGGACTTCATTCATGGTTCTTGGTGTCAGTCCTGCAGGCTTCCACACCATAGTATATGCTGGCGTAGCCTTCTTCTTCTTCTTCTTTTTTTTTTTTTTTTTTTTGTCCACGGGTACTTCATTTTCTTCTTCTGTAGCTAGCAGACTTTCCTCCCTCAAGTCTGCCGATCCGGGCCTCTCTCTAAGCCGAATCGGATGCTTCAGCGGCAGCCGCGGAAGTTCGGCTTAACCGAATTAGCGGCTCGTGTTAAGCGGATTTCTTTTACACTGGACCTATTGAAAGCGGTCAATATTCCCACACACCGCTATTCATATTCTCAATTGCGTGTTAACTGCGTTCTTCTTAACGGGAGTAAACTGCGAAAAAAAAAAAGAGAGAGAAGCAGACAGTAGCATAATCAGGAGTTTCGCAGTGGATGCATTTCAGCCTGGACAAGTGATCTAAGACGGCGGTATTTCTGTGTATGCGAGGGTCGTCTGTAGAACGCGTATGGCTGCTGTCAACTGTTCGTTAGCTAGCCGCGTTGATTGAATAAGAAAGAGAAGGGAAATAATGGTGAACGACAGGTAGGGCTAACCAGAACAAAAGATCCAGTTTATTACCCTGTACATTGCCCTATGTAATGCGTAGAATGGATAACCGGTGGCCCATTAGATTTACAGAATGGATACCAAGAGAAGGGAAGCGCAGTCGAGGACGGCAGAAAACTAGGTGGGGTGATGAAGTTAGGAAAATTTGCAGACGCAAGTTGGAATCAGCTAGCGCAAGACAGGGTTAATTGGAGGGCATACATATAGGCTGATGATGATGATGAGGACACGAGGGCGCCAAGGAACTTCAGGTAGGAACTGAAGAGCGAAGTAGAGAAAGCACTCAGTCACTCAGTCACACACTGTGGAAGGCGTTCCTACCGAGCTATACAAGCACTGCAAAGGACACTCTTATCCGGTCGGTACATATAGTACTCGCTCTAATACATGAGCGGCAAAGAGCGGGCGCTTTATTGTCGAAGCCAGCTCGATGCCCATCAAAGACCAGATGTCTGCGTGAGCGCTTAAAAAAAGTGTGGATGAGAAAGGGGAAAAAAATGCAGGGACGCGAACGCGATGAGCTTGAGGGCGCCTTAATTAAAATCGACTACGGCGTCGATTAAAACCGCTTAGTGTGGACACGCGCATTGGCGAAACGATGATTACCTCCGTGTAATGTAGAATTGAGGATGAGGCGTTGGGCAATAATCGACCACCAACAGCGCCTGCCGTCCACCGCGGTAGCAAAGCTGCTTGGTTTGCTCGTTCACGCAGGGCGGGCAGCAGCGAAGGAGCGAGCCGGGAAAGATGAAGTGCATGTGAAGAACCGATGAGGACATAATTTGATGTACGCTGTAGTTCGTATACAGTGTGCGTTACAGCGCTGCGCTTATGGTCGCTGTCCGTCGATTTCGGCCGCGCTTGATGGAGCACGTCGCTATCTGCGAAGCACTGCCGACGCCGTTTGGAGCCAGCTTCACCGATGCTCGGCGGCGATCGACCGCGTGACGCCGTTTTTCGAAGCGCCGCCGGGTTCCTTGCTTAAAAGGACCTGTATGTAGAGAGATATAATTCACGCGACTGCATTCGCCGCCCCCCACTGATACATATAACCCGAAAGGAAGCTTTTGTTTGAGCTTAACTTTAGTAAGATAGTGCAAGTGAAATACAATGAAAGAATCCAGCTGCGCGAAATTGACGCAAACTGCGAGTATGGAAAGTGGTGTAAAAGAAACTATACTATATCAGTCGTTCACTTAAAAAGAATGCACAAGAAAGAACGCTTGGGCACTCGTGTTGTCCATCCCTTCGAATGCCTTATTTTGCGGGACTATGTCTTCAGTGCACGCAATCCGACACACCCAGCGATATGAGGTCGTTTAAGTAAACTACGACATTGCACAATACCCGTAAGTACCGTATAGTGAATGCGTAAGACACCTGCAAATAAAATGCTCACAATACTACTAAGCGTATATGGTATGTACAGTCGCGTGCAATATGAGTTGTAACTCGGCGCCCGTGGTTGAACGGCCGTAAGACTGCGCGCCGGCGCTGTCATACGAAATATATAGAGAACTAAACACCACTCCGATTACTGGTATTTATGAAGTCCAGTTTGTATTTATGAAGCCAACTTGGGGCGCCTTCAACCGTGGGCAGCTGTGTTGCAATTCATACTGCGCGCGACTTTACATTCTAGTGCATAGGTAACACTCATTAAGGATTTTGTCAGTGATTACAGGCGAGGTATAACTATTGCATGAAAGTATGAGCACTAATAAATAAATAAATAAATAAATAAATAAATAAATAAATAAATAAATAAATAAATAAATAAATAAATGTTTGTTTGTTTGTTTGTTTGTTTGTTTGTTTGTTTGTTTGTTTGTTTGTTTGTTTGTTTGTTTACTTAACTGTAAGGGGAAACAATTGCGAACCGTGACAGACAAACTAACCCAGCCTGAACTAACATCAACACTTTCACAACTACCCTGCGTTCAATGGTACTCATAAACATTTCGTCCTGCCTGAAGTTGCTTGGTAGCTGAACGATTTTTTCGTTTCGAGAATACTTTACCCGTTGTCGACATCTGTTTGTTCAATATTCGTTTTTTAAAAGTGCGAAGTACTTTAGGGGCCCGAGCTGTCGGCGTCTAATGTGATGTCATGTCGTCGTGGTCGCGCACAAAAACAAGATCTGCCGAAAACTCGCGTCTCGTTCACTTGGTATGTATCAAAATTGGCATGGAAGGGTACGAATGTATGACTAACATGACTGGTAGGTCATATCATCATAACATCACAAGCTCGTCAGTTACGCCATGATTAACGATAATAAAAATCATGTGTGGCACATACCCGCATTGGATATGCGGGTAATGAGCCAGGGATATGCGGGAATTAGCAGAAACTCGTGTAAATCGCTTCCGAAACGCCAGTCTGGTACTGGCGCAGCGCAAGAGAGGGCGCCACCACCCCACAAGCGCTCGATTCCTCCTCACTTGTGCAAGAATAGCACAAGAATAACATAAGGGAAACACCGGCGCATCACTGCTTTGCACTTCCCCAGGTTCCACGTTAGTGGAGCTGCATTAGCGCTGGATTTGAACTGCACAAGAGCAGAACTTGAGCAGGATTGGAGCTTCATTAAACGCAGGATTTGAGTAGGGTTTGAACTACAGAAGCGCAGGATTTTATGATTTTTGTGAAGACCTTCCTGATTGTTTTCGCTTGCTAAAAAAGGACATAGTGTTAAATAAGTTTGAGAGCCTTTTTGTGAAGACCTACAAGGCAACGATTGTTACCACTTGTTAACGATGGGCCAAACCGAGAGTTAGCATTTACACCCCTTTTGTGAAGACCTACTGACAGCGATTGTTACCTCATGTTAACAAAAGTTCTAAAATCGTGCTTTCACTCCCTTTTACCGAAGCCCTTCATTTTATGAAGACGTTCCTCGCTACTGATGTCCCTTGCTAACAAGCGTCGTAACACAAGATCAAATAACTTTCAGAACCGTTTTGTGAATACGTTCGTGGCAGCGATTGCTACCGACTTGTTAACAATGGGCCTAACCCAGTGCTAACTATCCGTCCTTTTCTCCGAAGACCTTCACAGCAACGATTACTTTCCTATGTTTTATTGCGATAGCAATTATATGAATACTCCAGGTGCATTTCTGCCGTCGCCGTGACGTTCCGTGTAAAGTCCAAGGGCGATAAAATCGCAGCGCGCCGTATGCTGTATGTGCGAGTGAAAGCGCACGAGGGTCGGCGGCTTAATCACGCCCACGTAAGGGAAGAAAGCGGGGAGCAAGCGCGCTGTCTTCAGTCGCGCGCACGGCTCTGGAGGGAGGCGAGGGAAGGGAAAGAGGGAGCGTTCTACATTTTAAACACATCTGGCCAACCAAACGGTTAACTCTTTTCCCCCTCCTACTACCATGTTCGTTGTATTTACCCTAACCGCCAGAATTATGCAAACTAGGGATAATTGATGCTCAGTTGAAGTCTTTATAAATATACAATGTTTCTTTGTTAGTCATTGCGCAACAGTCTCTAAAGCATACAAGATATTTGCAGTATCAGAAACTGTGTCTTTGGCGTCTGTCCCCGCTTCCTTTCTTTCCGTCTGTGAGGACAAATGAAAGATCGCGAAATAAGAGAAAGGAAAAGAGAACGCGGGCTGCGCATATTTTTCTTCTCAGTCAGCGAGATACGACTGCCAGACGCGCCGAGTGGACCGAGAATGGCAAACCGCGGTCTCCTCTCGCGCGGTGGCTTTTCGGCTTTTTTGCCATTTGGAGCTACGTTTTAATATCGCCTGATTGTTGTTGTTTCCTCGTTTTGCGAGCCTGCCCCCCCCCCCCCCCCCCCCCTCCATTCTTGCGTTTTCACTCGGTTGAGCACCATTCGTCGTCTGCAAGAGAGCAGCGCAATGTCGTCTGCGGCTGCGCAGATTTCTCTACCACCGCGCATCCGCAGCGTAACGCAATTTGTTTCTCTAAAAAGTGAGCGAGCTGCTGGGAACATTACGTTTGAAAGGCTTAGCAGCCGTCGCACTTTTTTATGCTGTGTTGATGTAATCTCTTATCATTCTGTAAGGCTATTTTAATAAGGCTTTTATCCTGATGACTGTTTTCTTTGTATGTTCGATTCGTGCATGCGCGCGTGTGTATGTATACTGTAAAAGTATATATATATATATATATATATATATATATATATATATATATATATATATATATATATATATGCGGGCCTCGCTGCCCCTTCTTCCTTTCTTACTGCCTGTTTTACTTTCGTACCCTGCTTTTTGATGCGGGCGGACGGTTATTCAGGTGATATAATTCCTTTCTCGCGGGCTTTCTTTATCAACAAGAAAAAAAAAAAATAACGGGCAAAAAGTATCTAACTGAAAACATGCCAGCTTGGCAGCGTGCAAGTTTTTTTTTTTTTCTTTTCAATCAATTTCCTACAAATTATTCATTGACAGCACGGCATTCAGAGCAGTAATTAAAAGTTTGTTAATTGCAATTAATAAATGGTATCAACAAAATATTACCGTCGCCTACTCTACTCGACTGTGATTAATATGCACTTGGTTATTTTCGCGTAGAATAGCCAGTCTTTTTTTTTTTTTTAATGCGATGTACAATAGCTGGCACACCCTATATATAATCGCTACGCATACGCCCGTACCCTCTTAAGTATCACAAAATTTAGTCAAGAAAAAAGAATACGCATGCGCACTCAGTAACACAAGCGAAGCATGCACGCGCCGTTTCTGCAGTGCGCTTTCGAGCAATGCACCCTTCTCGGAAATGTAGAGGAAGGAAAATGTTCAAGAAAGGAAAGTCTTATAAGAGCGGCGGCGCCACTTCCCTGCGGGACCTGGGAAGCCGGCGTCGGACGTAAACCGGGCGCACAGTCCGGAACGCGAAGGAGCTCGCCCACCGCACAGGAACCCCCGACAGTCTATAAGGGACTTTCGGGCCGAAACTGAAAAGCTTGAAATTCGAGAGGACAGCTCCGGTGCCCCGGGGCGCAGACGAGGTAAAGGGGGGCCGCGAGTCTTCGAACTTGGATTGCTCGTGCGATTGCCCGCCTCTGCTCAGGTACAGGTATCGCGCAGATACGAGGTAAAGCGTCCGCGAATAAAAAGAAAAAGAAGAAAGGGCTCAGAACCTTCGTAAGATCGGATTTATTGTTTTTCTATTTTCGTTTCCCGACTTCCATTCGGAAGCCTTTATCGTGGCTTGCGCCAGAAGGCAGACCGTCGATTGTCTCGCGAAGTGGATGTCTTTACCCTTCATTCACGGCGCAGTGTGCTGTTAAGTTTCACACCTGCTCCCCTTACAAGGCTTTTCCTGCATGGAAATGTTATATGATCTGACGTTGCTTTCTTTGAGCGGGTTTTGCTCTTTGCTTCGAGGGTCCTAAGGCGCTGCGGCTGATAAGATTATCCGAGAACTCGAGTGCGTTGTCGACTCTGACGAAAAGACGACTTCAGCGCGAAGAACAACCTCTTGGACGTGTGAAGGGGCGTAAAAAATGCGATCGTTATTTCTTGAAATGATACTGGAGTTAGGTGCGCGATAAGACCGCGCATATTTTCGTTCTTTTTTTTTTCTTAATCTATCACCTAAAAATGCGAATAGCCTTGTTAACAGGAATTTCCATTCCAGAAATAGAGAGATTAATCGTCAGGGGATTCTTCCCTTGCGCATAACCTCAATTGCGATTCAGGTATTTTGTTCGCAGCGAGAATCGATTCCGCTCTTTCTAAAATAGCCTATACTAAATATCTTCTTCTTTCTTTTCTTTTTGAAGAAAAGAAGACGCAAGAAAGAGACAGTATGTAGTTTTGGCGGATAACGTTTTCCATCCATACGGCGCAAAATCTTTGACCGTATATACTGATTGTGTATGCAATTCATAGCGGCATTGCGTCCTGTTGTCCTTCCGTGCTGGTAAGAAGCTGTAAACATGTATACGTCTTGAAACCTTTCGTCAGAACGATAATCAGAGTACCTTTTGAAAGCCATAATTTGCAGTTTTAGTTTGATATGGCGTAATGAAGCTGGCTTATGAAGCCTCGAGAATGCTCGGGTTCTACGCTTCCTGCCTTTTTCAGCCTTGAACTTCGCTGTGCCAATTTTTTCGAGTCCTTCGCAATCCAACGCCTCCTGAACGCGCTTATGTTAGGAAATGTTTTATGTGAGTGGTGCGCTCACTGCAGATAAATGCTTGAGCATTTGCTCGTCGAAGTGCCTAACTTTCAACGGTTGTCGCTGTGTGCTGCTGGACATGTTACCGCAACTTCACCGTGCCCGAACTGCGCTTTATGATTTCTTTTCTGGTTGCGCTTCAGCTCAACACGAGGCTCACAGAGCTGTGCTAGAATTTTTTCTCGAACACCACTATAATGTTCGTACTCTGCATGTGACATTGGACGTGATGATTATGATGATGATGATGTCGCTGTAGTATGGCTCACACCCACCTTGGGGCATTGGCCAAAAACAGTGATATGCCTTCCTCTTTTTTCTCTATGTGATGTTCATAACAGTAATAATAATAATAATACTTAAGAAACAGTGTTGCCGAACGGATACGTGATGACTACATGGTATGTGTGCTGAGACGTCCACCTAACACAATTAGTTTTTGCGCAACACGAAGTTAAGTTGATTATTTGTAATTTCTGACTCAGTCATGGCATAAGTGATATAAAAAGAACGGTAAGCGCTACTAATTTTTATTCCGATCACAGCTAATTCATACATGTTGTGATCGCATAATCTAATTATTATGCTTTACACGTGCTTCGAAGAATATGCCACTTTTCTTCCATTCTGTTCCCGAAAAAATATTGTCATGTTATCACTTCGTGTATATTCTTTTGTAAGCCGTTGCAGTGATTCATCATGAACAAAGCGTCGGTAACGACTCGTGACAGGTGCGGTAACCTATGTAGAATGGAAGACTAGGAATGAATCGCATCCCTTGTAAGAGATGACAAAGCCGTGGCCGAGTTAAGCGTGATGACTCGTGATAGGGCGTCTACTTGAAACACCAATTTTGACTAGTTTAACCGTTATTGGCAAAGCCAGTAAAGCCACAGATCTTTAATTAAAGTTAGCTGGTCTGATTGTCGCTATGGGCGACACTTCCTTGAACAGTCTACACTGATGTTCGTAAAGTAAAGAAGTATGTCAAGCTTGGCGCGTGCTTTCAGACGCGCACCATATTTTTGACGTCCTAATACACCATCAAGGGGAGAAAAAGGCGAGTTATCTCAGCCGCTCTTGCATGTGCTGCTGCAAAATTGAATCTCGGAAAGTACGCTCGACTGGCTGCTTTCCTGTCGTCATTTCCAGCGGAGCGCGAGCTTTCTACAGCGGCGAAGAGAGAGAAGCCAGAGCGCCGTAAACACGTGCGTGCGAGGAACGATGCGAGCCGCCGAAAGGAGCAAATACAATCGGAGACCGGCGCAGTCCCCTCGCGATCGCCCCCAGGCACCCCCTCCTTATACAACAATCTTTATTCGTTTTCATTTTTCCCGCGTTCGAGGCACGTAATACAGTTTAAATGCGCCGCTGGGCCTGCGAGCGTTTCTTGCTTTTCGAACGGAAGTTCTCCTTTTTTTTTTTTTTTTTTTTTTTTTTTTTTCTTTGAGCGCCTTCTCGAGGTTCCGTGCGCTTTCCGGATCCCTTTTGAAAGGCCGAGCTGCAGCTCCGTTTGATTTCTGCTTTGGCTCGTGTCGTTGCGTTCGCCGGGTTCACGTTCATCGGTTTACGTTTTTGTTCCTTTCTGTTTTCCTCTCTCTCGCTCCGTTTCTTCAGACTTGGCAAATAACGGCACGCCGTCGGAGATTCGGCACTGCCACGGCATGCGGGGCCTTTTCTTTATCCCCCCCCCCCCCCCCCTATATTATTATTATTTTTTAATTTTTTTGCATCAAGGCGTTGTTCGTATATAGTTTAGCCTAAAATAAAGTCGAGTGAGTAACTTAGTTTGAGGAAAACGCAACATAGTAATGCGTACGCTGCTTCGAAGAATATGCCGCTTCTCTTCTATTCTGCTTCCGAAATAATATTGTCATGTTATCACTTCGTGTATATTCTTTTGTGAGCCGTTGAGCGATTCATCATGAACAAAGCGTTGGTCTGGCTCGGGTTTTCTGCGGTTTAGTAGCTTGACACGTGCTGTCTTTCTATACGGCAGATACAGAGCTTTCTTCCCGCCGTTTGATTCGCTTTCTGTTACTTGTGCGACTGTGCGCGCCTTCCAGCTGGCATACTTAATAAGTATGTTATAAAATGGAAACACATTGAAACAGTTCACCGAATGTGGCTGATAGAGACGCTTTTAGAACGTGACGCGAACCTGTAAGCGAAACTATGGGGCAGTGTTCTCGTGTCACTGTTTTCCACAGCAGTCACCCCTTTTATGTGTGCAGAATGTACAGTCTATCTCAAAAATTTAAAGGCCAACTCTGCCTGCCATTGCTGTATACTTTGCCTCAGGAACTTTCGCGCTATTTGTAATATGTAATACACGCGTCAATGTCATTATGCGAACAGCGTTGCTTTCACGGAGTACCAGGTTCACTTGATACGACCATGAGCTTCGTAGCGGTGTATCTTATTTTGTGCATTGCTATTGTAAGTTCTAATGTGACAGCTTTCTGCAGTGTGTTGACGTCGTGCCTTTTTTTTTTTCTTTCCTTCCTTGCAGGTAAGTGGAGAACATCGTTTGCCCTTGGAAATCTGACAAGCGGCGGAATTTTTATTCTTTCTTGGCGCGTATTTCCGATGCTGAATTCCGTACGTACTTCTTCTTTAGTAAATAAATGTCCTAACTTTGCTTTCCGGTCTCTGTTGTGAGCTGCCAGGTTGCAACCGTAGACTTGCTTTTAGAACGTCACTCGAACGTGTAAGCGAAACTATGGGGCAGTGTTCTCATGCCAGTTTATGCTGTGGAGGCTTTCCTGATTAAATTTTATTCTTCAGTTCCACACTGAGAAGAGCAATTAAGCAATTGCAAGCATTTAATAGAATATGTTTTCGTTGATTTTTCTTTACATTTTGTTAGAATTCCTCTAACATAAACGAAATAGAATCACATGGTATGACTATTTTCAGTTGGTTGTTCGTTGCCACCAATTCTCAACCAGCTTCGTTTTCTGCGATTATTAAAAACAAATAAAACAGGGAGGGTGCCGGTGATTTCGGCACGTCTTTTTGTGAATAATCAGCTGGAACACTGAACACTCGCTAGGTAGGTGTGCTGGTCACGCCTACATTACCAACGTTTCCTGTACGATAACTTCTCTGAAAATGGTCGGACAGCTCACCTACAGGGATTTCGTCGTAGCTTGACCGCCTCCCTGCTACGAGATAAATATTTCCTTTCGCGCGCATTGATTGCTGTGAGGGTCACGTGTACGAAGTCGTATCGCTACAGCATGTCTTTTTCTGACTATGGCAATGGATTTATGGTAATTAACTGCCTAAAAAAAACAACTGTAAAAGACATTGATTTTCCGTCAACGTTACTCATCGAGAAAAGTGCTTGAATTCAGAAAAAGCGCGTCTATTCTCTAAGTAAATATTTCCAGCTCATTCTGGTGGTTATGGTCTTCCCAACTGCCGTACTCATATGCTTGTGCCACTCGAGTGGTTAAGAAAAGATGACAATTAGAATATCGGTTAATGGCTTGTACAGACCCGTGCATTGAAATCAGTGATTCCATATACACAAGGATACCGCGCAACAGGCTCGGTCGTGAACTGAATGTGTCAGACTGACTAGTAAAGCAATCTCTCTCAAGGCAATCGAAGTGACTTTGTTTTATAATTGTCACTCGAGAGGTAAGGATCGTGTACTAGTGCCACCTTTAAAGGGTCGAAAAAAAATACAATGACGAAGATCTCGGTTGTGGCTTGCATGGATTCAATGCTGTTCGCCTGGCGATGTCATGAAGCATATACTTTTCACCTGCAAGCGGGCCACCGACGCCGAATGCCGATTTGTCAAATTCTGTGCGTCATTTAGTACAGCGTTAATAACATTCGGAGCCTTCCATACATCTACAAATCTCTTACAGAAGAAAAGCGTTGGGGTTGGGTGGGAGTTAGTGGAGGGGCTACATATGAGTAAACAGTACTGCGAGACAAAGGCCATTTTCGCTGTTTTTTTTTTATGCTGTCAACCACTTCAGGATCCTGTCTTAGCGATGCTCACTTATACGCCGCCATGTCCAGCAACCGGTCCAAACATCCACCATTCAGCAAACTGCTTGTTTCGTTTCGATCAGCGGGTCGGTCGTTTATAATTTTGAATATAGGCATTTGCTACCCTCCGTCTTTCTTGTTTCTATCTGTATGTCTCTCTCTCTTTCTCGCTCTCTCATTGTTTTTGTTTCTTTTTCTGAGCTGACTTGTTTCCTTTCTGTTTTTGCTGCTTTCTGGAATGTACAAGACGTGTGGACCATTCGGAGAACTTTGCATTCGCACGAATTGACTTCGGAAACAGAAGTGGTCGATCGTTTAGTTTTCTCTTTTTATTGCTTATCACGCACCACCGTCGCCGGTCATTTACGCAGTGAAAGCAGAACAAGCGCGAAAAAAACTAAACTTAAAAAAAAAAGAGTGAGGGAAGTGTGCCTTGAGGCTTGCCCCATGTAGTTGAAGGAAGAGCCGGACGCGCTGGATCGTGCCGAGAAGCTTGGGGAATAGCTGGCTCCATTTAGGAAATTGGACAACGCGCTGACGCTTCGATGAAGTAGACGGCGACAGTGGCATGCATATACTAGCAGTGTGTGTCGAGGAGGGGTGGGGGGGGGGGGGGGGAGGGTGTTGTGGCAGTGTTCGTGAAATGCTTCTTCCTGGGTCTGCATGTCGTATAGATTGCTCTGTTTTCCTCCCTGACGCTTCCGTCTAGTGAGGAAAGCGTGATGTTTGTGTCTGTTCGTTAGATACTGCGCAGAAACAGCGGTCAAAGAATTACTTGGTTGTTTTTTTTTTTCTTTGTTTGGATGTTCGCGCCCCTCCGTCCGTTGCCAGAGGGGGTCAGTCGTTGGGAATGCGCGACTTTTTGAACCCGCGTGTATGACCTTTTAGTGATGAAAACGTGCATCTCCAGACGCAGCGTTTGCCAGCCGGGTTTTCTTGTATTGCTGTGCATGGGCCGGGAGATGCGAGCCTAACACGGCCCGTAGACACTCGCCTGACTTCGCTTGACCCTGCCCGAGAGGCGATCCTATACAACCACGGGACCAGTCGCACAGCTAACGCTGACTACACCACTTGCAATGAAATCAAATAAACTAGTAAGTTTTGTTCACCAACAAATATTTTGAGGGAGAGTTTCCCTTACAGGATTCTCAAGGGGGCTCTTGCGTTTGTATCTGAGGGAAATCTTTCTTGCCGGTGTATAAGCTCGCCGCAGTCTGAGGAGGAGGAGGAATAAACGTTTTATTAAAATAGCAGACTGAGGTTCTTGCGGCTGAAGCCCCTACTCCAGGGCCCCACTGGCTCTAGCGGCTCGTTCGGCTTGGTCCAAGGTTGCCTGCTGGCTTCCCAGGTCCTGCCACTGCTTGTGACTGAACTACGAACGCTTCATATTGTTTTGTGCGGGTGTTTTCTTTCTTTCTTTCTTTCTTTCTTTCTTTCTTTCTTTCTTTCTTTCTTTCTTTCTTTCTTTCTTTCTTTCTTTTGTGCGAATAACAACAGTGCACTGAAAACGAAGATGAAGGAAGGCGTAGACAGATCAGACCGAACGTAGACGGAAGCAGCATCGGCCTGAAACGGTGCACCTAATACTCAGCAAGCATTTTTTTATTTTAGGGGCGAAGCTCCTTATAGCGGCACCCGTTCGTCCCTCGTAGTAGTAGTAGTAGTGTGCAACCAGTTGGCGTTGTGTGTCCGTATATGTATGTATACCCATATATACATATATATGTATAGTATAACCGGAAGCCGACTTCCGCTTCCGGTTCCACTTCCGGTTCCGCTTCCGGTTCCGGAAGCCAGCTTCCGGCTTCCGGAGAACGCTTCCGGGAGAAAAAAAATTCCGAAAGTTGTGTCCGTAGCGCGGAATCGAACCACGGACCCCTCGCTTCCCAACGCGCGGCGCTAGCCCACTACGCCACGAAGCGGACATGGACACACGCACCACGATGACAATAAATACCCAACATTAACGCAAGACCGCGCGTTTCTAACGCGTTTGTGCTAGCGCGTTACGGCCCGTGTAAGAAGGTGGTGTAAGACGCTGTGGCCTCTCCGCCTTTACTCTCTCAGCAGTCATGTGATGGCGTCGGCAAACGCGTTTTTCAACCACTTGTTCCTAATTTTCATTTTCATCGCATGAAAATTTTATTATCATCTTCTTCGGTGGTACGAGCTACATCGCTGCGATGTTTCAATTCGATCTCTCGCGGCACTTTTTTGAAACTTACGGATGACTGTAACAAGAGAAAAACGATAAAATAGGCAATTTCTCACCGTGCACTTTATCCTACCATATGACATAATTTCTTTGCCAACGCCCACAACGTGCAAAGGACTTCATGATAACTTCTCCTTTTCCTTAATTTCTATGTGCGCTCACTTGTGAAGCATATACCCTTTGAAACAACGAGGCACTCTAAATAAACGTACGATCCTCCTTCCACGGCGACGTACGACTCTCTTTCGAGGGTAAGCCGTCGAGAAATATTTTAGTATCCCGGTCTTTTCACAGTCAGTCATTAATGCGAAATTCTGTGGATCACTGAAGTCTGATTTCGTCGCTCTTAGAGGGCACTTTGCCCGCCTTAGTGAATCCATAGCGGTCAATCTGGCATCGCGTCGTGATTTCCGCTTAGACACTGCGTTACGGCCACTTTATTTAAACATCGCCTCCCCCATCCGAGTAATGTGTGCGCATGGGCGGTTAGCCCTTTGGGCGTGGTCTGGTTTAATTTGCTCTGCTGCACGAACTTTTTTTTTTTTTTTTTGCGCTATGTGTGCGGGGGAAGTGTCGGGGAAGGAACCGCGCAAGTCGTCACGGCGACGGCGGCGGCACCTAACGATCGGCGGGTGGGCGACCGACCTACACGATCTGTTCGGTAGCCACGCACAGCTAACTGCGAGCGAGGCCGAAGCGGTGACAAATGACGCACGGGGCCTGTGTTTCCGGGAGGCACGGAAACGGAGGATGCCAAAGAAACGTCGTGTCCTACACCGCCAACGCGACCTGTGTTCTCCATTGGCTGGCACGTTGCGGAAACTCTAGCGCCTTTCGGCAGTCACGCTGTACAGGAACGGGTGCTGAATGGTCTGTGTTCTCTTGGCGGAAAACATTCCCCTCCGTCCATAGACAGGGAGATGCACGCACGTCACACCTTATGGCTGCTTCTCAAGGCACCCGATCAAGTATATGTGCAAACGTCGAGAAAACGAAAATAAAGCAAAAAGCGCGTAAGCGTACGCATGGTTATGCTGTTTTGCTTTATGCTTTGCTTGATACCGCTATACTAAGAAATTTAGATTTGACTTGGCTGACATCACACACACGCGCGCACAGAGAGAGAGAGAGAGAGAGAGAGAGATATGGAGGTTCCTCTAATGCGCCATCGTGTTCCACTGGTGTTTCTCAAATCTGCATGCATGCGTTTGCTCGTAAATTCAGTTACCGCTGCTTGGCATTCTGACCAGTCGCGTTCTCAGTTCACGCCGTTGCATTCATAATATTGTTCCTAAGGTGAAATGCTATTATTGTGCGCTTGTGCTTCACTACGCTTGCCTACATGAGCGCGGTGAGTCACTTGAAACCCGCCGCTTCAGTTTATATAGTAACTTCCGTAGCAAAGAGCCGTCGATTCAAAATGGTTCTCTGGATTTTTTGTTCCATAAGGAACCCAATACCCAGTCCAGTATACCGTCCCTTTACGGCCATTTGTGATTTGGCAAATACATGTACAGAAACAACCCTTCTTGCGGCATTATGTTAAATTGAGCGGCCTTTCTTCTCGATCTGTTCGTGTGCCGGCACCCAGTCCCAGCGATATTGTCATAATGCGCGCAGCCGTTCGCTAATTTGATTAAAACCATGTGTGGCAGAACGATATGGGGAGCGTAAACGCAGTTTCGCCCCGGCTTTGACATCGGAGGAACCGCAGGGTTGCACGGATGCCGGTTATGGAAGGACGCCCGCGGAGTGCGCGGCTTCCTTTGATATGCAGATAAGCCGGCGTGTCGAAGGACGCCTGCGCTTTTATGTAGTTTTCGACTCGGCGCGCAAGCCTAACTTGCCGGGCCATTCGTGCGACTCTGCGTGACCCGTAAGTAATGAAAACGCTGTATAACGCAAGAATTTGTTATTTTTCTTCCCTCTGAAACTCTCAGTTAATCAGACGCATTTAATTCATCCGGGTAATCTTGCTGCAGTGTGCACTTACGAAGACCGTTTCTATGGTCTTAGTTGTGCGCGAAAATCGCCACTAAAAGTAGCTTTGATGAAGCCGTTCGTTAACTTGTGTGCAAGCTGGTTCAGGTTCTTCTGCCGACCTGGCCACACGGAATAGCTCCGATTTCGAGATATCTTAAGAACAATAAAAAGTATGTGCTGAGCGAGATGGTTGGTTGCAGTGGCGGTGGTGCTTATATAGATACATGAAATTTCAAAGCTGCACTGGTAGATAGTATAAGTAGATAGTATCATCTCTTGGTGGGGTTTGTGCATACGGCGTCGGAATTTGCGTTAGGTTTTGCTTCCCTGGCTTTCTCTCTCTCTGCAACCGGACGTTATTCTGGTTAACCTCCCTGCCTTCTGCCTTTCTCTTTCCTCCTCCTCCTCTCTCTGCAACTCTAATGAATCGCGCTTTGGTCAGTAATTTGTGCTAAGAAGTTTTTATTTATTTATTTATTTATTTATTTATTTATTTATTTATTTATTTATTTATTTATTTATTTATTTATTTATTTATTTATTTATTTATTTACCATGCACTCACAGCGTCTGCCGCCATTAGGTAAAGTAGGATGGTTCAGACGGTTCGCAAAAATTACAGTTAATGGCAGCTCCACATGGCAGTTAATTAAAATCTCAAAAGATGATAATACGGGATACATGCACAGAACACGAACCATTAGAGCTCGTATACCACGAAGAACACACAACAGGGCGTACTCCTCAATTTCCGTGGCAATTTCTGTAAGTTCTAATTGCGGCGCTTTAGCGAGCACTGGCAACGCTCGGCGTCTGGTGGTTCACGTTATTCGGTGGGCTACTGGGTCGCGGAGGACATAACTTCCACATCCTTGTCGCCTTAACTGTGCTCGTGCGTTGAGGCTTCACTGAAACAGGAAACAGCGTAGGTAACATAGGCTGCCGAGAATGCTCGCTTCACGGACTAGCGCCGCTTCGCGCTTGAGTTTTGATTCAGGCTGGTTTCGCGGTAGTAGATAAGAAAGAGAAAACTACGGCGCACTTATACTGCTCACTGCTCTTCCGAGGTGTGGTGCCGTATATAGTGAATGCACCATTTACCAACGCTCCATTCAACCAGCGAGAGCACAGACGTTTCTGTCGGGTGCGCACACGACCCGATGAAGCCGATATCGAAAGTTCGCGGCCTCGGACAAATTAGACAACGATCAAGCTCGCCCCATGCACTTTTTTGAGCATACCAATATACAAGGTGGCCCCTATACAGGAAACTTCCCTCCGAGATTGCGCGTACAGTACCGTGTTTCCCAATTAAAGCTGCGCTCTCGAGGGCTGTCGGGAGAAGGGCACCGCGCCGCTATTCGACTTTATTCTGACCCTTCTGGCAAAGGCACGAAAGTGCATCCGCTGCGCGTCGTGTCTAGCTATGTTTCTTTTTGCTGTTCCCAAGCTGCTTTCGCTCTTCAGCGCCTCTTCCCAACTGCTCTACCTCTCGTGTCATCCTCCCTCCCTTCCTACCCCCTTTTCGCCCCAGCTCTTCTCTCCAGCCGGTTGTCCACCCTGCGTGTCAGCTGCGCGAGAGGGGATATTGAACGCCACGAGACAGCGGCTCCGCTCGGGCGATATAAGACACGCGACCCCGTAGAGAACGCTGCGTGCCACTCTTTCACTTGTAACCTATCCCCACTTACCTGTTTATAGTGTTCTCTCCCCATTTCCCCCCCTTACATTCATGGTTCTTCGCCGCGCAACGAGAACACACACGCACCCTTTTTCCCGTTGCCTGTATATATGCAGAGCTCGTTCCTTTCTCCCAGCGCCGAAGCCTCGCGTCTTAGAAACGCTTCCCTGCGTGTGTTTCGTCTGTGCGTTGAAGGTGCTCCCGCTCTCCCTTGTCAGGTCTCCTTCCTAAGTAATAGAATGCTTCCTTACTTTCATTTTTTGTACCCTTCTTGTTCCCGCCCGCCGGGTGACTGCCCTATCGCCGACGCGTCGTCAATACTCCCTCGGCGCGTCGTCGTTCCTCGAGGGGGAAAGAATATTTGCACTCGTCTAGTTTTACTCGCTCGACGTCGCCGCCTTACGTCGTCGGTTTGTCGTCGTCTTCCACGAAGAAGAGTTTGCTTCCCGTGAGGAGGAAAAGAAGACTTGCGGAAAGCCGCCGCGCGTCTGTCGGCGACACCCGAGGCCTCTCCATATAGCGCACCTCTGCTGCACAGCCAGGGGCGACGCCTTTTCGCTTCTGTTACGCCGTTCTCCATGCACCGGCGCTGGAAATTGATACGCCCCTACTCCTCCCGCCTCACGTGACGTTTTCGGTTATGCTTTTTTTTTTTCTGTCTCGGTTGTTGCAGCATAGCAGGGCCCCTTAGTTTCTTGTTGGCACCAGTGCTGTGTGTAGGTTTCTCACGTTTTATCATTGCAGAAACGAAGGAAGCGTGTCCTTTAACGTTTTCCCTTTATGCTCTTCAGAAAACGTACGTTTAATAGCAACTACTGCTCCGAGCCCGCTTGCAAAACCGATCGAAGATCGAAACTGACGGAGAGATATTCATTGCTCTCTCTTATGGTTGTTGAGGGTCAGTTTGTTTAGTGTGTACAAATTATTGTGGGTTCAGCAAACATATAATTGGCAGATCTAAGCAACTTCGGGCGTCTTATACCACTGTCGCACGCTCGCTTTCCATGGCCACAGTTTTGATCGGCTTGGAATTCGACCGCCCAACTGTGGGAAACATCCCCGCGCGCTTTCCCGTGACGAGAGGCTGTTATCATCTTCCTGAAAACGCGATCGGATCCCTCAGGTATGGGAATCATTCCCGCGCGTTTTCCCGTGACGAGATAATCGCCTTCATCCCCGAGAAAGCGTCACCCCTCTACGCTCTGAGCATACGCAAAAGCGAGCACCCAAAGGAGAAGGCGCGAAGGGAAAGAGGTCGTCCACTTAACAGCCTGACAAAGGCAGTGACACTTCCACAAGTTCACCAGGGAGACATCGGCTACCACAAGACCGCGAGGGATTATTTAAGGCCGTCCTGGCCCCCGTGTTAGACATAACCGCTCGAGACTCTGATAGAGTCACAACCATGTACCAATGAAGTGAATACAGTCTTTTCTGTTTTTCATCATCGCGGTGCCCGCCTTCGTCGCCGTCTCATGATTCTTTCGGTGACGACCCACCTCACCCGGTCGAGATCGTATCACCACTGGAACCGAAAGACATTAAAACCAAGGGGCACTGAAATCCGCCAGCCCCATTGGCTTTCTTCATTGCACCGAACAGCCAATTAGACGAGCGGATTTCAGTGGCCTTTGGTTTCAACGGTCATTGAAAGCGAGCGTGTGGGGCTCCTGCATTACTTCACACGACGGGCGATGAGGGCGCATGGCAACGCAAGGATAGAAAGAAAAAATGTTTCCAGACATCTGTCAACTGAACACGAGTGCTGAGCAGGCAAGATGAAACAACGCGAGGTCATGTTTCTTGCTTGTACCTCACGTTGCACATCCCGGGAGCGAACGCGGCATCCGAATGTCCTCCGCCGCGACAAAGATTCTCTCTCTCTCTCTGTTCTTCGCTGGAATTTAGGTTGTGTTTTTCCAAAAGTTGCACAAGTCTCCAAATCTCTCCATTATTTTTTTTTTTAAGTGACTGACTTAGAACGAGCTGTTTACTTAAGCTGCCGCCTGTCACTTATCTCGTACCTCTAAACAAATACCTCTCAAGGCGTTGTTTTGCACTTGCCTCATATAAGTTGCATATTTACGGGCTTCGCTGTCTAGCATGGCGTGGTTCTTTGGTCTCCGTTTTGCCGTATGAGACGCACTGCGTAAGGTACTGCCGCGATACGGCGTCGGTCGCGGACCGGGCCTTTTACTGGCGAAATGAGTCAGCCATTGCAGCATCCAAAATTCAAAACGTCGGCGGTTGGTGCGTTTAAAAGGGGGCGCTCACTCCACCCTTTTGCTCGGTACTTGAAAAGGTTCTCTTCTATAGCGGCGTATTATTACGGCAGCCGCCGTAAGAGATGCGCCTCTTAATGGACGCGTTGCGCGACGCACTCGTATACTCAACCTCCTCCTACGTGTCGGCGTGGCTTCCTTGCAGCGCGCGCTCTGGTTGATGAGCCTCTTCGCGAAGAGTTGTCTTTCGCCGTCGATGAATGGAAGCCGCCGCGTGCACCCCTTTCGGTGGGCTCTCATCTCGCACTTTGCGTCCCTTTGTCGGGCTCTCAGCTTGTGTACAGAAAGGGTATAGCCGTGTACCGCGCGCCGGGTCATCATCGCGGGACAACGGCTCACACTGGAGTGGATCTCTACACAGGGACTTCTCTTCCGCGAATGACTCCGTTATGCGAGGGACGTGTCGAGCGTTAACGCACTGCCTACGTCTTGTCGCAACGAGCGTGCTCTTTCTGGTGAGACCTTTCCGATCCTTAACGTTCTCATGAGTACAACTGCGCCGGAAGCGTAGTTTCTTGTACTGTCGAAATAAAGAACAGTGCTCATAAAGATGCGGAGAGAGAGAGAGAGAGAGAGAGGTAATCATATAGCTCGAGGCAAGCGTGTGAAAGGAAGGAGATCAGACTGAGTATGGCTTACTATGTGGAAGCATCACAAGCGAACGCAAATTGCGAGTTATGTGTGTCTGATGTTATCATGAGGTCAATTGGACGGACGTTATCGTATTATAACGTTATCGCTTGGACTAACGTCTATCAGGCACCTTCACCTCCTAGAACACAGTTAATAATGATGATGATGATGATGATAACAAAAGGGCCAAAGTGGTCGGCGTAGCTCACAGAAGAGGCCGTTCACCGTAGCTCAAATGAACGGCAAGATAGAAGTTGCTTCTTGATCAAATTAAACTTTCTCAGAGTTCTCGCCTGCAGACAAATGCATACCCGCACCTACGGTTAAAACATGCCATCCAGCCCACCGCATACGTAGACACTTGCCTGTGGTGCGGAGGCCAGCCAACTCTCGCCCACATTACGGGGGAATGCGAGCGCAGGCCACACAAAATTAATACGCCTCAAATTCCGGAGCGAAATTTCAGAACGGAGCATTGGCAGACCTTGCTCGCCAGCGAGGAAAAGGAGGCCCAAGGGGCCCTCCTCGACCAAGCACGGCGGGCAGCTGAGGCCATTGGAGCCCTGGTCTAGAGGCCCCACCCACCTGCTTCCACAACCATTTTCGTGTACAATAAACGTTTTTCAATTCAATTCAATGAAGTTCAATTTTTTTATGGATGTATACTACAAAATCACTTACGTTCTGTCCGCGAGCGACCAAGTCACAAGAGTGCGCCCAGGAGCTTGTGGTGAAACAGCTGATAGCCTGGTTTCTCGCTTTTCTGAAACCGTGGTCGTTTCAAGAAGGACTCGTCGTCCGGCAACCAAGAAGCAGATGACTGCGACTGTCAACTAGGCAATGATTTGCGCCAAGTGGTTTTCACACCAAGTGGTTTTCACACCGACAAGCGCGACCTTCTGCAGCCTCCCCATTCACCCCTTCATTGGGAAACCAAAGCTCTGCGGCAAAGAAGCACGAAAAAGTTTAAGAATAATAGTAGAGGTGGCTGTATAAAGGCGCTTCTTTTTACTATTCGCGCTTCATTTCTTGTTACGGTTAAACCATGGCTTCACACACGCATTTTTGGCGATTGCTAGCAACTGCTCTACAGCTGTGGCGAGTTAAGTAAGCTTGAGCACTATGTAGCGTAAATATGTGCAGTGAAATGTGCACTGTATACAAATTGAGGTTTTGGTGTCGCCTTGCGCATGCTGGCAGCGCATCCGTTGAGCACTTCTATCTCCGGATCCTCCCCTCCCATAATTTTATTTTGTTACTTAAGGTGTGTCCTATAGTTTCTTATCATCTTGACCCCCTGCTTATTTTCAGAAAACTGCCTTGACGTTGTGGTAGGCATATCGAGTTCGTACGGTGCGTAATGACTGGTGCTAAGCCGTTTAATTATCTTCTGAATCAGCTATTTCTGAAACCTATATTGTGTTTCGAGCAGCGCTGTCGATAAAGCAAATATTGTGAGCAGTACTTGGAAGCTCGATTAAACGTGGCTTAGGGCGTGGTGAAACGAGAACAGGCGCAACGCTTGCCGATGTCAAAGCAATCGGGGAGCGAACGTGCCGGCTGGGCCCACCTTTCTTATTAGCCACGCATGCTTTCCATTCCCCGAGCGATTCCCTTTTTTTTCTCTCTCTCTCTCTCATGTGCTTAGGTTTCCCCCCTTTACCGTGACTCTGAACACCAAACGGCTTTTGGAGAAAAATGCTCCGGATGCCAGCGAGCGTACCACTTTCACCTGCGCGCGTTGCCGCTTTGTTTCTGAAAGCGGTGTTGCCATTGTTTGCCGCTATAACTCTTGGTGATGGCGGGAATATGTGCTTCTTCGGTTCCTTCTCCTCGACCACCATACTTAGGCAAGAAAAATATGTATGACCTGCATCGCAATTGGCTTTCAGTTTCGTCGCAGTCGGCGGTAGCAATTCTCTAAGAAGCTTTATTAGTTTACCTATAGCTCGGTTTTATTTTTTATGCTTTCGAGATCTTTATGAAGAAGGGTTCGCTTGAGCTTTCATGTAGTCGTGTATGCTATGTAAAAGTGGGCGGCACATGTAAACTCTACAAATAGCGCTTCCGAAAGCACTTTTTGTACGCGCTGATGTTTTTCTTGTGTCAATATTACAGGCAAGCTGTGCACAAATGGGGAACTGAGGACAAAGATAGTCAGTCTTTTCCTTTTTTTTTCGTTGTCTTAACTAGACAGACATAATTGATCTGAATTGGACTAATTCGGGCTCCGCGCTCGTTCTCCAGATGAGCGCCATGTCGTCGAAGGAGCGTCATGGCTATAAACTATATTTCATTTCAAAGATGGAGTTGGTCGAGCCTTTCAGTTCAAGACCTCTCTGGTGCAGTTATTTAGCGTCGCGCTGATGAACTACACCATGTGTTTCGGTGCTGGCAAGGAGGCGGCCTAGATCAGCCGCACAGCTGGTGCAATGAAGGTGTGAAGAGATAAGGAAAAAAAAAAGGGGGAGGAATGGTGTCACATGAATCTATTAAAATTGTTTTAATAGTCTGCCCCCGATATTTAAGACAAAGAAAGCCTTTAGAATTTCATTTTGTCAAGTCGGGGTATCAGTAATTTCGCCCGGCGTTTTCTCCCTTGGGGCGTCTTCGTTGGTATTCAAGCACGGGGACGCTTTTCTTGCAATTTACAACTTTATTATTGCGATAGCAATTATATGGACACTCAAAAGCAGATTTCTGCCGTCGGCGTCGCCGTCGCCGTCGCTGTCGCCGTCGCCGTCGCCGTCGCCGTGAGGTTCCGTATGACGTCAATGGAGATGAAATCATCGCCGCGCGCCGAACGCTGTATGTGCGAGTGAAAGGGCGCGAGGGACGCGCGCTTTCACGGGGAGTGAACGCACGGCGGAGAACAAACGCGCGTTCTGCTCTGTGCTCCCTTAAGGGCTGCAGAAGTAGGCGTCTCTTTCCTCCTCTACAATCACCATGTATGTAGAGCAAACGTGCCTTCTTCCGACGCACGAAAAGCCGGGGGGGGGGGGGGAGTGGGAGGGAAGGGAGGCGACGTTTAGCTGCGGCACCAAGTGCCTATTTATATCAGAGGCTCTGGCAACAGTCACCAACGCCGCACGCATTTTGAGCGAACGCGGACAAAACGCCGACGGCGTCGACAACAGTTCTGCGTGTTGCCGGTGCTGCTGCATGTCCAAGTTTATACAGCTGATAAAGCTGCTATCATTACTCCGTATAGCTCTCTTCAAATTTGCTATCGCAATTGATGCTTCACCTTTCAGGTGAAACTGCGACAACTTTTTTATTGATTCTTTCATTTTATTTCCTGATTTTAAATTATTTTGATTGGAAATTAATTATGGTGTTTTTGTCATTTCTACATTTTCTTTCTTTCTTTTTTTTTCTATCTTGGGCGCGCTGCAAAACATCGTGCGAGCACTCACTTGTGCGCCACTCTGCCTCGGGCTTGTTTTTCGAGTTGCGCACGACGCTTTCAACATGATTATTACTTTCGAGATCGGGCTAAAATTCCGTTTCATCGAGCATATCGTTGCGCGTTTTCCCTTATTTCCAGCAGCCTCTCGTGCTGTCTCGTTTTCTCCTCATTGACACTCCAAGACAGAATCAGCCGGACAAATATAGTGCCATTTGAAGTGTGCATTTTTTACTCGTTCATGACCACAGACGGGTGGCACCCAAACCTTATGTGTCGAAACTTGCATACATACCTCTAAATGATTCATCGAATCGCGCAACTATACTGAAACAGCGCGACTGACACAAGGACACACAGAGACACAAATACCACAGAACAAGCGCTGACTGCCAACTTGGTCCTCAAATTGCCTACAATTGTTCCTCAAATAAAAATTCAGTTGGCAGTCAGCGCTTGATCAGCAGTATTTTTGTCTCTGCGTGTCCTTGTATCAATCGCGCTGTTTGAGTATAGTTCTGAACCTAAAGCAACATAGACCTCGCCAAGATGTTACCAATTGAATCGCACAAGGGTTGGTGATTCGGAAAAGAGAGGTGGAGGAGGAGAGAAATAGGGAAGGCGGGGATGTTAACCAGAAATGCGTCTGGTTGGCTAAGAGAGAAGTTCACAGGAAGATGGAGGCTTGAACGGAAGAACAGTAGTAGAACAAGGAATGTCGCTAGACTTGTCTTTGTTAGGAAAGCCAAGACAAAGTCCCTTTCTCGAAACGCTTGCTTCAGCCACATTCCTTGTTCATCACTCAAAGCTTGGCGAATGTTAGCTGTTGCACAATCACACGTGTTCAAATCTTCAGGAGGAGGGAACACTGTGTGAGAGAATTGTTCAAGCGCTCATGAACCCTCGGTTCAAATGAGATTTTAGTGGGATGCAAAAAATTTATTTCGTTAGCATGCCTCGCAATCTTTCGATTCGATTCATTTAGCCACTTATTCGCCTTACTCTTTGCTTGAACGCTGGCCGAGGGTGTCATCCATAGCTGGTTAAGGGAAGGGTGCAGATTGTAGCCCTCGGTCTTCGTGTGTCGCCTAGAGTCTGAGACGGCGACCGACACTTTGTCTTTCGGGTCTATATGAGTGGTGGCGGGGGCGAGTCGGCTTTCTCCGGCTTCCGCCGCTCTCTCGGCCGGTTGCAGTGCGCTTCTGGAAGTGCGTGCCCTCCCTTTCCCGTCAATGAACGCACTCGTCGTCTATTGTAAAGACGCGGGCTCCTTCGCCAACTCACGCTCGGCTGGTTGCGTGACAGCGGCCGGCTGGCCCGACTCCGTTGCTCGCGTGCTACTCTGCTCGCCCCGTCTTTCTTCCCCGTGGGGATTGATGCGCCGATTGGAGCAGCCGAGGGTAGCGGAAGCTTACGCAGCCGGAAAACGGATATGGGCGAGGCTTGGCTGACCTGCGTCCCGTTCCTGCTTCCACCTTCCTTTCCGCTCCCTCCCTGTCCTGTACCCTCGGAGTCTTAGCTTCGTCCTCGAGTACGGTGCGAAGATTGCCCAGCGACATGATTTTTCTCGACATTTATGGTTGCTTCGGAAATGCCTTGCGTGCCTCTCCTCTGTTTTGTTATCGCTGCCCTACTGATGTACTTACTGTTATATGCCGCTGTATCCTTGATCAAACGACTTGGTTCCGTGCTTAACGCTGGCTCACATAGCTTCATATTTCCAGCGTTAAGTTTTTATCTCGAGCATCTGTCATCAACTCAAGCCATTGCTCCGCTTCGGTCTTTCCACTCCAAGAGCTGCGACACTCAGTTGTTGCGAACGCTTTTGCTTCCTTCGTGCCATTACTGGCATATTCTCCTTGCTTCTTTCGCGCAGTTTAAAATTACTAGTTGCCGATAGTAATAATACTCAGATTGAAATCAGCGTGCAGCGACTGATTGCGCGACAAAAGTAATGTGCATGGTATTGCTCGCAGTCTTGCTTCTTCCCTTGTCAGTAATGCCCTTTTTGAATCACGATGGTTATCGAAACTAACCACCATGTGATAACTTTCTTATTTTGCCCCTCCTCCACGCTCCCTACTCATGTATCATCAATACGGAGTAGTATTTCCGTCCGTTGCTTTAGTCGCTCTTGACTCTAGGCAGCAGCAAATTCTGTGTTGTCTGGTTCTCTTCTTTTGTGTCCCTGTCTGCGTGCCTTACCTTCTTTCACTATGAATCCGTACCAACTCGCTCAACTTTCTGTAGTTCTAAAATTCTGTAGATTTACATGAGTCTGTGGCAAGAAAAAAAATTTATAGCTCAGCAGCGGCCATGGAGCCTTAGAAGAGGAAGGGAAAGGCAGAAAAAAAAAATCGTCTAGATCAGCATGAGTATCAAGTTACAATGTTTCCATTGGCTTGCGGCAACTTGACAATTCATTTGAAAAGTTCCATAATTAGGTTTTGTTACGTTTGATTTTGTTACGTTTGACCAGAACAGGAATTGGCTTCACTGGTGCAGTATTTGGCTAATACCTCCCAAATGACTCGTAAAATTTACCCATGGCCCACAGTCCCCAGCGGCTGCGGTGCACCTGACCAAGGCGGTGGTCAGACCTGCGACGCGGCAGAGGGTGCTAAGAATCTCTGGGTCCGGACAGGCCGCCAATAAAAACTGAACCTGGTAACGTTCAACACGCGCACCCTATCGAGTGAGGCTATAGCTTAGCAGGACTATTTGAAGAATTACCAGGTATTGCCTGGGATATTATTGGCCTTAGTATACGGTGAGAAGAACTGGTGAGGCTTATACAATGCTAACAGCCACGTCCTCTGCTACAGAGGTCTTCCAGGTAGGAGAGAATTCGGAGTATGATTTCTAGTCCATAAGGACATAGCGGGCAGCATTGATGAATTCTACAGCATTAATGAGAGGGTAGCAGTCGTCGTAATACAGCTGAATAGGAGGTACAAAATGAAGGTAGCATATACAAGCCTACGACCCAACCTCTAGTCACGATGATCAAGAAATAGAACAGCTTTATGAAGATGTTGAATTAGCAATGAGAAAGGTGCAAACTCAGTATACTGTCGTCATGGGTGACTTCAATGCAAAATTGGGGAAAAATCAGGCTGGCGATGCAAGCAATTGGCAGCTAGGGCATCGATTCTAGGAACACAAGAGGAGAGATGGTAGAATTCGGGGAAAGGAATAGGCTCCGAATACCTTCTTCAGGAAGCGCAGCAACAGGAAGTGGACATGGAAAAGCCCTAATGGAAAAACAAGGAATGAAATAGATTTCATACTCTCTGCCAATCCCAGCATAGTGCAGGATCTAGAAGTGTTAGGTAGAGGAAAGTGTAGTCACCATAGGTTAGTGAGGTCTAGGATTTCTCTCGATTTGAAGAGAGAAAGAATAAAGTTAGTCATGAAGAAACAGGCCAGCCTAGACGCAGTAAGGGTAAAAGCAGACCAATTCAGGCTGGTGCTCGCAAGCAAGTATGCAGCCTTAGAACATGAAGATGAAGACAACATAGAGGTAATGAATGAAACCGTAACTAGGCTGATCTCAGAAGCAGCAATTGAAGTAGGAGGTAAGGCACCAAGGCAACCAGTAGGTGAGCTCTCCCAAGAAACAAAGGACCTAATAAAGAAACGACAAAATATCAAAGTGTCCAACTCGAGAGCTCAGATAGAATTCGCTGAACTGTCCAAACTGATCAACAAGAAGAAAGTAAGGGTTATCCGAAATTATAATGTGGAAAAGATTGAGGAAGCAGTAAAATATGGATGCAGCATTAAATCAGTGAGAAGAAAACTAGGCATAGGACAAGGCAAAATGTAGGCACTGAAAGATAAGCAGGGTAATACCATCAGCAATTTCGATGACATAGTAAAAGCAGCGGAAGAATTCTGTACTGACCTATACAGTACGCAGAGCAGCCAAGCTACTTTTATTTTAAGTAGTGTTGAACAGGATACAGAAGCCCCTTCTATAACTAGCGATGACGTTAGAAGGGCCTTGAAAGACATGACCAGGGGAAAAGCTGCTGGAGAAGATGGAATAATAGTCGATATAATCAAGGATGGAGGAGATACCACACTTGAAAAGCTTGCGGCCTTTTATACGCAATGCCTCACGACTTCAAACGTACCAGAAAGCTGGAAGAACACCAACATTATACTCATCCATAAGAAGGGAGACGTTAAAGAATTGAAGAATTATAAACCCATTAACTTGCTCTCAGTATTGTATAAAATATTCGCCATGGTAGTTTCAAATAGAATCAGGGCAACGCTTGACTTCAGCCAACCAAGAGAACAGGCTGGCTTTAGGAAGGGATATTCTACAATGGATCATATCCATATGATCAACCAGGTAATAGAGAAATCTGCGGAGTACAATCAACCTCTTTATATGGCTTTCATAGATTATGAACAAGCATTTGATTCAGTAAAGATACCAGCAGTCATAGAGGCATTACGTAACCAAGGAGTACAGGACGCATACGTGAATATATTGGCAAAGGATGCATACGTGAATATATATTGGCAAATATCTACAAGGATTGCACAGCAACCTTGGTTCTCCACAAGTAAGGTAGAAAGTTACCTATCAAGAAAAGGGTCAGGCAAGGAGACACAATCTCTACAATGCTATTCACTGCATGCTTAGAAGAAGTATTCAAGCTTTTACACTGGGAAGGCTTAGGAATGAGAATCAACGGCGAATATCTCAGCAACCTTCGGTTTGCAGATGACATTGTTCTATTCAGCAACAGTAGGGGACGAATTACAGCAAATGATTGAGTACCTTAACCGAGAAAGTGTAAGAGTGGGGCTGAAGATTAATATGCAGAAGACAGAGATAATGTTCAGTAGCCTGGCAAGGGAACGAGAATTCAGGATTGCCAGTCAGCCTCTAGAGTCTGTAAAGGAGTACCTTTATCTAGGTCAATTACTCACAGGGGAACCTGATCATGAGAAATAAAATTATGGAAGAATAAAATTGGGCTGGAGTGCATACGGCAGGCATTACCAAATCCTGATTGGGAGATTACCACTGTCGTTGAAAAGAAAAGTCTACAATCATTGCATTCTACCGGTGCTAACATATGGGGCAGAAACTTGGAGGTTAACAAAGAAGCTCGATAACAAGTTAAGGACCGCACAAAGAGCGATGGAACGAAAAATGTTAGACCTAACGTTAAGAGACAGGAAGAGAGCGGTGTGGATCAGAGAGCAAACGGGGATAGCCGATATTCTAGTTGACATTAAGCGGAAAAAGTGGAGCTGGGCAGGCCATGTAATGCGTAGGATGGATAACCGGTGGACCATTAGGGTTACTGAATGGATACCAAGAGAAGGGAAGCGCAGTCGAGGACGGCAGAAAACTAGGTGGAGTGATGAAGTTGGGAAATTCGCAGGCGCAAGTTGGAATCAGCTAGCGCAAGACAGGGGTAATTGGAGATCGCAGGGAGAGGCCTTCGTACTGCAGTGGACATAAATATAGGCTGATGATGATGATAATGATAATTAGGTTTCTTTACGTTTGATCAAATATGGTCGAAAAAAGGATGACGCCGGAGTCACCCTTGTTACGAGAGTGTTTGTCCCTCACGGATGCCATGTCCCCGTGTCCAAATGTATGGCTCCAGCGACGTTACGAAACATCGTTTTTTTTTTTTTTTCGTTAGACGTGACATGCAAAAGGAAAACACGCACAGAAAGTGCTGTGACGCATTGTATGTTCGGTCCTTTCTTTTGTGTGTCTCGTCTAGCACCCCAAAGCAATGTTTGTTAAACCCAACATCTTTTCCTATAGTGACATTCCTTGTTCATACACTGTTTTTCGCTTAAAGCCTCCATCTTATTGGGTAGTTCGGTCTTGGTGGAATCCAGCATATGGGTTCATGCTTCGGCCACCTGAAATCTTAGTTCATATCGAAATATTTTAATGATGCGACAGCATTTAAAAGCTCGAAACTGTATTTGCTGTTCCCGCCCGTTTTCAGCTTTACGCAATCATCGCTATCGTGTCCATGTCGTCGTCAGGCATCTCTTGATCATTATATTTGCCCTCGATATATGACGAAGATAAAGAAACTTGGCCTGCTGCCTTGACTGGAGATTGAACATTTGGCCCAGTGGCAATGTGCAATTAAGATCCAGACGCCCTAACCACTGTGATATTGCGCAGCTTCGGCTCTTGCTAGTTCCTGCAGTGCTCTTTGCACCAAGCACGCAAAAGAGCGGGGGCAGCTAAGCATGATCAATACTTTTTGTTGTGTGTGTGTGTGTGTGTGTGTGTGTGTGTGTGTGTGTGTGTGTGTGTGTGTGTGTGTGTGTGTGTGTGTGTGTGTGTGTGTGTGTGTGTGTGTGTGTGTGTGTGTGTGTGTGTGTGTGTGTGTGTGTGTGTGTGTGTGTGTGTGTGTGTGTGTGTGTGTGTGTGTGCGTGCGTGCGTGGCGTGTGCGTGCGTGCGTGCGTGCGTGCGCCGGGGGGGGGGGGGGGGGCGTGTCGCTTTCCTAGCTACTGGAACATCTTTCTCTGACTGGAATTAAACGTTTCAATTCACAGAACCCGACTTCTCTACTCAAAGGGGTTTTTCTTTTTCTTCTTTCTGGGAAGGGAAGGGGGCGAATGTTATATACCGGTCATCTAATCTCGTAATATTGGTGCGTCTGTTGTGGTGCGCTTATAACCTATATTACGCGCACCGAACAGGTGTGTCTTATCATCGCTCTTTCAGCTTGAACGCTACATAGAACTAATGAGACCGAGCATGACGGCTTTATGCTCGAGAGTTACAGTATGGTTAGCGCGCATTTGTCTCGACTTGCTTTGCTGCTGCTTCGGAGTTGCGCCCCGAAGTACCGCTTTTATGGGCGCCTCTCGCAACCGCCTGCTTCCGCGATGTCTTCTCGGTTGTGGTCAATGGCGGTTGCTCCCAGCAAGCGCCGGCACTAAAGCTTGGCTTCGTTATCTAGACCCGTGCTGCTCTTCGGGTTCCCGATGTGCTCTGACTGTTCTGTGTGTGGGTGTACCTTACGCCCTTAATGGCCATTTTGCTTGGCACAGTTGCTATCGTTCGTTCTTTAGGTTGTCACTTTCAAGGCTTGGAACGCCGTATATTGCTCTGTCAATTGATATATTTTTTTTATTCGTTATACTACCCTTCCTTTCCTTGGGTGACGCCTAGATAAAACTTGTGTGTGGAGATGAAAAAGAAAAAAACGAAACCTTGCCTTAACGTCATTTGTTGTGGTGCCATAGCTCAGGAATGTTCATAGCTATGTTACGAGCAACATGACGCAAAATATGTGCAGAAAGGGGGTGAAAAGAAACATAACGCTCCATAGTTCACACTGAAGGCTTCCAGACGGAGCATGATTGAAACAACTTTATTGCAGACGGAGCATGAATTTTTGCACCTATCGCATCACTTTCTCATTTGGCTAGTATATCTTAGTTTGCACTTCTTGGCACCGTTTTCGTTTCTCTGCTTTCCTTTACTTTTTTTATTTTTTATTTATTTATTTTTTCGTCAGAGATGTCGATATTTTTAGTGGCATTTCGTCTTGGCCGTATACATGTATTCATCGACCAGACCGCTCTGCTTCCATGAATGTGTATCTGGCCTGCCGCGTGCATCGAAAACGGCGTGATCCGACGTGGCGCCACCGGTCAAGGAACCACCACCGTGGCGCCACCGGTCATGTGAACGCGGTACAAAAAGCGTGCATGAGGAACGCACTAGGAACGCCGTTGCACGTGGAAGCCGACGTGTCCCATCCCCCGCAAGTAGCGCCGTTCGGGCCAGCCAAGCGGCCGCAAATGCAACTACGGCTCGGACGCTCTTTCCCATTGCAGCCCGCGCGACGCGGCAGGCCGTGCATCTGGCATACAGAAAGGGAAATGCGCCATGTTTCTCCCTCCACGTATATGTCCCGCTTTCTACGGCTTCAAGCGTTCGCTTTACTGCATATTACTGAACCCGCGCAGAAGAGGAAGCGCTGATTTCGGATAATCAGGGTCAGGATTGAGCCGCGTCTCGCACGTTAGTGCTTTTCTTCAGTGCTGGGCTTCTCGGCCTGTAGTCACTATCGGGGTTAGCCGGCGCGCGTTCTTATGAGCGACCACCTTCATGACTTCGGCTACTGATTGACTGACGCTACGTCCAGAATTCTGCGCCGTATAGTGATGATGTGTGCGCTCTCTCCTTCCGCTCTGCGTTTCGCTATACTACCCGCTTCTCATCTTCTCTTCGTTGCAAGATTCTAAAGCGTGCTTTTCATCTTGCAGAAGGCGTTCCAAACGCCCATACGCCAGGCGAACAAAATACCTTCGAAACGGCCGATACAAAACGCATTAACATAAAATGACCGCTAGCGCGAAGCAAAGCGAATTCGAGGCGCATGCTTCGACATCGGGTATTTTATGGCTGCCTGTACCTGACTGCCGAGAACAGCGCCTGTCGACTCGCTGTCGCCGTTCGGTCGACGGCGTTCGGCGTGTCTCTCTTATGGCAGCCATCTGCTTCGACCTCTCTCTGGGCTCAGCCTTGAGGCCCTTGCTCCATTTTATGAGACCGGAATATCGCACTTGCGCCAGTTACAAAGAGGGATGATGCTTCGTGCAGTGCCTCATTTGTTCGCCCGCGTGTGTGTGCTTAATTTTTCAATGATGTCTCGAACCGAGCTTTTTAAGTCGCGCACGTACGGCGTGAATTTATGGGTGTGCATCAACTTCAGATAATACGTGGCTTTGTAACTGGCCGTCCAGAAAAAAAAAAGTGATGTATATGCCCCGTCACCGAGAGGACTTTGCTGTAGGAGCTCAGTGGCTCAATGAATGTAGCGGTCACTGCGTTGCTGCTGCAGAGTTGCTCTTGAGCGTATGTTTTGTTCGACTAGTGTTCACTTGACGTTCGAAATGGAGAATAGGTCAAGAGTTAAGGGTTTGGTGATTTCATACTTCCTGAAACGCTCACTCATCAATATTTCCAGACAGAGCTCAATCCGGTATTTTTAATAATGTAAGTGGTAGCGGATAGTTCTTCCATTATTTACTTAGTAAGTTTGATGCCGAACTAACCTAACTTCTGTCATACATTTGAATCAGTGAAGGCAGAAACTGAGAGCTCTGCAATTGATGCGCGGCAGCTAATATTTTGATAATCACTGTCACTTTGTGTTTCATCATTTCCTTTATTTTGTTGACCTTAAACACCGTTATATTGAGTTGTTCCTCGTGGTGGCGCACTTACGCCTGGTTTCTCACTGGCCGCTCTTTTCAAAGCAGCATTGTTCTATTTTTAGGCCTCCTATCTATTTTTAGTCCATCTTCTAGAAAATGAACTAGCGTCAATGTAAAAATTCAATGGTCTGGCCAAGAGCGTGAAGATTTGCACCTTGCACTAGAATTCCCGCAAAGCATGATAAGTACACTCTGCGCCAATATGAAAAGGGGCACGCAAATTGATTGCAGTTCTAGCAAACGTGTCAGTGAAACCTTATTGCTATTTTATATGTAGTTCTGATGGTAAAGAATGTCGCTCATGTAGAACGTGCTTTATTTCAGTGCAGGGGCAAGAAACATTACCGACTTTAAACGGAAGTCTGCTCGGGGCCAAATCCGCAGTGATTTTAGTTCATAAGTGCTCATTGCTATTGGCTGGCCGTCATCGCTAATAATATTTCTATAGAATCAGGATTGGTTCGATTTTGCTCTTGCGAAAGTTCTAGCGTAAGATAATTTTGGGAATACATACGATGGCATCGTCGCTAAGTTTCTCTTCTTTGTCTCTGCAGAGAGTTTCGACAGTTACGCTCGGTCGATAAACGTTTGACTGCATCGGCGCCGGAAATTACCTCCGATAAAAGAACCAGTCAGTGTGTATCATTGTTAAAATATCACGCGTGCTTTAGGGCGCTGCGCGATGCACTGCAGAGAAAGGCTCTCGCGCTGCGTCCTTCTGCACCTCCGACACACATGCCTGCGCGTGTGTCCCGCGCGACGAAGCTGCGGAGCCGCGAGCGCACCTGGTCGTGTCACAGTTTGTTCGGTCGTCGTCCTTTTCGGCAGCACTGTTCGTTGCGACGCCCGACGGTGCTCACTCGCTTCCCGTTGCTCTCACCTCATTGCAGGCGCGAGAGGGCAAACAAAGCGTCGCTAATCGGATTTCGCTGCAGCACGATAAAAACTCCGACGCGCGCGCTTGTGCTCGTGCGAACCTTTCCTACTGCAGAGCGCGGCCTCCTCCTATTGGGTGTCCATTATGTGTACACTTCAGTGCCTATGGGAACGGCTGACGCTGCAGCACGGACTTGCACGTAGTGCGGGTGTGCGCAGCGTACGTACCTTAAACCTCCTTGCGTCGCATCCTCAACGTGGCGCTTCTTTTTTACTTTGTCTGTCTCGCATACTTTTGCAAGCTGAACGCTGCGGCGGCTCTCCTTTGATATCATTTCAGCGCTTCGCTTCCTCAGTGTCCGCCTGCAGTGGTTTTCTTCGTTATTTTTCTGAATCAGTTGTTTCTTTAGCAAAGTGCAATGTTCGGCTAATTGGTGCATATGTTTTATCAATAATATGGGTGACATACACGTGTATTTCACTATACACGTCTGTTGTGGACGTGGCTGCGCGATAATGTGTGAATTCGCTTATATTTTTCGCTTTCTCTACACCTGTGCATCTGCGCGAGCTTATGTATGCGCGCGATTTCACGAAATAAAATTGTTTGCGAGTTGAACTCTAGTGCATATCGAAACGGTGGCAGGGCTCAGATAACGATTTAATGTGCTTGTGTCGACGCGACAGGGGAGAGCAATGACGGAAGAATGATTTGTTTGTTCGAGGGGCGGATGAGTTGCACCTATAGGACTGTGTCCAAAGCAAAGGATGGAACAAGGACGGGCCTGGAATCGAACCCGGTACCTCTTGTTCGGCACCAGGATGCCACACCCACTGAGCCACCGCTGCGCGTGGAATGAAGCGCTCAAATCGCTCCCGGCTCGTGTACCATGCATGTGCACAGCGGAAACAAATACAGAAAGTGAGAAAATACCCAAGAAACGAAGGAAGGAGGGAAGGCCCTTTGCCGCCTCCACTTGTCCGCAGGAACTAATCACCTCGCGGCGCGCACTTCATGCACTCGCCTGAAGTGGTCCCTCCCGCGCACTCGCGTTCTTTCATTATTTGCTCCGGCTGAAGTTAATGAGCCCTATCAAAGTCGGCAGTGGCTCTCCTTCTAGCGCCGCGCATGCACGCATTTGCGTTTGGCATTCTTTCGTCTCGGTTCTCTTGTTGAACCACTCGTGATGGGAAGGAAGAGGGAGGGGGGATTCAGAAGGAAAGAGGGGGGCGGGGGGGGGGGGGGGGTGGCAGGCGTCATCTTAGTGCACCGAAAATTCAAGACCGGGGGTATAGGGGGGCACGTGCCCGGTGTGCCTCCCTCTTGCTACGCCCTTGCCACGTGGACGTGGCCACGTATAACCGTCCATTTGAAACCGCTCTTATCTGTGCAGTTCCTTCGTGGCTGTCAGAAGCTCTCTTAGCATCTATAATGTAAGGTGTAAACCGTTTAGGGTTTAGATGGCGCGACGTCACAACATGCTACTTCGTTTGAATAACTTCTGAGTGCTGTAAAGCACGCAGGGTAGGCGTTTACAGGCGCGTACAAAAGGCGTGCAGAGAAATTTAAAGACGCGATCTAGCCCCGAGCACGTTGCGCTGCTCAGTTACATTTCCTCAGCGAGGACTGTTGTTTTATGCAGGGACAATCTCGATGATACTGTTCTAAATGGTCGACCCTGCGTCGATTGACATGAACCTCAGACAGCTTTTATGCTGAAGACGAGACTATATATAGTCTTATACTGAAAGGTGGCGTGCATCCTCTATCATTCATCTTGAAGGAACTGGCGTCAGGCAACTCTTGGTGAGGCACACGTAAAGTGACAGCCACGTGGAAACTGTTCTCTGCATATTTTCGGCTTCGCGCTGCTTTGGGCCCATGCGTCCATTTTGCATCGTGCTGTAACCTGACTGATTGGGTATCCGCTTTAATCGGTATGCGTATCATGGGAGAGGGGTATCCAGATCCCTCTAAAAGCGACAGCATCCCCTTAAGTGCGTGTAATGATTTTTGTCAATGAACAAGTCGGAATGAAGCACGCTTTGGCCGATAGTTATCGCTGACATCATGCTGAAGATGCAGCCTAGCACGGGCCCGTATTCTGGACTGATTGCTCTAGGTAAGATCGATTTCAGTTGACGTTAATTTGCTAAGGCGGCTGACAAAATGATCTTCGCTGCATTGAATCGTCACTCCGGACGCCAAGTCACGCAGCAGCTGTTCTATCTCCTAGTCCTCCTCTTTGGGATGACACCAAATTAGATAGCAATTTTTTTAAAATCTAAAGTAGTAATTTGAAGTCTCATCACTCTTCGCACAAATAGAAGATAAAAAAACTTTACAATTTAAGGAGACCAAGTCCATTGGTGAAGAAACGAGAGAATGACGCGGTGAGAGCTTTGGTTAAGTGGAAATCACTTCGCGAAGAGCGATCGCAGTTTTTGTTGCTGTAATACGACTCAGCTGTACTTGTGAGTTGCTGCTTCCTCGTTGGAATATTCAGAGCTATTTAGCTTGATGCTTGCTTGTAATTGAGTATCATTAGTGGTGTTTCTGCAGAGCAATGCTTCAAGCGATTCCTGGCGAGGTGTGGCCGGTCAGTTCATGTACGTTACATCCACTAGCTTGAAGAGTAAGAGCAGATGGTGGAGTCGGTCCGAGAGTTGTATCCGCTTGGCATCTGGTACTCACGAAATTTGCGTCGACTTAGATTATTTGCTCTCATCCGCTCCGCAGACGTCTCACTTATGTCTTGAAAAATCGCTGTGACATTCACGATCGGTGCTCCCATTCAACTGCCTTTCTTTTTTTTTTTTCTATTACACTGACCGTTGGCATTTCCCAGCTTTGGGACGAAAACGTCAGTACGCTCCATATAACCTTGATCGCTTCCCTAAAGGCCATCAAGCTATTTTTATTGCATCGTCCCTCTCCCCGTTGAGATTTTTTTTCGTGATTCACGGCGATCGGGCGGCATTCATTACTGAGACCTCGCTGCCGCGTATGCCTTGGATGACCTCGTTTGCGGCCTCTCCTTTTTCGTAACTGCTCCGCTTCTTTAGCGTTCGTCTCTCGCCTTTGATCGTTCGGCCTTGCTGCTCTTTTCTTTTTCTTTGCTTTTTTTTTCTTTCTCTTTTTGCTGGCAGGCAGGAAAACCGCTGCAAATGTCCGCTATTTACCCCGGATGCCGCCGATGCGAATAGGTCAGCGAGCGAAACAGCTTTACTATAGCATTTTCCTATGTTTTCCTTTATCCCCCCCCCCCCCCCCCGCGTTTTTTTTTTTTTTTTCTTGCTCGTCTTTTCAGATCACTTTCTGTTTTGCTGGTATGTTGTTCCCTATGGGTAGTTCATGTGTGCGTGTTTGATTGCGAGTTAGTATTTGGGCTACTTCTTTCAATTTTTTTCTCTTCTTCTTATCGCCCGCGACCTTTACTTTGGCATTACAGCTTCGCAATTTCCTTTTACAAGGGATAGCTGCGCTTCTGCGCTGCTGGGAGCAGCGCCCGAATAAACAGAGATTAGTTCTCACTGCTTTACGGGAGAGTGACATGACAAATTATTTGTGAACAATTGTGTGTATATGCTTTTCTTAATTTTCTCTGTGCTCATATGACCTGTTCGTAGTGGCGGGGTGCTATTATAAGCTTTTTTTTTTCTTCTCTATTTTCTCCGTGATCTATGAAGTTGATTCGTTAGCGTTTTGTCATTTCCTTGTAGAGTTTTGGTAATGTTTTGTAACTTCAGTACCTTCTTTTTTTTTTTTTTTTTTTTTTTTTTTGCTAGTGGTGTTTTTCACAGCTACGATTTTGGGATAGCTGCGGTCATTTCTGTGGCCGAACCATCCCGCGTTTAATCCAAATTTTAACAGTTACTTGATTGTAAATTTTACATTTGCGGAGTTAAAACCGCTGAGTGTTAGAACCCTTGTACTACCACCGGGTTTGGATAGTTGTCCCTAAAGGTAACATGAAATAAACTGGTGTCCGATATTATCCTCGTGTCTTGAAGTGGGTGAGGAAGTATTTCCCGAACAGAATAATTGGAACGCGAAGGTATTGCGCTTCAAGTTCGCGAAATTCACGGGGAAGCTCACTAATAAGCTTTAAGATAGTAACTTTAGTGCACATGTTGTAATTGTATAATTGAAGCTGGACGCTGCTCATGGCAGCTCCACGCAATAGGGATCCACGCTTATTTGGTCTTGTTTGCAAGACCTAGGCGCTTCTCGGCTGGAACTCATGTGGTAAGCGCGCCTTTGCTTCCTGTAATCAAGCAGGAACTGCGGACCGTGTATCACGGCGCATTCTCTCTTCCTTGGTCGTGGCTCTTGCTTCCCTGTAGAGCTCTGCTTTGTTTCTTGCCGAAGCATCCGCCGCGTCAGCATTCTTGGCTGACACTCTCCGAATAGAAAGTAGAGAAGAAACAAAAAAGAAAATAAGCACGACTCTGTCGCGGGAAACTTTTTTTTTAAAGTTCGCAAGGCGAAGTGAGATGCCCAAGGCCAGCAAAACCCTTCTCGAAATGCTACTCTGATGCTCCTCTTTTTTCGCTTTTTCTTTCTTTATTCCTGTTAAATCGTCTTGCGTTTGTTGACTTTCTTAGATAATAGCACTCGAGGAGGAGGCTGTGTAAAGAGTAAACAACTCAGCAGAGAACAGTGTGTGTGAGTTATGGCCACGAAAGCATCACCTTTCTCTCGGAAAGTGTTGCTCGCGCTTATAAATAGATAAATCAGTCAATCAATAAATATATAAATTGAATAAAGGAAAGATAGTAACATTACCTTCGATTTTGCGCATGTTGCAAGTCTGCGTTTTCTTTTATCTAAAAATATTGAATTCCGTTTTTTATCCATCGATCGGCACGCGTGGTGGTGCGTCATTTGTCAACGTGCCCGTATCTTTGCCGCATTGCTGTGGGACATGCTCGAAATACAAGAGCACCGTCAGCTAAAAGCCTGGCGTGGCAGAGCGAGAAGAGTGGGGCCACCTGACAGGGACGTTCTGCGCAGACAGGTACGCGTAAAGCGGACGGATCGGCAGGACACCGTTGAACGCATTGAGCATGCGCGCCGTTGTGCGGCAACCCTGTATGTATACGTTGCAGGCCAATGTTATGCTTTAGCCTGCGTTGTTCGCCCTATAGCCTGTGCTCCTATATAGGTCAGAATGCAGGCATTACCAGTTTGATTGTGTCTTTGTTTTATAGTAAAACTGCGCTCTTGTAACCGTTCGTAAGGATCCCGGGAATATTATTAAACATGCGATTCATAAATATCATTAGGTAATTACTATAATAGTGTTTATTATTATTATTATTATTATTATTATTATTATTATTATTATTATTATTATTATTATTATTATTATTATTATTATAACTGGTTCTTGGTGCGGCAGTATTTCTGCGATAACTCTGCATAGAATTGTGTGCCAGTGTGTATTTTTGACATGTCTTAAAAATATTCAAGGTGTCACATTTCCGGCACTCACTAGCTGTAGGACGGTACGTTATGTTGCCTGATCGCCGTAGACAGTATTTTTTGTGCATAAAATTGTTCTCGCAGTTGCAGTCTGTCATCACTACCAGGCAATGCGTACTAAAACATTAAACATGCTATCTTTTAAGGCGCTGATGGTAATAGGTGAGAAAATAGAAGAGCAGCCACCCTGTCTGGGTGTTAACTACATTTTTATGGTTGCTTCGGCACATAAAACATTTTTGCACGTGAACCGCACCGTACTTTTTCTTTCTCGGCACATACGGAAACGTGCCGAAGAAATAATCCCGATACTTGTAGTTCTTCCAGGTACTCAGTTGATGATAGAGTTATTCATCAGAATAATGGGGAATATTAAAGTTGGTGCGCTTGTTTGGCAACGTCTACATTTCGAATATTTGAAAACCGCAAACCATTCTCTTTTTGCCTCTTGGTGTCAACTGTTACAAAGCTGATAGTGGCACTAGTTGGCTTTTATTCGTCTTGCATACTGCAGCATCGCTTATACGAGGACGCACAAAAATAAGCATACCAAAAAGTTGCCTGAAGAGCGGTGTTTCTCCAGTGTGCCTCTCTTTTGTTAAGCTATCTCGGTGTAATCGCGTGGCGGGTGTAATTTGAGCGACCTCATGTCAAAATATAGGCCACGATGCGAGTTTTGCGCTTATGGCGTCCTATAACGCGAAACTTCTAACGGATTATCGCCAGTGTGGATGGTGTAACCACAGTGTCGTTAGATCAGGTGTTGGGACCTGGAATCGCCTATCACCCTGAAATTGTGTGAGTGGCTTCATCCCTCGAAATGGATGCCGGAGTGGAAGGAAACGCTAGATATTCTCCTGGAGTTCGCCTTGGAAGCGTGGCTCCGTTATTTCATTTACTCGTTCAGCCTGACGACCCGGCTTGGTCATGGTGTTGTGCTGCTAGGCACGAGGTCGCGGGATCGAATCCCGACCACAGGCGGCCGCATTTCAATGTGGGCGAAATGCAATAACACCCGTGTACTTTAAGTACACGTGTGCGCGTTAAGGAACCCCAGGTGGTCAAAATTAATCCGGAGTCCCTCACTACGGCGTTCCTCATAATCAGATCGGTGTTTTGGCAAGTAAAACTCCATAACTTGATTTTAATTTAGCCTGATAAACAGCGATTCCGGCTTAGCAAGGTAATTTACAATTAAAATAATTCTGACATCTGACTCATACTGAGTATGGCTTTATGGTAATGTGACTCATGCCATAGTACCTAATAGCTGGATCATGTGCGTATACGCGCGGAATGAGAGAGAGGGAGAATGTTCCGCATAAATTGTAATGTGGACAGTACTGTTTAAAGGTTTTCGCAGTTTGGTGCGATGGGCGTAGCATTGACAACTGTAGCGAGGTGTAGGAACATTCCATGAAGAAAGGTAGGTTGTGTCATGGGCAGCATAAATTGTCGTAAACATTCGCTTATTAGAGAGTTTTAGATTAGGGGGACGCAAGCGTTGGGCTCCGCTAGCGCTTGCGGCCACGGTACTGCGCATGCGCAGTCCCATCTGCGCATGCGTAGTACTGTATCCCCTAGCGCTAGGGGGCCCCAACGCTTGCGTCCCCCTTATCTAAAACTCTCTATTAACTACTTAACACGCGTGGTGTCACGTGCCTAAGGACACTTGCGAATTAGTTGAGCTGAATCGAGGTGTGCTCTTTCATATCAAGATTTTTGGTCATAACACGGTTGCGTACCTCATGTTCACTTTCTTTTGGCTCGGGGGATTTGCACGATGGAGAACAGGGAGACCCGCCCCTGAAATGATGTTCATACAGAACTGACTACGTTTTTTTTGCTTCACCCGAAAGCCAGATGAATGGCGGCGGCGTTTTCAGGAACGGCGCGCTCGTAAACCTGCTCTATGAGAAAGAAAGAAAAAAAAGAAAAAGAAAGGCGAGCAACAAGAGCGAGCGGTAACGCGGCAGCTGCCGTGGATCCGCCGTTGTAGATCGTCCGCAGGACACAATCCCATATGTCTCGGGCTACGACCTGACCGACGGCTGCGGCTCCTTCTTCTCTTGGCTTCATCTGCGCGCCGCTCCTCCGGATGCCTCTCTTGGTGCAAAGGCGCGCACCCCCAAACCCCGAACGCGGCCAAGGTCTAAATACGGCAGCAAGCGGTGTCGCAGTGTCACATTTCGTGGCGCCATCTTTCTTTCCTGTTGTGTTTGACCTTTCGCCTGCCTCGATCTGCCCTTCCCTGACCCGCCCCACGCAGCTGTACCGCCGAAGAACTGCACCGAATGTGTCGGTGGTAGTGTCTTCTGCCGGCGACGTTTGCGCCTCTGTGTTTGTGCCCTGCGACGACGGTGATTTGCGCTTGCTATGAGGCGCCACCAATCACCACTAAATGGGTCTCGCCCCTTTCGCTGGACAGGACTATATGTGTTCGCTTTGCGTCTCCTGTATATTTTTTCCTTTGTCAGGTTGCCCGTGTTAACATTTACTTGTAGCGTATCCACAGTCTCTTTTGTTGTCGTGTCCCTGGAAGAACGCTTCGATGGGAAAAACTGGCGAGTGCGGGACATGAGGTGAGGGTAACAGAACATGTGCAAAATGAGCTCGGCATCTGCGAGAGGTACCTCGATCTCGCCTGTAATGCGGAGACTCAGGTGGAGACTGCTAGGTGGAGTCTGTGGAGACTGATGTTGTCTGTCTATGTACTTACTCGCACACTCGGGTTTTGTTTTATTTATTTTTTATCATCGACTTTGAGCGGACACTTCAGGTTACAGGAAGCACCAGTACATATATAACATTGAGCGCTATAACAACTTTGATTGCTACTTTGGACATGCGCAAGAACTTACATATAATTATCCTGCAGAATTAAAATTACAATAAGAAACCTGATGGTAGTGGCAGCTTGGCTTCTTCATGATGGCAATCAGAGAAGAAAAAGAATATTAATCTAGCATAGGTAGTAAAGTCATTAGTTGAGTAAAGCAAGGCAGGAAGGTACGAAGTGAGCTAGGAAGGGAACTTAACAAGCAATGGAAAGGGAACATAAGACCCCGACCGAGCCTGATATTATATGTTGAGTTGTACGGAATGAGCATAAATTCCGCAATGGGATTTGAAAGGGCTGGTCCCGATGTGATCCGAGATTTGCAGGTTCTACGTCCAGGCGTACTTACTTGTTGGTGGCGTAGATGTCTTGTCGTGTTTAATGGATCCTGGAGATGTTTGCTTGGCCATACACCTACCATGCAACTCCTGACGACGAGGGCGACATATTAGCGACGCATCCATACAAATTCTGTACACACGCACATTAACATAGCCAAACGCGTACAGTAAGAAGTAACCTCAGGTCGAGGCCAGAGTCTGTGAAAAAGGCTAAAACTGCCTTATAGTTGCGCGAAAAGCACTATTTTGACTATAGCTCTTGAAGCAACACAGCGCATAACACGAGGAAGAACGCTAAATGGAGGAACTGGCATTGGTGTTGTCGCATCTCTCCGACGGGATTAACGCCAAGAGCGTTATTGAAGCGCAGGTGTCTGTAAAATTGTCGATGGGCGGCGCCGTCATTTACTCGCGGAAACAGACGCTCTTTTGCGGATACAGAGGCAACAAGCTGTGAACTGCAGGCGGGAACGGCCCAGGCTGTCTAATTTAATCAAGGGCAGATTAATTTTTCATTTTATTCCAATAAGTTGATACATTTGCATATAAGCGCAGATAATGAGACTACCACTGAAAGGGAGAGAGCTAACTAAACTACGAGATAGGTTAACCTGGTTTGCCTAATATGAACGGCAGTTCGCGGTCTGACTTCCTCCGATTACTACGACCATTTACATGGTAATGAGATTGATTTGAATTTGGTGAAAATATTTCTTTATTTGTCACGATCCCACTGATCGCGCTATGTATCGCTGCTGAGCCAATAGATGGGTCGTGATCGGATGACGAAATGGCAAACATAAATTTTCATGATGCCCTGTGTTGCGCAATTTCAACGCCGTTTCGCTGTTTGCGTAGCTGGCCGCATTTTTTTCAAACAAGTTAATGAAGTTGCTTAGAATTACCATCCAGCGTGATTTCCAAAGAAATTTCGCAGCGATCTGCACACTCTAGCTTTGTTTCGCGTAAGCTCCTTCTGGTACCACCCACGAGAATATCAGGCTATCCGGAGTTCCCGTGGTGCCACGCTCCATAGGCTGCGTGTACTCTGCCACGGAAGGCTTTCTTTGTCCGATGCTCATCGGGCGCCAAGGCACGTTCGGCTCCGTGCGTTCCTCGGTGCTCTGGACTTCCCGCTGTCTGACGGACCGCGATGGTAACTGACGTGGACGCATTAGTTTTTCTTCAGCTTTCTTTTTTGTTCGTTCATTCCTGCCTATTATTCATCTTGTATTCTCCTACTATTTCTTGTGTGTGTGTGTGTGCTTGTATGTGTATGTGGAAGATGGGGAAGCGGGAGGAGCAGAGGGGCACTGGCTAAAGAGTGTTCGAACTCCCAAGCGGATACAGCTGTGGATGCCATTCCCGAAATACCGGGGCTGCCTCCGCAGCAGCACACGTCCTTCGGAAAGCTCGCGCGCCACTGTTGCGTTTCTTCTTGACGGCTGTCAAAGTGCCTGGCACGAGAAGCGCGAAGGAGAAACGGAGAGGGAATCGAGAGGGGAAATTTCGTATAAGTTATATTGTTATCCTTGGTTTTTGGAATATTTCGGTCGCTTTATTTTTTTAAAAGCTAATTTCGACACAACACAGAGGGCTAGTAAGCACGCGCGTGTGTTTACCCCACAGCCGCGGCGTCCCACTTGTCACCTGACGAGTCAGTTACGGGACGTTTAGTTATTGTCAGCATTCAGCGCACTGTGCTAGAGTGTACTAGACTCTAAATTTGCTTGCAGTGCATTCTGCGCCTAAGATACTTCAACGCACTCAGACAAGCGATAATCCTGGAGGGGCAATAACTTCTGCGCTGGTCACGGCATCGAAAAATTAGCATGTTCATCATAAATTCTTATTGCGATAGCAATTATATCGACACTCCAAGCGGATTTCTGCCGTCGCCGTGAGGTTCCGTATATAGTCCTAGGGCGATAAAATCGGCGCCGTGCGCCGTATGCTGTAAGCTAGTGAAAGCGCGCGAGGGACGCGCGCTTTCACGGAGAGCGAACGCACGGCGGTGAGCAAACACGACGTCTCCGTCGCGCGAGAGGCCGTGGGGGGGAGGTGGAAGCGAGGGAGGGGGAGCGCCGGTGTACTCCGGAATCAACTGCGCATTTAGCGAACCGGCGCAAGGGGATCTGGCGATTCAATCTCGCGTGCGAAAGGAGGAAAGTGAGAAGGCAGCGCGGGAGGGAGGGGGTGCGACTTCTACTCTGTCAGCAACTGCGTACTTTTACTTTGCGCTGCTGCAAGCGCTCCCGCGCACCGTATCTTGAAAGCGACCTGCCCACGGCTCCTACGTTTGTATGCGCTGTGTCCTTTTCGCCGCTCAGTTTCCGTTGAAACGATAGACCGCACGAACCTTCGCTCGCTGATGCAGCCGCGCTTGCTCACGCCAGCGTTTTGACAACGGTTGTCTGGTCATTGAGTGAGATCTATTCATGTTTGCTTGTGCGCGCGGACACCATGTTTGTTAATTCAGTTAGTAAGCGAATGTGTCCAAGTTTATACAGCCGATAAAACTACTATCCTTACTCCGTATAGCTCTCTACTAATTTGCTATCGCAATTGATGCTTCGCCTTTCTGACGAAATTGCGACGTTTTATTGAAGACCGCATTTACCTTTAGTTGTAACTTTTCGGGTTATGGAAACACAAACGCTTGTAACATATGCCCGCCGTGGTGGCGTATAGTGGCCATGGTGCTGCGCTGCTAGTCGAATCCCGGCCGCAGCGGCCGCATTTCGATGGGGGCGAAATGCAAAAACGACAGTGTATCGTGCATTGGGTGCACGGTAAAGACCCCAGGTGGTCAAAAAGAAACCGTAGTTCCCCACTACGGCGAGCCTCATAATCATATCCTGGTTTTGGCACGTAAAAACTCAGAATTTATTTATTTTTTACCGCAAATGAAGGAAATAACGAAGCGGGCTTCTTCCGATAAATCGTAGTGCGGAGAAACGAGCTTTAACAAAGTCTTTTTCTCTCGCTCTCTTTTTCTGAAGCTTATTGAGAGTCATTCAAGTACGTCGCAAATACCTTTTGTTGGCTGTGGGCTGTGAAAACAGCAAAAAATAAAGTTTCATGTATCTAATGTGTTCATCAGTTACTAGGTTTTGAACCAGGTTTTGAACATCTTCATAATCCAAATTATGCATGGCATGTGCGCCCAGTTTTTGAGAGGCTCTTGATTGCAATCATGGCTTACATAGCGTACGTATGCAGCCTCCTTAACGCACGCAATTCTGGATGTTTTTTTTTTTTTTTTTTTTTATGGCTATACTCTCTTGGCGTAATCGTGCGCAGGCTGTGACTTCACCGCCGGCATGGAAGCTAAATCTGTACGCGTCACTTGACGATCAAAGGAGTTGAGTGCGTTCGGCTGCAGCGCATGTCCAAATGATCTTATCGCGTCCTCTAATTGGACGCACACAACCTACTCCTCACCTTCCTCCCTTTTTTTTGTATATTTTTTCTTCGCCTTTCTGCTCCCGCCTAGAGCGTATATCGTCATCATCCCGTCTCTGCGCGAACAGGCGATGGCTATCGACCCTCTGGTCTGTAGTCATTGAACGCCAGGCGCTCGGTGTGGCGTCGTCGGTTGGGGCCGCTTAGCGAGCTCGCCTCCAGTCTCGTTACGAGCACCGGCGCCGGATGAATCCTCTTAATCGCCCGCTCCAGGCAGCCTGCCCTTATGCTCACCTGGGAGAGCACCAACAGAAAGTTCGATGTCTGTCTTCCTGATTTTTTTTCTTCTTTCTTATTTTTTATTTAGTTATTTTTTTACAGTGCGCGGGGCCGTGATACAACAAACCTTGTTTCCGTGGTTCGCTTTGGCTTTTCGCAGCCGAACACTCCCCGCCGCAGTGGGGGCTGTAGTAACAGAGACACGCATTCGAGAGACGACGCCTCACTCATACGAAAAGCACAAACGCACCCATTACTCACACCACACTATACGCATTATATTACCAGGGACCCAGGCTTCCTCACTTGCAAACAGTGCGGGGCCTATCCATCAAATAGACACACCTTGTGGGAGTGCCCTGGAATCGCCGTCTTCAATAAGGCAATACTTTCCAAATTACCACACAAGCATCGTCCTGGCAGCTGGGAGGAGTGGAGCACTCCCCCACGAAGACTTGCTCGCGATGGCTTAGAACTTAGACCGAGAAATAAGGCTTCTAGAGATAGTCAGCGTCTTCACAGAAAAGAAATAAGGCTTCTTCTCCATTAACTTCCACTGGTTTGTATGCATTTCGGTTGCGTTAACGTGACTTCCGCGTACGCCAACGTTATATGTGCGAAAATATTTAGTATATCACCTGCCACTAATTTATTTGCCTTGGATCAGGCAATAGCCAGTGCACCGATGTAGGAAAGGTCGTTACCCCAATTGAAGGAAGGCAGAGTCTGAGTCCGAAGCAGCAGAGTATTGCTATGCAGGTGGCACGTTCTTCTACGTGAGTCCGGCAGCCGCAGCAATAGCAGTGAACCGAGGACGTAGTTATGTGGCCTGCAGCCATCGTTGTCGTCTCGTGTGCACCGCCGCTTAACACGGCGCAAGAGAAGCTTCGCCGCTCTGCATGACGACCGAACGGGAGAAGCAGTTGTACAGGGCGCGCTGTTTACCCCGAGCCAACGGGTGACAAGAGGCAGGCCCTGGCTCTACCAGACCCTCGCCGGCTTAGTTTCTTATGTGTGCGAGGGGGGCACTGGCTTATGGAACGCGAATGGCCTCTGGTCGGCTCGCCGAATAGGATCGAATTGGTCTGTGATATATGATTTTTTTTATTTCTTTTTGGTGTATATAAACAGCACCACGAAAGACGATTGCATATCTTCCCATAGATCTGGCTCGCAGTAATGACGTCAAAGGCAACTGCAAACACAAGATCGCAGCTCAAAGAGAGCTCTAGAAGCGTTGAAATAAGCATAGTTTCCTTGACGATATTTGGAACCAATTAAATCATGATAAACATAGTGTCTATAGATTGGATGAAAATGGGCAAGAAAGAGAGAGAGAGAGAAGAAAGGGGAAAGACGGAGGTTGACCAGAATGGAACGCACCGTTTAATACCCTACACTGGATAACGGGGGATGTATGAAGTGAAGAAAGTAGAGAGAGAGAGAGAGAGAGAGAGAGAGCACAAACACATGATCACAGTCGGTCGCTATCACCACAGACTATCACAGCACAGTAACACTTTTAGCGCAACTAATACCGATGCAGGCTACAGTCGACTGGGCAGGTCTGGTGTCCTCAAAGTCTGTAACGGTGCCTTCGTCGCCCTCAGATACGATGGCTTATGAGGTCGGCATTCCATAATCGTTTGCTCTGACAATAAGTTGTGGCCGTCGGCGCGAATGATGTAGCGCAACATTTTTCGCTCTACAAACGAGGCGCAGCATTCGTCCTTGCTTTTGGCACATTTTCGTATTAGTAAGCCGATTTTTAACATGGCGACGCCCATTGAGACCTTGCCAAAACCATCTGTCCACTCGCCGCCGTGTGAATTGAATTGGGTTAAATGGCTAGTCAGTGAATTATTATTGTTCTGTTTTTGTTCTTTTTTTCTACATATGATTTTGGTAAAGCCACTCTCCATCTATGGTCAAGCTTCTCATAATTCCGCTCTCACGCTTCCTCCGTTCGCCAGCGCCGACTAAGAGCAAAGGCGGCCCCCGCTCGGCATCGACTTGTTATTTCCCGACAGAGCTTGCTTCCCGTGTCGCCGAGATGCTCTGAGAGCAGTAGCCAACACCGATGTCATTTGTCACCCCTCTCGTATATCCCATACATGTGCGCCCGCGGCCGTCCAACCGCGCCGCATGGCTGCCGAGAAAATCGGGTTTTCCCTGCCGCTTCACGGCACTGGTCGTTAGGATCTGTTCCTGTCAGTGACAATTTCATAACGCAGGATTCGTGCCCTCTTTGGCTCTGGCATCGTGAAGCGAGCTGCGCCAACGTGACAGTGTGTATGGTCCGGGTCACGGGGCTCGTGCACGTTTTTAGCGACGTGGCGATAGGGCCGCAGAGGACGTTCCCATTCTTTCTTTGATTGCGCGAAGGCAATTACGAATCACGGTTTCCAAATCTGGCACGTCACTCTCGAATCTACGGCCTATTAGATAAATTTTGTACTGGCTCTGGCCGTACACGCAGTATGGACGAGTCTCGAGTTTGACCATAGCAGGCGTATACGTGTGATCTAATAACTGAACTGAAAGCACTAACTGAAAATGCCTGCACCTCGACTATTTAATGGTTCAATTAACTGCCTCCACACACATTTAGCCGGGATGACGGTAACCTTTCGCCCGTCTACATTTGCTGTGTCCGTCACGTGCTTAAACTTATCTAAGACAAACCATTTCTAAACCTTTCTTTATATTGCGTACAAGGCTCCCGTGTGGTAGACGAAACGATTTAGTATTATTGCTCGTTGTTGGCGTCGTTCCGCTTGTTCTGCCATCTCGCTGCAGTAGCAAACCAACAGACAACACCCGTAACGAGGTTGTCGCATCATATTAGGCCTTGTTTGCTCGTTACAAATGACCTTCCTTTTGAATGAATGTAAACAAACTGCGAAAAGAAAAAAAAAAGAAAGAGACCTTGGACAGAACACGAGTCCAGCGGCGCAGACAAACTAATCTCCCGCTCGTATTCCCCGATTTGGTGCTGTGCGGCGGCGAACGGAGCATTCCTGAGCTCGCTAGCGCTGCCGCACTGGCAGCGTGACCCGGGCGAGCATCGGTCGAACTCTGCGGCAGCCGCCGCGTAACTGGCCGGCACATGCAGTGGTATAGTACCGTTGCCTTCTCCGCCCCCGACACACTGCCGACATCGCGCTAAGCAGCGACGCGAAGCAGTGAAACACGCGCGCGTTCCAGGAACGGAGAGGGAAAGGGCGGGAAAAAGAAACCGCCGCTGTCGATTGTCAATGCTTTCTCGGCGGTGCCGTATTTATTGCCGTTACGGGAACAAAGAGGCTACGGAATGCGCCCGCTGCTCCTTCTTGTATTCCTACGCATCCGGCTTCCGCTCCTTGCGCCCCCCGCCCTTCCCCACGACATCTTCTTTGATCATTCTCCGCAAAGGAGAGAAGTGCGGAAGCGCTGCGTTTCTTTCCTTCGAGAATGTCCGCTATTGTGCTCCGACCGACGTACGTCGATCTCTTGGGTGCCCGTGCTTCTTTTGCGCGTCTTTTGCGTCGTCTCCTCGTTTTATATGGCTCCTTATCCCGCCGTTTCCTTCGCGGTTTGTTCCTTCGCACTGCCAGACGCGATTCGAGATCGCGTGATACGTGCGTGCTGGGGCCTGTCGATGTGCGTTTCACTGCTCCCTTCAGTTCGACTGGGCGCGATGGTTCATTCACGTCGCCGAACCATTTGCTGCATTTAGACGCTCTCTCCTGTGCTCTTGAGAGTTTTCTTCTTGAACGGTCTCGGCTGTGAATACCACACCTGCTTTAGCTTTGTTTTTTCTTATATTTAACATGATTCTGTGCTATCTGTGGCTCTAGCGAAATTAAATACACAGCAGTGCCTGTTCGTGGCTAAAACAATTCCGTGGCCTATAAGAAGAAGAAAAAAATGAGTTCCGGCCGGGGTCAAAGAAGTGACTTTTTGTTCGCGAACCACGTATAGCTCAACTCCGTAACGGTATTGTCGACCTTAAATTGTGGTCTTTCACCGAACAACAAACAGCAGAGAACCCGTTAGGACAGCTTTGAGATACAGTGTGAATTTGCAATTGAGTCTAGCAAGTTTAAAGTGGCGAGATAATAAAGGTTCTTGAGTGTTTCAACAGCCTTAATTGAATGTTTGTGTGATTTGCTCCCACCGACATTATACCGCCCATTTCCTTCCATCGTTCCACGGTGAGCCCACTTCACTTGTATTACATTGCGAAAATTGCATTTTTGATTGATTGATTGATTGATTGATTGATTGATTGATTGATTCTATTGGGCCTGTTTCTTCTGACGCGAGCCCCAACCGTTTACTCTGCAAAATGAAGTAATGTGGGATATAGGACCAACAATTCTCACTAGGTTTCCCAACCTTAGACCATAACTCCACGCGTGCCTTGAAACTCAACCCCTACTACCCCTCATCTACCACTGCTGCTATTCAGACGCGCCAGGACGAAGCTTCTGGCGTCAGCGATCGTCTACAATGAAGGCAATGAATTCCAGTGTGGCAACGGCATTGAACCTTTTCCCTTGTGCGTCCTGACCTCCATCTTCATCATCGCGGCGTCTAGATTAGCAAACACATTTTGTAAATAGTTTCCTTCTTAATTTATTTTCACGTAACGATATTTCTACATAAGACAATAACTCCGCGCGAAAAATCATTTTCATTGTAAGCAACGAGCCGGTGCTCTCGATTTTTGGGATGAATTGACTGTCTCTATAAACTCGGGAAAGAACGCTATGTGCGCAGCGTAATATTTACAGCGTCCAAGTTCTGAACAAACTTAACATTTAGCGTCTTGCCGCTTGAAAGGATTCCAGAATGAACGCGCAGAAAAAATAAATCCAAGCGCAGCCTGTTTCGAGCCGTCCAGTGTCGAGTATTTATGGCCGCCTATAAATTTCCTGGCATGGGGCCTTTGTGCCCTGGCCGTGAGTGAATGAGTAAAGTTACTTTATGTTTGTGTATTCCTTGTTTTCCGTCTACGGTCTCAAACAGTTATCAAAATTTTCTTCTTGCGGGACACGCGTAATGTTGCCGCCTCCTGCTGTGACATCTTTCGTCGTATTGTAGAGGCGCTGCGAGGATCAGTGTCAAGCATTCCGTACTTCCTTCCCCCACCGGATTCTCTTTCTTTCTTTTAGGGGCGAAGCTCCTTATAGCGGCACCCATTCCGTCCCCGTCGTCGTAGTAGTAGTGTGTAACCAGTAGTGTGTAACCAGTCTGAGAAAAATGAGAAAAAAAAAATCCGAAGTTGTGTCCGTAGCGCGGAATCGAACCAGGGACCTCTCGCTTCCGAGCGCGCGGCGTTAGCCCACTACGCCACGAAGCGGACATGGACACACGCACCACGATGGCAATAAATACCCAACATTAACGAAAGGCCGCGTTTCTAGCGCGTTTCTAACGCGTTTGTGCTAGCGCGTTACGGCCCGTGTAAGAAGCTGGTGTAAGACGCTGTGGCCTCTCCGCCTTACCTTCAACGCGTTTCGAACGCGCTGCCCAAAGTGGTGGCAAGTCAAGTTCAAGTCGAGGAGCGTTTATGAATACGGGGGGTCTACTCTCTCAGCGTTACGTTACGATACGTTAGTGCGGACATGAGCTACAACACACACCTGTCGTCGTCATCGCCTTCATTCCATGGGGATCATTCCTTCGTTTAATGCCGTCGTCATTGTTCTGCCGTTCTTCTCTCTTTCGTCGTCATTGCGTTGTCATTTAGTCGTCATCACGACGCAGTCGTCTTGCCGTCATTATCATTCCGTCGCCGTCGTTCTGTCATCGTTGCCATTCCGTCGACGCCATGCTTTCGTAGTCATACCATTGGTCATCATCCATTTGTCGTCATCATTCCAGCATCTTCATCCAATTGTCGTCGTGCCGTAGTCATGCTATCGTCGTCATTATTTCGATATTCCATCGTCATCAAACAGCCGTCGTCATGCCGTCGCCGATATTACTTCATCGTCATCTGTGGGATCCGCATGTTCGAGCGCCGCACGTTTATGTTGAGCGAGGTGCTGCCCAGTGAAAATGTTGGTCCAGCTTGGTCGTGAGCTCTGTACTTGCAAATGGTCGCTAAACAAGAACAGCGTTGTTCGGAAAGAGAAAAGAAAGCTTCGTTTAAAGCGATTCCCAGATCGCGTTGGATCTGAAAATTTGTTTTTATTTCTTTGCTAACCGCTTGTTAACTGTTTGTTGCCTCGCCCGGGAGTATGGCAATTCTAGAACTCTCTTACTAATATCAGCCTTACTTGAGTGGTTGATAACTACCGGTTGGCGTGCCGAACATACCTCGGCAGCACTCTCGTCTGTCGGTCCTTGCAGGAATGCTTGACGTTCTGTAGAGAGATCAGGGGCCATTAGTGGCAGTGGAGCTGTTCTTTCTACTTTCTTTCTTTTTGCAACCTTCTTTTTTTTTCTATTTCTTGTCGTTCACTAAGTGACCTCATCAACTGGCAAGGGTTTTCTAAACATCGTTTGCTATTCTCTCTCATTCTTTTTTTCGTTCGTTTCCTATTCGTACGAACGATTGCGGCGTCGTTTACTCGTCGAGCTTAGATTACCGCCGCATCAATCGATTGAGAGAGTGTAGGGAAATGGGAAAAAGAAACGAAATGGAGGGGAAGGGGGTGTTAGATCAGAGCTGGTGTAAAGTGCAAAAACAAAAAGAATTCGGAGATCCGAAACGCACATGGAAGTGAATCGCTCAGAGCAACGATGGGTTATCCGTCGGTTGTTCTTGTGGGATGCTCGAATGTTGCCGCGCATATCCGTCCAGTGTCGCGGTCTGAGCTCGTTAAACCAGAGTGCGGACGGAGGGGGAGAGACTCTCTTTTGTGAGAAGAAACGCGCTGGGCTTCGGGTCCCGCCTGGCTTTCGAACTGGTTGTCGTATCACCTTTACCATTCGCCTGTTCACTTCATTTTTTTTTTTCGGCTCTCTCACGAATCGGTAATTCTCTCGCACAGTGGGCTAACGATTTTAGGAAAAAGGTAATTGCTCTGCTTCTCGTGACAGTGCATCTCGTTCTCAGTCGTCGATAATATTCGTGCTGCTTATCGCGTGTCTTTGTGTCTTCCTCTTTTGTCGTAATGCGCCTCTTCGCACTGAAATTTGGAACGACATTAGAAGTGGGCCACAACTTTTTTTATTGTTTCTGAATTACCTGTATAACGGCGGACAAAATGTATTAAGAACGATAAATACAATCTTTTCGTTCTGTCACGTTTGAAGCTATTCAGCGATGACTGACTGCAAGATGAAACATGCTTTGTTGTGGTAATGATAAAATAATATAATGCTGTTAAAGTGACGAACGTCGCCAATAAGCGAAGCAGCTGCACGTCACCGGTAGAGGGGAAAAAAAAACTTTTTTTGGTGTGGGTTTGCGTCGTTGGGCAGTGCGTGTACAGCGGGATCGACTCGCGGCCACCATGCATATCCGTGGATACGCACAAGCTGCGAGCACTTGGCGCACATCATTTATATTCTTTCGATCGCGTTTTTTACTGGAAGCGACACGAATCGGAAATAATGTAGATGCATGAAATAAAAAAGGATGCAGCTCTTTGTGATGTCAAGTGCTATGGAGGGGGAGGATAGAGGTGGGAGCATAGGCGAATTTCGCCTGGCATGGTCGCCTTGTTTATCCCTCTTGGCAGCGTTAGTGATAAGTTAATCTTTTGGGGGGGGGGGGGGGGGGGGGATTGTAGAGCGAGTTCTGTGCCTCTGCGTAAAGATCCCCCCGCGTCTACATGTGAGAGTGCTGCATGTTAATGTCCCAGACATCGTCGACGCCGCGTGGCGCCTTGCATGTATTTTCCTCTGCGAGCACTTATTCATTCGAGCGAGAAATAAAACATGCTTTCCTGCAACCCGTGGGGCCACGATTATGTTGTCGGGCCTGCTATCTGTCTGCCGTATCTGCAATGAACATATAGAACGACGGTATACTTTAATGACCTAGGCTTTCTTTGAAGAATAAGAAGAAAAAAAAAGTCGTATCTAAAAGAATAACTCCGGCACCAACATAGACTCGGAGAATGACGCCCAGCGTCGCACCGCGATCCCTACCGGAAACATGAATGGGACCAGTCTCTCGGCGTGGGATGTCACGCCCCCCGTCGAGGGTCCGCATCCGGAGGTAGAGGCCTGGAAAGCGGGCGCGTAGCCGCCAGTGACGTGATTGTGGACCAGCGTGGAATATAATTAAAATTGAGAGGAACTATTTCTTGATGGGGGAGTGCTTTCCACAGAGTGAGGGAGGACTATATATATGGACCTTATCTCCCGAAGGTCACCTCTGACTCCGTACCTGAAGCCGGCTGTCAGGTGTGCAAAGGGGACGCGCCATTAATCTTCAGCGCAACAGTGAGCTTCCCGCAAGGGACCCTCCACGTCGCCATTCCTCTCGCCATCCTGCCTTCATCGGTGATTCTACACGGCACCCGTTAGGCGATTCTAGACGCACTAACTTAGCTGCCTAGATATAAAAGACAGTCATTGGCATTGGTCTGCGCGCTCTTCTAAGCAGTCTTGTGAAGGGATGATTTGAGTAATTCTGTAAACTGGCTGCCCTGCAAGGCTCTGTTCCCACCAGAAGCTCTCGTCCACAGAATACATTTTAACCCAAACTGAAGGTCGTGCTTGTCTGATATCGCCTTTATCTCCCGTCGGGTCCTAATTTTCGTACTGCTATTCAACCAGCCTAATACCAATTATTTTATTATTTTGTTAAGTACAGTTGCAAGAAGAAAGCGCTAAAGTGCTGTTTGGGAGAACTGTGGAGGCGTCTAGTTGGTTCTTCACCAACTGAGGACCCTGTGCCAAATAGGGCAAGGTAATAGAAAAAACACAGAGCAACAGGACCAGCGCTTAATTATCCGGTTTCTATGTGTTTTCTTCTTGTGTCTATGTATTTTCTTCTTGTGTTTTCTATGTGTTTGTCCGTGTCCTTGTCCTGTTAGCGATAGATCCTCATAACGTGTTGTTCGGTGTGCAGAATGCGCTTACGGAGGCCGGATGACATTCCCATTAATTTTTTTATTTATCTTTTTAAGAAATAAACCATATAATAATGTTGCAAAGAGGGGTGCACGCAGAGTTACTGTTATGAATTTCTTGTGATACGCTCATTTTGCTTTGGGCGTGGTTCTTCGCGCACGTAAGAAATGTGCGGAACTGATGAATTTTTTTTTTTTTAAGCGTGAAGGCTATATGTTGGCCTGTGTACTGTTTTTATTCGCTCTACTTAAAAGGGTACTCTTTATACAATGGTCCGTACTACAATGGTCCATACTTCGTACGTACTATGGCGTTCCCAAATGCATTCAATTTCTTTCTCGATATGCAAGAAGTAAATACTTACACAAGAAAAAGTAAACGAACGATACCGCATTTCTCTCCGTGTCCTGGTTTCAACGCATTCAATGACTCCGCGGCGGTCCTCTGCGGAATTCCTCGCAGGGGCTTAATTACAGCTTAGGTTGCCAGCTATCCCCGAGGTGTTGTTTACAGCGAGCTAGTCATCAGCGGTACTAGCGTGAAGGGTTTCTTTCGCTCCTCGCAAATGTTTTGTTAGCAGGCGACACTTACCACTCCTTAATAATTAACAACCTCATTTCAGGTCTGCGTCAATTATTCCGCGACACTTTAGCCCCTCTCTTCCTTCTTTTCTAGCCATGTCTGTTTTGCCGTGTCTTGCTGCCACCAATGCGCACCGTGCAATCATCCCTGGCCAGCTCTTGCTCTGCCTATTTACGCTTTCTTTCTTTCTTTCTTTCTTTCTTTCTTTCTTTCTTTCTTTCTTTCTTTCTTTCTTTCTTTCTTTCTTTCTTTCTTTCTTTCTTTCTTTTTCTTTCTTTCTTCGCGTTGAGTTCTATTTAGCTGTTTATAATTACGTCAGGTGCGCTTATTTTATTTCTTTTTTCGCGCAGCATTTTGTAGGTTGCCTATCTTTTCTTCCAATACTGACCATTGGTCGGTTTCGTGGCAGTGGAGAATAGAACGCGTTCGAAGTCATATCTAATAAACTTGGAAATGAAGACGAAGGAAACCACGGCATGCTTACGCATCACTGGCCGTGCATCGCGAGGATTCGACGCTGTGGTTGCATTCTGCCCTCTCCTCTTAATTAACCTTTTCGGCGCTGGCGTGTGTGTGCCGCACTCGCCCGGGTCCACGTGTACCGATTCGCAAAAGGTTGGCACTGTGTCCCTTCTCGTCATGAGATGCATAATTGACGTGGGCGGCGCCTCCGCTGTCCCTCCGAGCTTTCTTTTTCTCACTTGCATGAAACTCTATGCAGGTCGCGTTTCCCTGTGACCTGTCACGTATCTGCGTTGCACACCTTCGCTTGGCGCAGGAACGACGTGGCGCGCCCACTATACCACGTGGTCGCGTCGAATTTCCTCGCTTCGGATTAGATTGCGTCGTCCTCGTGCTTGGAATGCTGCCTGTGGTTTTGCCGTGTGTTGTGTATCCGACCCATGACCATCATCTCAGGACATGTTAGACATTGCGAGCTACGCCGACGTGGCGTATTGATTAACGCAAAGAAAGGTACTTTTCCAACGCTTGCAGGTGTCGTTGCTCTACAGGGTATCTCCTTATAGCATCCGTCTACTCTCCTTCCTTGAGTTCGCTTCACAACCACAATCTCTCTCTCTCAATTGCGCACATGTACCGTGCAGAACTCACACGCATGAGTACTTCTGATAAGCCTGCCCGTGCGCACGTGACTACGCGATCGGACAGACATGCGCTTAATGGTGGCCTAAATGAAAGCTTGGGCAGTGATGTTCCTTTACTGCTACGTAATTTCAAGGCATAATATCTAATTGCTCCCGCATTCCTAATTTAAGAGTGCATACGCCAGCTTTAAATCACGAATGCAAGTCCATTGCGGTACTTATCTCCAGGACGTCGTTCGAGTTCCCCAACTCCTTTACACCAGCTGTAAATGTTCACATCTGGAGTCCACTCTATTCTGAAATAAACAGACGACACTCCTACTGTTAAAGTCGCGGTATGGCTTACTATATATTTACAGCATTGATCCTAATCATGGCGCTGACGTGGATACCGACCAACTTCGCAAGCTCAGTCGTTGCACGCAGGACCAGCCCGTCCCCGACTTGCTGTCGTGTGCTCACCGGCTTCCCTGGCTGTTCGCACTGAACTCTGCGCGATCTCACGGTTCTTTGTTTTGTTCCGCTCTTTCCGTACGTATACGCCTTGTAGTACGTACCCGTTTGGTTAGAAAAATGATTCGTGATGCGCATTTCCGCCCCGTCGGCTTGCTTCCCTTTGTGTTTTCAGCGACCGCGTTGTTTTCCTTCGCAGCACAGCGCGGTACGAAAGAGAAACAAAAAGAAAGCCAGAGCAAAATTCGCGGTTGTCGCAGCCGCTCTGGATGGACCGAAAGCGAGAAAACCGTTATCTCGCTGCGGGGGTTCGTGGTCCGTTTGGTTTGCGTCAGCTGTCGTCAAGCTGCTTTGCCTTTCTTACGCTTGCCTTGTTTGGGGCAATAGCGATGGCGGGCTACTGGGTCCTCACTTCGCGTGGCTGCGTCGACGGTCCTTTGCCAGCGCGCTGTGCGTTGTCGGCTGCGTGGCTCGTACAATACTAGGGCGCGAACCTCCCGAGTGCAGAGGTGGCCTGTCTCTTAAAAATGGGAATGCGTTGCAGGGGACGGTCGAGTAATATTGGTCGCTTCCTTCCACGACAGCAACCTTGCTCCTGCTTTCAGAATGTTCACTTTCCTGCAAGGGTACATTCCTATCTTTCCGGAAGATGGCTTTTCATTCTTTGAAAATCGTATCTACGTTTCACAAATAGAGTCGTCGGGCAGCTGGTTTTGTAAGTAAATTTTACAGTGACTACTGTTTTTGTGAATTCGAGGGACGTTTCGGCTAGTTGGGGGCAGTACAATTTATTTCAATTCTTTTTGTTCCAGAAAGGACCTATATGCCTTACCTACACATGCGTCCTTCCAGCGTGGAAGGAATATTGATAGCCACTGCCGAAAAGCTGTTTTGGTAAATAAAACCATAAATACCCGTAAGAAAAGGCCATTAACCAAAACCGTAAAAATAAACTGTAGATGAACAGCTAACAATGATTGAGTAAAACTAATAGGTTACAAATAAAGTTCAGCGAGAAATATCAACGAATTAAAATGAATATATAGGCTGTGGCAATATTAATAGCAGTGTTGATTCCATGTCGAACTCACAATTACATTAGCGCCCTGGTACGTCAAGTGTAAATTTCCTACTTGTTAAGTTTGCGCTCTTGTCGCCTGTATGTGATATTGTCTCTACCCGTTGTTTCTGTTCAGTGACTATGGCGTTCTGCTTTCGAGCTCGTGGCCTGGAGATTGATTGGGGTGGAATGCATAAATCCTCATGTTATAGTAGCGAGCAAAAGTCTGGAGGCTATGGATGGCATGATTTGTTTTCCCCTTCGCTTCCGACGCATGCCGGCTACAATAAAGTGGTACAGCCTACTTGCGCCTTTCCGACGAATGTAATGCATTGAGACAATTGCACGTTGCACTGCTGTGTTAGATACAAATTTTCACCAATTCCGTCGACGCTACACTTTTGCTCCCGACTATGCCTCACTTTTAGTGCATGCCAAAGAATTCCAAATGGTCACAGATGATCCGCTCACCTCCAATACGGCATCTCTGCCGCGCTGGTCTTTGTGGCAGTAAACAAAATAAATAAATCACTTATACAATCCATTCATTAACCAGTCAATCGGTCAACCAATCAATAAACTGCCACTGTGGGTGTTGTATTGCTTTTTTTATTTTATCTATGTGAAGCGTTAACGTATTGATTGTTTCTGTTATTTCAAGTCTGCAAGCTTACCTGTTGAATTTCAATAATGGGACATGGTGGAACTGGTTCAGCCTCAAGACGAGTGCGTCTCTTTTATGTTCATCTAATGAAATATTGTTGTTTGAATGGGTCCGACTTAGGACACATAGCAACTCCACTGAAATATTGCAAGAACAAGAGGGAGGAAAAGCAGTAGTTACGGCATTTTGAGAAGAACATCTAATGAATGTGTCGGTTAAATCTCACATGTTTATATAAGAACTGATGGAGGGATTCGCCGAAGAACATTTGGGTCGTTCTAAACATTGGAAATGACCGCGTTCAATGTATAATGATAAGAGTAGTCGACACAAATTGCATTCACTATAGCGACCAGCTAATGATGAGTGCTCACGGCATCCGTTCGGCGATATCCTCTTCCAGCAATGTTCTGCGCTGCTTTCGCTTTGAATGAGTTGGTTTTACTACGGATTTCTCTTTCAGGTTGATTCCGTTTAAAAAATTGAAGACACTGTAGCTACAGCAAATGTCTTGTAATCCAAAGGGCTAATCGGCTTTTTGGTCGGGCGCAGTTGCACTGCGGATATTTACGGAAGCGTAGGGAAAACCAAATGATAAAAACTGCATTGGCCTGAATTGAGGTGAAAAGAAGCAACAGGAGACAAATCTAAACTAGAAGGAATAAAAGGTCTGCGGTTTTCCGAACCTTAGGCAAAACATTCGAAATAAGAACAAACTTCCTCAGGCCCTCCACGTTCTTTAGCCTTTCTTCTTCTTTCTTTCTTTCTTTTTCCTGGCTGGCTGGGCTTTCGATAAAAGCCTGGGATTTCGTGGGGAAGTCGATGCTTTGCGTTGGTACTAGCCGGAAGAAAAAAAAAATAAGGAAAGCAAGGGATACGTAGTTTTCTCTCCTGCGATTTGGGAAGTCGCTAGTGCCGTCGACCTGTTTCCCTTCTGCCCCACGTTTCGCTTTATTTCTGGTACCCGAAACACGATCCCTTGTAGAAGCCTGCACTATAAACGGTATCGGTTTTCTGGTGATCGGCTGACCGCGATTTCAAGCTGCCCCTCGCTGTTAGTCTTGCAAGCTTTTTAGTACGTGTATCCTTCGGTTCATTCTTTAGTAAATATTTACTGTCGCAGTGCTCGTAAAAAGAAATAAACGTGTTGAATTCCATGGCGCCATCACTTTTGCTCCTGCGAGATAAACCAGCGAGATGAAAGGGACGAGGCTTCCTTCATGGCGAAGTACATTTAACTTTCCTGAAAAATAAAGCTAGTGGGGTGTAAACTGCCGGTAAGTTTCTGAACTGTGCAATAAGGATAAAAAGGAAATATGCTATTCGCGCCAGCAGATGCTCTAAACTGTGCGATTTTCTCTGATAAACTAAAGTTTACTTGATCACCTTTTTATTGCTAACTTCAGGGTAGACGGAGCGACCTCGTAATTGAACCTGTCAAGTGCTGAAGGCGCGTCCATTTTCTAGGAGTGCCCAGGTTAGTTCGAGCTATGTCTCCCCAAAACTGGCTAACATATTTACTAGCATTAAACATAGTATTCTTCCGAAGGTCATGAGAAATCACTTGCAGGACTGCAATATTCTTGGATACCAGTGTATTTGGTTACGTGTATTGTGGTAGAATTTTCTTGAAACTAATGCTAGTGTTCAGGTTCCTTAGTAACCTGCGGATACCTGCAGCTCCGACCGGCTTTACTTCCGTGCTTGCAGTGTACCGCAGAAGTGATGGCAGTTTATAAATGAACTTATTCGTGAATATGACACAATGTTTTGTTGCTTCGATGACGGCGGAAGTTTCGACAGGTTTGTAAGGACGCGGTGTGCAACACTGACCCCTGTGTTGCTGAAATGCCCTTCCCGAGAACTGCGTGGAAGTGTTAATTTTCGCATTTCGTATTCCCATTTGGTTGTCATGACATTAAGCGGCTTCTGTCATTCGTTATTTCCATACGGAGGCTCTGGTATACAGTGACAAAAATGTGTTGTGGGCTGAGTCTCTCGGAACATTTGCTTAGCACCGTATAGTCTGACCATGCTTTTAATCTCGCAAGGTGAGCTAAGTACGCGCTGTGTCAGCCTCTCCGCCCATAATTGCCTCACCAGGAACATTGCACCATTGCCTCATATCGCAAGTCATGACCCTAATCCGATCGCACTTTACGTTTCGACCTTTCGATCGACTTCCGTGACTCTCGGCCGTGTTGAAGCTCGTATGTACCCCAAGCGCTCGTTTGTGTGTCACTTCGTCTCCTTCGAGATCTGGCGGCGGCCGTTCGCAGCAACGAACTTTTGCGCAACACTCGGCGTTATATCGCAGTGCCGTCCGTTTCCTTCTTACTGCGTTCCCGCAGACGACCGGTTTCCTTCGCTTTCCTTCCTCGCTGACCGCATGTGCTATGCCGAGCACATTTCGAGTAATGGATGCCTAAATGGCAAGGCTCTGTACACCGCCGTCGTGCGCTCCTGGTTGCTGTATGTTGCCGTTCCTTCTATTGCCGTTTGCCCCCGCTTTCCGGAACGAACAGCAGCAGTGCTGGTCGTTAGTGGCTTCCGCGTCTACGCTATACCGTAACTGACCCAATAGCGCTGGTTCATATTTCCCCGTTTCTTTGCCCTAAAACAAGAATCATTTTGCGTTTCCTGCATTGCTTGCCAAGCTTACTGTTTGCGGGTGACTTGAAGTGAGAAACATCGGTACCAGTTGGACTACTTCCTCTTCTGGATAACTTTCTTCTCAGGTAGTGAAAAGCCCGATTTTATAGAAATATCAAAAGCTAGTTGTTTATTTCGTGGCAAATTTAGTATTTGCGTGATGGAAAGCAACTCGTACAAAATAGCCAGAACATATACAGCAATGGCGGCCGCTAGCCTGCGCCAGGCAAACATACGATGTGTATCTTGAAAAAGCCCTGCCTTTACTACGGGATGTTGGCTTTGCCTTTCGCAAGGGTGCTATGTGGAGAAAGTGTTTCTACAGTGTGCGTGCGGGCTCATTTACAGGTTCCACAGAGCAGCGTTCGGTTAACTTATTATGAGCCGTTTTTGACTGAATTAGTCATGATGTATTCGAATAAACGTTACCGTTGGCTTGGGGAATTGTACTGGCGCGTTTTTGTGTTTTGTTCGTGTGTTTTGTTGTTTTTCCCAATTGAGCACTCGTTGGAATTCTTACGTGCGATGTTTTTTTTTTTTTTTAGAGGGGGGGAGGGTGAGAACGAGGGAAAGGGAGATTACTAAATTTGCATTGATTAGTAGTTGTACCTTATTTATTATATTTTTGTCTTTTTTATATTAGAGTGCAGATGTGTTCTGTGAATTGAATGTTCATGCAATCTTTCTCTCTTTTTATGTCGCAGGTAAGTGAAAAATAGACTCCTGCTGTCGGCAAAGTACGACGAGCGACAGCTAAATTACCTGGTGACGACAGTGGTTCGTTTTCAGCGAAGTATCTTTTCTTATTTTTTAATAATCTAGAGCTGTCGATCAGGATGGGCGTCTCTAGACTTACGCCAGCTGAAATCTGCCTTCAAGGGGGGTATCTGCGGAATATAGGGGTAGTATGGGGGTAGGGGGCGATTATTAAGATTGTGCTTACATGCCTCTATTTTGTATTACTAGTATTAATTAATGTAGACGGTTTGTCATGTTGAGGGCCTGTGAAGCTGAAGGCTGCGGCAATTAAATTTAAATGATATGTAATCACGATTATCTAATCTTACTCTTGTGGCGGCCGTATAATGAATATATGTTTTATTGCGATAGCAATTATATGGATACTCCAAGCGCATTTTTGCCGTCGCCGTAGACGCCGTCGTCGCGGTGAGGTTCCGTATAAAGTCCAACGGCGATAAAATCGTCGCCGCGCGCCGTACGCTGTGTGTGCGAGTGAAAGCGTGCGAGCGTGAGCCGGCAAGCGCAGCTTAATCTCGCGCACGCGATAGAGAAAGGCGGCCGGAAGCGCGCGGAGACGGTGGGGTTGGGGGTGCCTTCTGCCGTTGCGGCTGCTGCTAACGGAGCCGCCGCGCAGGTGCCGTGTCTTGAAAGCGATCTGCGATGCGTCCGAAGTGAGCGCCCGCGGGGGCCTCATCTTCAAAGCGATCTGCGATGGGAACAAAGTGCATGCGCCGAGTGCCGGTATCTTCGTATGCGCTGTGCTTTCGACGCTTAGTTCGCGTTGAAACGAGAACCAGCGCGAAGGTCTATTTGCTCGCTGCCGCTGGCGCGCTTTCTCACTCCAGCGTTTTGACGAGTTTCCGTGGTCATTGAGCGAGATGTGTTCATGTTTACCTGCGTGAGCGTGACACCGTGCTTGTTTATGTAGTTAGTAAGCAAATATTTACAACTTTATACGGCCGATAAAACTAATATCCTTACTTCGTATAGCTGTCTACTAATTTGCATGCTTATCGCAATCCATAATTCACCTTTCGGGCGTAATTGCGACTTTTTGGACTACCGCTCTTCGTATACTTGAGATAAAAGAGAGAGAAACAAAGAGGGAAAGGCAGGGAGGTTAACCAAGGACGCGCCCGGTTCGCTACCCTACACTTGGGAGGGATAAAGGGAGAATGTTGGGGCAGTCAGTATGAACACGCTCACAGATGAATGTTCGCTAAAAGTCGCAAGCGTTCGTACAGTCCACTCACCTTCTAAATAGCCATAGGGTTTGAGTAGCCTGCATGCAAAAGTACTCATGTGAAGGCCCAGGATTTTTTTTCCGAAAGTGGTCTCTCAACTGAGACTAGCTCGCAGAGCGCATCATTTAGTGTTGAAGGATGGGCAGTAGGTGTTCTAATGTCTCTTGACACCTGCAAACATGCACGCGGCACTGTCGGCCATTCCTATTATGAATGAATAGGCATTCGTAAATGCTGCTCCCAATCACATGCGACACATTGAAGTTGTTTTGGGACAGGAGAGTTCGGGTGCCAAGTGAATTCGCAAGTAAGGTCGAAAGAATACGAGCGAGAGTTGACTAAACAGGGTGAATCGCATTATCGAAGTGTGATGTGGTGAGCAAGTGATTGAATTTGCCGCGCAGCATCCGTTCACGAGGGCGGTATAAGCTCCTGGAGATATTGTTGATGAGCCGAGTGCACAACTTCATCTGCGCTTTTATTGCCGACAATTCCGCAGCGGCTTGGCAGCTATTGAAATAGAATGTCCTCTCCGTTCTCGAGTGCTTGGTGCTGAGCGTGCCTTATTTCGTGCACTAGCTGCTCGTGCGAACCACGACGTAGGACAAACTGGACAATTTGTAGGGCAGGCTTTGAATAGCAGAAATTGCTCCAGCGATTAAGTGGATGCTGTAGCGCGCAATTGATGGTACCTGGGAGAGCCGCAGGTTCTGCTGCTCTCGACGTCGTAATGCGAGATAGTTTTTGAACTGCATACAGATAGCGTCCAGTGGAACAACCACTGCTCAAGTGGCTCCACTGCTCCCCTGAACTCTGGCAACTGGTGGAACCGCCTGTGTAAATGTGTGCGCGGTCAAAATACGACTCGTTTATGACAAGCAGAGACAAATGCTTATTCAAAGGCTAGCGGTGACAGGTCTGCCTTCTTGACGATTTCCAAGAACGTAAGCGAACACGTGATGTTGTTGGAGACACCACAATGGAGATGTTGGGTGCTTCGCAGTTTTGAGGCCAGATAGTAAGTAACAATACATGGGGACTAAAAATAATATCGCGGAATGAAGCCTGTGGTCTCCGCGCTTGCAAACAAGCTAAATGGTTTTAAGATAGCTGTGAAAGGTGTCGAATGTGCGCTGTGAGCATCTCAACGGCAAGATGTGTGGCGACCGGATGCTCCTGTGCAATGGCGTATATTGCAGCTATCGAGGAGTATCTCGGGAGGCCTAAACATGTCCGAAGCGCTTGGGCTTGTATGTTCTGCATGCGCTGTTCGAAGTATCGTATGTGCTAGCACTTATAGCTATAAAGATTTTCTTAACCTGATGAACATCAGTATTGAATGATGTCAGTTGCTGCAGTTTACAATGGAAACTACCGCCTCTCTTTTTTTTTCTTTTTTTTTCCTAGCATGCATGGTACATGGTGCAGATAATGTACGATGCCCGTCAAAGCGTCGCGTACGTGGCGAATGCGTTTCTTCGCAAAGGGCTATGTAAAAGTAGACATTATTCGATTACGTACAGCTCTGGGAAATATTTCGTGCGCGAGAGGCTGTGGTAAAGTTGAAAAGGCAGAAAAAGATGGTACGAAAACGTACGCACGAAGTAACAAGCGGCAGCTCACTCGTTGGTGGCGCAGCCTAGAAGCGATGAAAGGAATCCGCTCCCGACGCCTTCCAGCCCCTGTGGCATGCGCGCATTGCGAATTCCATTTGGAGAATTGGCACAGCCAGCACCCGCTTTCAGCAGCAAGCGGCGGTTGTGGCTTCGGTCTTCCTGTCTTACGTATGCGTTTTGTTGCTGGTGTTACGTGCCTACATGGCGTACTTTATATTTTCTTGCTTTCGACACTGTGAAGGTGAAAAATAGAAAGCAAAAAAAAAAACAGAAAGAAAGAAAAAAAAATATTTTAAGAGACTCACTGATGTGTTTAGCAGCGTCGGCTGCACTTTTCATGAATGCCACCGTTTTCGCTTCCGGATATGCGGGCGCGAATTCCGACAAAGAACTATCAAAAACCTTCAACGAAACATCACTGCAGGCGCAGGAAAAAAGCGCTGGACTGTCCATTCTTATTTTCGTTCGCTTTTACGGCTTCAAAATGTTGGCCAGGAGCGTCAAGTGCTGATCACCAAGACGTGCTGAGAAGGAAGCGTCTTTTATTTGTTTTTGTTTTTCTTGCCTCTGGCTCACATCTGTATTTGTGTCCACTGTATATGATGAAGCTTGCTGTTTCGTTATTGGCGTCGATGCATTTAGCGGCGTGGTAGCATTCTGTAAACGATCGTCATCGTGTCGTCTTGACAATTAAAACTGAAACGCTGCGGCTCGACTTGTTGAGAAACAAGCAAGACCCGGTGTGACGAAGAGCAGCAGGAGAGTGGCAAGTGGTAACTGCGATACATGGGCCGTACATGGGCCGAGACCTAGGAATAACCTGCTGCTGCACGCGCGATTATGGCTGCAGCTCAACACCAGAGACGCCAAGCTCCTGCAGCTCGTGCTAAAGAGCCCAAAGTACTGCGCAAACGCCGACGTCAAGGCGCTGCATTGTTCAAATAGTAGGCCGATTTGAAAGTGTTCAAAACATTCGTGACTTGCTGCGGGTAATGTAACGCTTGCCACTCCGGTCGCTGCTCTACACCTTTGGCGAAAGTGCGAACTTTGTATTCTTGTGTTTCACGTGCATTTCTGCATTTCATATCTATGCATTTATTTCTAACGTGTTTAATTTTTTTGTTTAAGTTGCGCAGGAAAAGGGGGTGGCGAATTTTATCCGTGCACCTGCGCGCTCTCGGAGAGACGGAAACGATGAGGTCTATATTTAGATGCCACACACCCTCCCGTGTGTTTGCCGGCGTGGAGAAACAGCCGTTAATGAACGAGGAGGTGCGCCGAGAGGGCTCGTGAACCTGAGATAAGCCGTGCGCGCAGTGACGCACACGCGCGCACACATATGCATAGAGAAACCGGAACGTCGGCACGCGAGCGCTGGGCCAAAAGCCGAACTGTAAATATACGCGTGCCAGTGCCTGATAATATGCGTGAGGAGAAACATTTGTAATGAAGTGGAAGCGCAAGCTCGGTAACACGGGACAAGGGGAGAAGAGGAAGAAGAAGCGAAGGAGTGGTTCTCATGATCTGGTGTTAGGTGTCTTTCTTTTACACATTGCTCGCTTTGTCTGCTTGAATCCCTCTTCTCCACCTCATTGTGAATTCATGTTGTGCCTCCTGCAATATTTTCCTGCCGCACCCTACAAATACAGCGGCACTCGTGCACGCACTTCTACCCCCTCTTGCCTATAGTGCATGAACGCAGCTTGCCCTTTAAGCGGGAAGTCGCGCGCTTAGATGGAGCTGTTTTCACGTACGAAATCGCGACCTCGGGTGAAGGAGAGGAAAGCAGTTAATAGAGGCATCTGTAGCACAGGCTAATTTGTTCCGTAAATTGGGTATTCTCGCACCGCACCGTTAGGAACAAGTTGGAGAAAAGCGCAGTTCTTTTTTTTTTTTTTTTTTTTTGGTTTCTGTCACGATCATGACCCTGATTTCTTTCCAGCAGCTTAATATATCAAAGTGGGGGAATCTATGTTAAGCTCCTGGCTTAGCTTTTCCCTCTCGTGCTTTTCTGTCTCTCTCTCTCTCTCTCTCTCTGGCGATCTACACTTTTGTCTTGCATACAAGTATCTCGCTCCTTACTTGTTAGCTGTGTGGCATGCGTGTTGCTTGCCAGGTTTATTCGTGCTTCAACATTGTGAAAGACTCAGCGTTCTGGGATTCGACTGCAATGAAGTTGCGTTGCTGAGGGTTCACTGCTCTGTGGTTGTCTCGTCGGCGCATTGTTTCATCAGAACAAGTGCTAATGCTTCTTCGATCATATGGAACCGTCCGCCTATGGCTGGGCTCTTCTTATCTCTTATGTTTAACTAATGGATTTTCGGGTTACTGGAGCAAGTGCAGCTATCTGGGAAGCTTCGCGGAAAACCTGCCTTCTCTGACTACTAGCGTGAAAACTTCCATTCCAACCATAACCGTATGCTATATTCATCATTTCTACGTCAAGTGTCTGATTGGCTTTCCCGCGTGGGATGGTGGGTCGGATTCCTGGCCGCGCCAGCCTCATTCTGATGAGGACAGAATGTCAAAACGCTCATGTGTCGAGCATTGGGCGCATGGTAATAATCAGATGGGCAAAATTTATTCATTGCCCTCCGCTGTGGCCTCACATTGCTCCTCTGTTCGCTTGAGCCGTTAAAACCATGAATCAGCCAATCGTTCTCTGTGAATATACTATATCGCTGCAGGCGTATGCTGTCGAAGCCAATGTGTGCTTTCTTTTCTTTTTTTTTTTCTTTTTTTTTTTTTTGAGCGGGGGTTATGTGAGAAACGGAGAGGATATTGTTTTCATGATACAGACGATAAAATAAAAACAAAACGTGTACGCTGACGAGGGTCCTAAAGTAGTAATACTGAAATCGCAAGCATTTAGTTACGGGTTTCACTTCAGAAACCGCGTTGGCGATTTTTGCGCTCATTTTCATTAGAGAGAGATAAGAACTTTATTGATTTCCGGCAGATTGCTACGCTGGGCTCCCACCTAGGAGCCAGCGCAGAGACCGTGTCTCCCGGCAGCTTCCTCGACCTGCTGGATCGCCCAGAGTTGCTGGTCCAGGCCTGAACTGAGCAGCGCAGTCCGCCAACGCGCCCGAAGGCCCCCATTAGAGGCCGCGACCCCAGTATTGCTGATTAATGCTGGACATGTCCATTTGCATTAGCTCCAAATACTTTACTTCGACACTCCTATTTTTCTGACGAGTCGTGAAGGCTTCAGATTGGGTGCAACATCTGCGTTTGTCTGTTGCTTAAGAAAGAACTGAATACCATGATGTCATCTTTAGATGTCTCGCCATTTCTAACCAGCTTGCCTCGTTACTCCCGACTCGTCAACAGTGGAACTAGAGAGAGAGAGAGAGAGAAAACTACGGGTCACATGGCGAATTCCAATGAGAGAACAGGAGCACTCAAAAGCACGCTGAAAGTGCTCGTTCCAGAGGCGACATGTTTCAGTGGTCGAACAGGAGTGGGAGAGCCGTCATCCAGTGGTAGAACAAGAGCAGTTTCGCTGCGCCGAGAGCAGCCGGGAGCAGTCCGGACTGCTCTCGCCTGAAAAGCGGAGTACGGAGGAAGTCACGTAACTTAAACCGTCATATCCTCCTCATTTCTTTTTATTTTGCTTCAGCCGGCGCGCGCAGTGGCAATGGCGGCAGCCAAGCGTAGTTGGTGTTTTGGCACCGCCGATTTTGACGTCGGTGATAGGAGTGAGAGCGATTTAGCGACAGATCCTGGCATTTCTAGTCCGCCTAGATTCTCGTCGGATGCGCGGGGGACAGCGGCAGCAAAGCGTCTTCGCCTTGCTGAAGTGCTTGAGACGCTCGACGGTAACAGCAGCGAAAGCTGCTGGAGCTCAACTTCAGATTCAAGATTCAAGTTGCGGTTTCAGATGATATTCGCAGGCAGAAACGTTGTGTGATGCGTCGGCGCTGCACAAAAGTATGTAGTACGTGGCCGCAAATGGTCACAGCCTTACGCCCGACAGATCACAAGACGATCACACGTGTTTTGCCGCTCTCCTTCAGAGAATGGTGGGACGTCGATTGCTGTAGTCACATGGTACATTTCTCCTCACACGTCGCCCTCCTACCTGCTCTCAGAATGAACGCCGTATTCCAGTGACGGGTCGAGTGTCCCTGCTCTCACTGCGCTGCCACCCGACTCCGCACTGCGCGGCGCCCTGCTCCTCTTCTCCCAATGGAATTCGCCAACAGGAAAGCAAGAGCGCGGGTGTATTAACCAAGGCGGCAATGTTCTGTTTCTTTTCTACTGCCAGATTTCTCATATGTGTATGCCGACTAAATAGCTCAATAGCTTCTTTTTATTTTATTTTATTGATTAAGGCTTCCGCAAGCCTCTCTTCTCTTGCTCGTTTTACTTTTCTTGTTCTCACTTCACGGATCCTTCGACTGCTGTTGGCGCAACGTACTTGTGTCTGAAAGATTTGCCAGCGTTGCTTCTTCGCTGCCGTTGGGATTCATAGCGGCACGCGAGTGCGTGGACACCATCACTAGGCTGACCTTTTTCCTAATTTCATTTACCGCTTCCTTTTTTTTTTCTTCCATTGCTCCGAGCCTCAAACTCCATCACCAGTGTTATCTTCGCTGCAGAGATTGTGCACTTCCGTTGACTTTGTGATGTGCATAGACGAGAAGGTTCCGATCCTCTCGATCGACGCAATTTCCATATCGGAAAGCTGGCGGGCCCTGAAGTTTTTGATGCATTATTCCTTGCCTCCCGCATATTCTCGATGGGCGCCGGATACTTAGGCAGGCGTTATACCGCCGTTCTTCTTTCCATACTTCTATTTCACCTTATTTACTTTTTACGCTCATGGCGTTCGTATTTTGCGGTGGTGGATATATTGGCTGCCTTCTTTTTTTAACTTTTTTTTCGTATTTGGATTACTTTTCAAACTTTACTTCTGTGCACGTAGCAGCAATTCGTTATGCTCTCTTTGTTGTTTGAGTACCGCGCGACAATAGAAAAAAAAAAGGGGGGGGCACGGAAAAGAAAGGACGGTACAAGCGCTAACTTGTTATTCCAATGGTTTCTTGAAGATAACTGGTTAATAACAATAAACTATGGCACAGGATCACATACCTTGCAATAAAACGCCAATGAACATGCACCATGTTCACGCACCAAATTAACAACAAGCAAACAATAGTTGCTCGCTTTGTCGAGTATTTCCTTCAACTACTACATTGTTGAGCTCCAAGTCTGCGCGCTTCTAGGTTCATCAAACAAGGAATTGTTGTCTCTTGACTGAAGCCGCGTGAATAAATCGCGAATATGAATGGGCTCCGTGGTGTCCCATCAAGTGAGTACATCTATCTACCACAGGTGGGGCAGCGCTGGCGAGAACACAGTCTTCTGCCTAAGTCCGATGCAAGAGAGCGTTCGCTAAAAGGTTGTGCGCCGTACTTCGCACGAACTGAAGAATGGTGCCACACGGTGCAATGTGGTCGCGATTTTCACTGCAAGGAGAAAATTAAACAAAATAATGAGCACTACTGGCTAGTTCATTCATACGTCACAAGCGTGTGCGTGCGTGCGTGCGTGCGTGCGTGCGTGCGTGCGTGCGTGCGTGCGTGTGTGTGTGTGTGTGTGTGTGTGTGTGTGTGTGTGTGTGTGTGTGTGTGTGTGTGTGTGTGTGTGTGTGTGTGTGTGTGTGTGTGTGTGTGTGTGTGTGTGTGTGTGTGTGTGTGTGTGTGTGTGTGTGTGTGTGTGTGTGTGTGTGTGTGTGTGTGTGTGTGTGTGTGTGTGTGTGTGTGTGTGTGTGTGTTTTACAGACAATTCAGCTTGCGGTAGAAAATTTTTCATATCAGTTAAATTGTTGTGTATTTGCACAACGAACAAAGCGGTGGAGGAGAAATTTGTGTTTTCTGTCTTTTCATTGTCACAGTGACTAATGTAAGGCATATGTCACAGGTAGGGTGTGCTGTGATCTTGTATTTTCAAGTCACATTGGCTTCGAGTATCAATTCTTCTTTCATTTTCGCCGAGAAAACGATTTCTTTCCTCACTGGGAAGCCGTAGGACGACGTGACGGCCGCGCCCAGTTGGTGCTGAAGCCACTAGAACCTTGCCTCATGTATTTGCTTACAGCAGCGCTGATGCTGAACTATTCGAGACGAAGTCACCTTTCGCGAACGTTATTTCGCGCATTTCGCATAGTCGAGGCACCTTCGTTATGGGCTATAACGGGATATCCGAGTCACGAGGGACGCGCTTACAGCGACTGTCTCGGAGACAACGAAATAAAAACAGGCGGGAGCAAGGAAGCAGTGTCATACAGTAAGCTGCAGCCGCGCTGAAACATCTTCGCTCTTCTGACCCTTTGTGCGCCACGGAAGCACCGAGGTGCACGCAACTAATGAGGCCCCACGGTACATCTTCGCTGCCCCGGCCACTGACGCCCGTCATTTGTCACGACGTACGTGATACATGGCCTGTCCTAATGGAGATCCACGCGTTGCACGCAAAACATCCTCGGCCTCCCACCGCGGGGCACCCCTGCGAGCTCGGCGCGAACAGGGGCAGCTTCTGCGTGCCACTCTGCGGCTTTGCTCGCAGGCCGATATGCCGCTGCCTCGTGCATTTTTAGCCTACTAAATCCTTGAGTGTAGTTTTTTTACGGCGGGCTTCGCGTGCGCCGTTGCCCGAATGCACGCCGCAATTCGTCCGGCCTCCGTTTCTCAGTCCGCATCTCCCCAACAGCACTGCAGCGCGTTATCAACGCTGACTAGGCGTGCGGCGCGCTTCTTTGTCGCTGAAATGGGGTCGTTAGGACTAGGAGGATTGCAGGCCCTGCGCCTCGCCTCCCTCCGCGATTTAGACGCCTGAGGCTGCGTCGGCCGCCGAGTGTGCGCTTATCCACTGCTTATACTCGTTGTGTAGTTAAAACGAAATAAAAATGCGAGTGGAGAGACGTTTTAATTTCGCTCTGGAGCCTCGGGAGTACGCTAAGACGATGTGTGACCCCTTATTACGCGCATCCCACTCACTTCATTATAAACTTGTTTGCGCAGTGACATTACCGCTGCTCTCTCTTGTGGAATAAGTGAACCCCGTAGTGCCGCTGATGGGTGGGAAACCCGCGCAAGTGCCCGCCCTGCAATCTCTGCAGGCTGTCCAAAATGTGCGTTGCTCTAAATCTCAGTGACTGAAATGTTGCGCTGTTCATTTTGTGTTTCAAGGTTAACGATGGCGTAGCGTTTTCCTGTGTCGGTATCGTCTCGCACGGATTTGAGTTTACTTTAAAGAAAGTCAATGTTTTTTGTTTTTTAATAAAAGTTAACAAAAATGCTCTTCTCAGTGAAATTGTAGTGCTTGATTTTCTCCTTCCGTTTATTTTAGTACGTATATATAAGCAAAAACAAGCTTTCTTGCCGATGTTGGAATTGGCCTTAGTTTCCCTGAAGTCAGGCGGAGCTGGAGCTACGTAATTAGAAGAACTGGTGAAGTCGCTGAAACCTGTGATGAAACTTGCAGACCTATGTGTCATCGGAAAAAGGAACAATGGAATGTTGCGTGTACATTATATTCAAAAGGAAGCCGTGGCAAGTAGTGGCAAGATCTGCAAAATACGTTCGAAAGCTTGGCGTACATTTCGAGCTTCCGTCAATGAAAGGACACCTTGTGCTGCTAACATAAATCGAGCCGTGATGATGAACTGAGTCAATTATGACATTGTCTGTAGCACTTGTGCGCTGTCAAACCAGGGCTTCTCATCATCTGTCGGCGTGGTGTGCTGCAATCATTTCAGTCCTGCTACGCGCCCACCATGCATGCAGCATTTGTTTTACATGACATGACAGTTCATTGGTGATATCCAAACGCATTGGGTATACCTACTCCAAGTTTACCCCAATTTTGTCGTAACTACAACAATTCAATGCCTCGTGTAAAGCCAGTCTAGGGATGAGAGGCGCGCTAACGATGCGGAGGTGCTGGCAGAACGTTGATCGCGTTAGAAGAAGCTCGGGGTGAGATAATAGTGCATTAGGTGACTAGCATCTTCTGCCGATTTCCGATTTCAGTTTTCGCACTGCAGCACAGTTGTTGGTCAGTGGAATCACAGCATAGATTCGGTGCATGACACCTGATACTTTGAGATTTCTTATTATTTAACTTTGCACCCTTACGTTAGAGGGAAGACCAGCTCAGGATTTCCTTTGTTATCCAGTATTGTATATGTTTATGTTGCCTGACAGTAAGGTAATTTCGTAGTAAACGTCCAGAAGATGTAGTGCGTATGAGTTGCGCATATTTATTTGTATTTGGGTCAATTTTATCGCTTGCCGTGTTAAAGCCCGTGTTTGAAACCGCTGTTGCGGCGCTTTTTTTCTTTATATATCTCTCTCTCTCTCTTATTTTGCTGTGTAACAAACAGGAAAGGAGCATGCAGTCGACAGTGATGTCGACTTCTCCCCAGAAAAAGTGTTTCAAAATGAAGAGAACCAACACCAAAACGAGGTATTTCTTTTATTGTGATAGCAAATATAGGGAAGCTTTAGGCGGATACGCTCCGTCGCCTTCGTGCTGTTCTGATATCGACAGCGCATGCGCGAGGATAATTAGACGGTGCCCGGGGACCCGCCGTACGTTTCGCTGCCAAAGCGGCGAAGCCAAGCGGGCGCAGCGTCACGCTCCGCTCAGTCGGCTCTGCCGGAGTCGGGGCAGCGTGCTGGCTACCGCTTCTGGCGTGAGCGCTTTGCGCACACACATTGGCATTGCTGCTGAGCAGATGTGTGCGTATACCACACCGTGGTGCATAGAGCGTATAGAACGGACAGTAAACGTCAAGCTACATCTATCGGCTCCTTTCATTGGGCCTTGACCAACGCCGGCGGTCTTCCTTCGGTCTCATCTCGTGCACCATCGAATAATGATGATGATTTATTGGCATCCCCTTTGAAACGGGGCGGAGACAAATAGTCACCTGGCCTGCTTAAATTAATCAGCTATGCTATACCTACACGCTTTTCATTGTAGCATTTTTGTATACATTTCTGCGATCTTTTTAGAGCGCAGCTCTTAGGCGCCCGTTCCTGCGGCGAGCGTCGGCGTCGTCCCTCGGCGTCTTCTTAACCGAGCGGACGAGCACAGCTAAAGGATGAAAGTGCGAACATAGAGCGCGGATGAAAGACGGTGATAGCGAAGAGAGCGCGATGAGGAAAGAGGAGGAGGAGGAGTGTGCAGAGGAACCATGAGGCGGAAAGCGAAGGTATGGCGAAAGCGGGAGAAGAAGAGCGACGGGCTTTGCGGCGACGATGGCTACGAGATGGCGCCAGAGTAGCGCGCGTCGTCTGTATGCAAACAAAGCGCTGCATGAGCGGAGGTCTGTCTGCGGCGGCTGCTGTGAATCGCGCGCACACGTCACGATTAGCGAGGCAGTTGCGCCACACTTCGCTCCGTTTGCAACGTGCCGCACGAGACAGACTGTCCGCGCCAGCCAATATATCGCGAAATGAAAATACGTTTACAGCTACGCTCAAATGTCGCATTAGGGAATATCGTAATCGTCGGTGAATTTTTTTTCTCTTCCTCAGAACTTCTCTACCAACCTCGTACCGCTACCTATGCCTGTAACGGATCCGGTCATATAAGTCTCTTCTCTGCTGCTTTTTTTCCACCAATACTTTAAACGTACCTTGCTAATCTCGATGGCTGACCGGTTGATGCTTCCGTCCACTTTAAATCCAAGCGATTCTGGGAGGTGTACTTTACCTACGTGTCTCACTGGCTGAATCCCTTCGCATTCCATTAGTATGTGCTGAGTGGTCTCCGGGTTTTTGCTGCAGCATACACATGCCTCATCTTGTACCGAGTATTTGCTCAGGTATGTTTTTCTCCTTAGGCAGCTAGCTCGAGCCTCGAATAGCAAGGCACTCGCGTTATAGCAAGGTTCTCGTGTTATCGTACAGATTTTCCCTTTAATTTATTTCTTCTCATTCTTGTAAATCTGCATGGTCTTTTTTGTTTCCATTCTTTGCATCCAGTTCAATGTCTCCGTTTTCTCTCCAATTCACTGTCCCTTGATAATCTTTGTCTCAGGACTTTACGCCAGCGTTCTGAGACGCCTTCTGCGCGACACGAAACTTTGTTATCGCTTTGAGTGATTCCCGTCGTGCGAAACTGCGAGCTTATTTATTTATTTATTTATTTATTTATTTATTTATTTATTTATTTATTTATTTATTTATTTATTTATTTATTTATTTATTTATTTATTTATTTATTTATTTATTTATTTATTTATTTATTTATTTATTTATTTATTTATTTATTTATTTTGTGCCACGAGGATACGCAACAGCGTAGTGTGCTTTTTAACCATCGATTCCGTTCCGCATTTATGCTTGCTGTGAATTCCAATCGATGAAGCATTTTTCCTCAATCTGGGTCGCCGCATTTTGCTGAAGTGGCAGCGCCCTGCCACTGGGTGCCCGTGCTGCCCTCTCAACTCAAAACCTTCTTCGGTGCCTGCCGCCTCATTTTTTCCCTCTCACTGAAGCGTAGAGACCCACCGGGACTTCCAAGGGCAGCTTCAAGCTGCGGCCATAAAGCTGCTGCCGTCCGTTCACCGAACGACGTTGCGGCTCAGTTTTGTTATGCAGATGCGGCAACGTACTTAACAAAATCGTATTTTTGCCGTAGCTTTCTTGAACTTTTCGGTAAACATCTGTCGGGTATAGTTGCATATGACGTTCATTTTCCTGATCATCCGTGTACGTTCCTCTGTTACTCTCTTTATGTATTGGTCTATCTGGTTATTTATTTACTGCCACCGAACATGCAGTCTTTAGGATAGTGCGTGAAGTCTAATACGCCTAGTGAGCTCCAGCTACGACATTCCGGTTGAGTTTCAGGGTTTCGCGGGGTTCATGTCTGTCCCTGCCACGCGGATCATAGCGGCGGGCGCAGCAGGCAGCGCGAGGGGATCGTGCGCGATGCAGCAATCGTACAGCTGACAGCGAATCCACCGGCGTTGGCTCGAGAAGCTGCACGATAACAAAGTTGCACTGTACTGTTGTAGGGGTTGCACTATAAGCGATGTGAGCTCATTTTAATTATCTCGGCATTCGTGCATAAGTGGCAGATTGCGCTGAAGCTAAACTCTCAACTATTTGTAGCAGAATATTCAATTAGTGCCTGAAATCACATGAAAAAAACTGTTCAACATCGGTATACCTATATATATATATATATATATATATATATATATATATATATATATATATATTGAAGCGCGAAGCTCACAGCTATAAAGCTCTGCTCCAATAACAGATATCACAACTCTGTAAAACGCATCCGTTAGACCGTCTGAAATGGACAAAAATGAGGCACTATCTCACAGCTTGCGGGAAATTATTTTGTTGTTCACACCGATTTCTCGATATTTCTACTCACATATTAAGTATATACTTCAAGGCCGTGCATCTCAATTTAGTTCGTATTTCATGCGCCAGCAGAGGCCGTTGACCTATTGGGAAATTGTTTCTTTTATTACTGATACACAGAGTTTTAAACTTGATGCTTCTTTCTTTCTTTTCTTCTACATTTTTTTTCTCGCCAGTTCGTGTTAATATCGAATCGAGTAAATAAAAAGCCTGATCCTAGCTGACGGTAGACTTAAAACTACTTCCTGGAAATGCAAGAAACGTCACCGAAAACAGTGACCACATGTCGAAGTAAACAATTTTCCCGTTGCCATATTTTTAGACAGACTTCAGAGGACCGCAGGACATAACGAACAGTCTTTATTTCTCTCTCTGTCTCTCTCGAATATAAATCAACGCAGTCCGCTTCGTTTTCGTGTCCATTGGCGAGATAATATAGCGCAGGCGCTTGAAATAACGCAGCAAAGGCAGGGTAAAGGCGCCCGAGCGCTGTGTGTACTTTAGTAGCAATAGTGACCCCACGTGCAACGGAGATGCGCCGGCTATAATTGATGAACGCGCACCGAGACAGGGCGATGCGCTCGTACTGGGCCTCCTCAATGGCCGCGTAGTTCTCCGCCACCGCAATATTCGGTAGACGCTCCTCGTATTATTGTTCCATTGTGTTTGTTCATCTGGCTTTGGCCCAGAGAACTTTTTTCGCGGCCTTTTGTTCTAGCTGCGCTTGGCTGCACCACAAATTCGACCGGGAAGAAATAACGCCTTCCTTTTTTTTTTTTTCGATCTCTTTCTCTCCCTGTTTCTCCTTCTCTTGTCTATTTTAGTCAGTTCCGCCTTGCACCGCTACCCTCTAACAAACTTTCATTAATTTTCATCTGACTCACTTGGTGAGCCCTTATTGGTGAGCCCTTATTTGCTGTTTTCATTTCAATGTCTCGTTTGGAAGAAAAACAGAGTAGTAAAGGTCAGCTGAACACTTTATGATGAGCGTGCACTATGCAACTTGTGTTCAGTTGAATATCTTCATCCTCGCGTGATATCCCCTAAGGAACCGTGCTTAATTACGGGGCTTTGTTCAAGTGTGAGGTTACAGGTACGTTGTTCTCGACTTAGGATAATTATGTGTTCTTTCCTGCACTCCCATGCGAACGGTAAATGTGCTGCGCAAACATATCGCTTCTTTTAGAGTTCGCACGTACACACGAAGTGACATCGAGCGTCAATGTATATCTCTATGCCGACTGTCCCCACCTTGTTCCATTTATAAAGCGAAGGCGCTCTGACATGATCATCGGGCCTGTCTGCGCTGTTTTCTTCTTCTGGGACCTGCCGACTTTTTTGAAATCGCTAGAACAGGGTGACAGGTGCTTACGGTTGTTGTGTGCTTGCGTGTGTGCGTGTCTGTCCGTCTGTTTGTGCGTGCGTGCGTGACTGCGCTAAGGGTGGAATTCAACGTATTAGCTGAACGTTCCCTTCTTTTTGTTATTCTTTCTTTCTTTGCGTAAGATAATAGAATTAGAATCAATGTTGATTGCATATAAGTACATTTAGGTATGGAATACTCTATACAGGAGGAGGTCTCAAAGTCAAAGTCTGTGAGGGCGAAATCTCCTGTTTATATTTCCTGGGTATACTTGACTGTGGTGCGAAATACATTTCGGGAAAAGGGGACAGAAGAGAGGAGACAGTGAAGACAGTGGCGCTTCACTATCTGCTTTCTTCTGTCCCCTTTTCACGAAATGTATTTCGCACCACAGTCAAGTATACCCAGGAAATCTCAGCACCAACTTGCCCAAGAAGAAGTTCTTTTGGAATTCCTGTTTATACTTACAAACAGGAAAATGACAATCGTTATTATAGCAGAAGGCAAATTGGTGTATACGTTAATAAAATATCAGCATAAATACATAATACAAAAAAAGATACAAGAAACGAAGGCTATAGAGCTATTGATCGTCCCCCCAGATCTCGTCGTGTCCAGGCGCCCCTATAGTATAGGCCGGCGGCCGCCAAGGTACGCTGGTACCTTGGCGACCGCAACTAGAATTTTTTCGCCCAGCCACTGTCCTTAAATTAACGCCGCTTGTTCCACCGTTTAGTGCGTCCGGGCCCCGGGTACAGGCCTTGCGTAAGGGAATGGCGGGGAAATAATCCGCTTCCCGCGGGCGTCTTCCTTTGTGAATGGCCCCCGCTGCGGCAGCACGGTCGTCAGCCTGTGTTTAATGGCGCGGCGACTGTGCAGCCCTGGGTTCGAGGCTGCTCTTTTATTTCTTTCTCACGAGACAACTGAAGAAGAAAAAAAAAAGAGCACCGGTCTTAATCAACGGAGCCCTGCCTCGGGGTTTTAATTAATTGACGGCGAGAGAAGCGGAATTGAAAGGAAAAAAAAACGCCTCTGTATGCACATTCCTGGGAGTTCTAGCGGTGGTTCACTGTATTTCGATTCCTCTCTGCTTCACCGGATACGCCATGCCTTCTGTCCTTTTGGGAGAGCGCGGCTGTGTTCACGTTTTTCTACGTTGCCCAATCACGGGTGCTCCTATCAGTTTGTCGCTTATGCACGTCCTTGGCACCGAGCACACACGGCTTTTACCCTGCAGGCCATCGTTCTTTTGCAAGGCGTGACTAAGCTTGCGGCTACAAGAAAACCTCAAACTGTATTTTTTGCATCAACTCTTTATTTTTCCTTCTCGCTCGATTCTTTTGCCACTTTGTCGCTGATCGCTAAAATTTCAATTTCCGAGCACGATAGTAGACGTGATGCTTACGTCAGTCCACATCACCGAACCTGTACATAATTGACAACGTGTATTGCTTTTCCAAACTCTTTTTTATAAACCTCAAAATTCATCACCTATTAAGCTGTGGAATTCACTTTATTAATAGAAATAAAAACTCAACTCCTGTTTAGTAGGATTAATCACCATTTTTTTAGCTTATTGCCCATTGTTTCCATTATGATGTATGTGAGTGATTTTCTCTTATAATATCTTACTGTACATTGTACAGACTTAGTGTTGCTGTTCTACTGCTATTGCTATATCGCGGTGGAGTGAAATGCAAATGCGACGTCAGCGCTGTCGTCTGTCATAAAAACGCCGAGTATTGCAGTTGTTGACCGTGAGGCGGTCGTAAACTGAAAAAACTACAGCTCTTTTCTTGCGATCCTGTATTTATTTATTTATTTATTTATTTATTTATTTATTTATTTATTTATTTATTTATTTATTTATTTATTTATTTATTTATTTATTTATTTATTTATTTATTTATTTATTTATTATTTATTTATTTATTTATTTATTTATTTATTTATTTAGTCGCCGCAGAATCTGGCAGGAATTCTTTCAAAGACCATACATGGATAAAACGCAAAGCCAGCACATGCAAGAAAGTTTTCTACAAGTGCACATTTTTTTTTTTCTTTGTTTACTCGAACGTCCACGACGGCTGCCATCGGCTGCTTAATTCAAACAAGCCAGTGTGGAAAGCCTACTGAACAGGGAGCGATGATGAAGCGCCTACGAAGCCGTTATTCGGCCTTGCATGCAAAATGTAAGCTGGGAGTAGTTTTATTACGACGTCTTGCCTTTGGCTCTTTACTTCTTTTTTCTCGTTTGCCGAAATGGTATGCGCCCATTCTTTGAGCCTTCAGCCGAAGGAGGAACCGAGGCACCTTCCGCCTAAATATCCAGTGTCCTCGCGGGAACAAAGTGTCACTTGAATTTGAGCCTGGTGCCGTCTTGCGATTGAGTTCATCTATTAATGACCTGAGTTCCTCGTGTTCCATTCCTCAGTTTACCGAATTCTGCGGCTCCGGGATCTCCGTTACTATAGTCGCAGTGATAGCCGTTGTCACTCGCATGATTGCATGCATAAGCATCCGTAACGAAGGCAGAGGCCGTATATTATCGAGTGGTCATTTTCCCTTACAGCGTGTTTTGAGTGTGCTTCAGCATGGTGGCCTCGGTTGCGTAGTTTTTGAAACGTCGTGGGAAGATGTCGTTTGTGCTTACAAACTTACTCAGTTCTTACAAGTCGCTGTTGCTACTTACGCTGTAACCTGAACAATCCTTGCTCGACGCTTTTTTTTTTCGATAACTATACGCCGGAACCTCAATTCACAGATGCTTACCGCGTTTCGTTTCCATCATAATGGTTGTTGGTACACACCCGTCTTGGTGGCTTAGCGGCTATGGCATTACGGGGCTAAGCACAAGGTCGCGAGATCAATGCCCGGCCGCGACCGCCACATTTCGACGGGGGCGAAGCGCAAGAATGCGTGTGTATTGTGCATTGGGTGTACGTTAAGGAACCTCAGGTGGTCAAAATCGGGATGCCGATTCGAACCCGGACCTGAAACGAAAACCCTAGCCGAACTGGCATTTTAGCCTGAACTGAACGCGAACCTGGACCGATATTCATAGAGTGTACCTAAACCCGAACCGAACCTGAACCGAAAAAAAAATGATAGTGGTTACCGGTTCTACACGAAACAGTTCAAGCATACAGGGGGCTCAACAGAAAAGCGATTCTTCGAAATACTTCTCAAGTCGGGACACCCTACTAGCAGTTTGTTACGACTCATGAGTTCCGTTGTGTGTGTGAGTGGGGATAGACCAGAGACGCTTGCATTTCTGAAGTCGCCCATGCCAGGTCTGTCTCACGGTCGAAACCTTGTTTCAGGAACTGCGCAGAATCACCGTTTCTGTGAAACTTTGCAATTAGGTGGTTATAGGTCTACTTGCTACTATTACTAGATAAAATGTAAAACGCACGCGCCAGGATACACGGAGAGCAAGAATGACGGCATTCTCGAGAAGGGAAAATAGGAAAACCATTGAGTTCATCAGCGCGGTTTCTTATAACAGTAACACTGCGGCCACCAACACTGCGGTCGTCGAATTTTCAAAATTTTCCCGGGGCACATTGTGCGTGATTTGCACTTTTTTTTTTTTTGTCCGCGCTTATAGTCAGTGCAAGTCTCTGCGCCACGTGCAGTTTCGTAAGAAAGAACGTCGCGGTATTTAGCAACAACTGTCCTTGTTCATAGATCAGAAACATTGTCCTCACCTGCATTTTTTTTTTTTAAAGAAGGTGAAAACTGAGGAAGAACGTGCAAAAAGTGTACAAGGAAAAATGAAAAGGATTCATCACGGACTGACGCGGCCGCTGTTCGCGTTGTCGGCATCCACATGGAGATCCATGGATGCATCTCCAGAGAGATCGGCCTTGAGCTGAACGTAGATCCGGGAGTGCACGTCCGGATCTACGTTCAGCTCAAGGCCGATTCTTATAGAATTAGAATATTGTTAGAGACAACAACAGTTCTTGCAGGCTACAGAAAAAAAAGAGGGATGCAAATTGAGTGAGTGTCTGAGTGATTCTGGTTTAGCAGGACCGCAGTTGTTGCGCAGACGATCGAGTTCATGAGCAAACACACTGTGGAGGTCACTTATGCAGAATCATTATCATCCGTCGAGTAGGCGTGTCTCGTCTTAGGCAGCCTATGAATTCGCTGTCTCGATTTAGACAAAGCAATTTATTACTTGACCCATCTCAACATGCTTGGATTCCTTCAAAACGATGCGCGCTGCTGCAGTATTGCCTTTAGCTCTTTCAACGATTGCTCCACTCTGCTAAATGCATCTCGGATGTGCTCTTCCTCTTTTTCATCAGTTTTATTGTCGTCATGCACCAAATGTGGTTGTAATGTATCACATCTGATGTACATATATCAAATAATGTAAACAAGCCTTTTGTTGCCTAACAGACTCCATGAAACTTTTCATTTGACTTTTTTTTAAAGAAAATGTGACCATTTGTTGTTCGATTCGATGTTCGTTTTTCTCGTATGTTCGTATTCAATTCGTTTAGGAAATTTCACTATGCGAATGCCCCTATCAATTTCTACTGCAGCCACGAGCCAGGGAGCCTATTCCTTCCACCAATTGACAAAACATGCGAATGCACCATGTGGACAAGTCAATAGCACTGTGTAGCTTGTCGCCATCACAGGACAAGTTTACTATGCCAAACCGGTTCGCAGTCCGTTATAAAATTTAATTTCTCTAACCGGAACTGATCCGGAATGAAATCGGAGCGCGTTGAAACCGAACCGAACCTTTATTTTTTTTTTCGACACCCTGGTCAAAATTAACCCGGAGTCCCCCACTACGTCGTGCCTCATAATAATATCGTCGTTTTGACACGTAAAACTCCAGAATTTACTTAACTATGGCCTGTATTTGATCTAATTGGTAAGATCGCATCTTAAGGCAGGTAAAGGGCAAATAAAACACGGATAGCGGTCTTTCCTCATTCTTTCCGATATCCGTGTTTTATTTGCGCTGTACCTGCCCAGAATTTAGTGATCTTTTATATTTTTTATGCAGAACTCGGCCCTGTGTTCAACAACAAAGCGTCATATCTGTTGACAATGATATATGTCCTCGACGTTTTAGTATATGAGTGAGCGCGTGTGCGTGTATGCGTGCGCGTACGTGCATGCACGCGAGCTTGTTCTCTTTTTTTATTGTATATAGATTTCATGCGCGAAGTTTATTGTAGAACTTAAGCGCAACCAAAAAGCATGCCACCTAACGTCTTCAGCGCCATATTGCTAAAAAATTCAGAGCCCTTCCCCTGACGAGAAAATGGAGGTAAGCGAAGCTTGTGGTAAGACGACGCTGTCGCAGGCGTTCCGCTTCGTTTGCCCTAAACTCAGGGTCCGCGGCTCTTCGCTGATGTTTGGCCTCAAAATCGCGCTCCCGCAACTCGGGGTCCGCGGTTCTTCGCTGACGTTTTCCCTGGGTTTCGGAAACCCTCACGCTAGAATCGGCACGTTGATGACGAGCCCTTTCCCGAGCGACTTCGCGGCGCCGTTGCTCAAACGCAGCCTGCTCCTCGGCGCAATTCACCACGCGCGGTCTTCCTATCCGGTCGCCGAAACTGATCTGAGGCGAGGGAAGCCCAGCGGAGCGCGCGCCAACCCCCTTTCCTCCCTTTCCCTCCCCGCGACATACCAAACGACCCTGATTGGTAGCGCGTACTGGATCCTGCGACCGGCGTAGCTTTCCCCGCACCTGCCCTTTCTTTCTTTCTTTCTTTCTTTCTTTCTTTCTTTCTTTCTTTCTTTCTTTCTTTCTTTCTTTCTTTCTTTCTTTCTTTCTTTCTTTTCCCTGGCTCATACAGCACATCTAATGCGGGTATGCACCACATGTGATGTTATTGATGTCATGACCTGTCAGTCATGTTAGTCGTATACATTTGTACCCTTCCATGCCAATTTTGGTATATGCCAAGCGAACGAGACGCGAGTTTTCGACAGGTAGGGTTTTAACGGTACACCACCACCGCCGGCACTTGTGAGGCAATACAAGCTTCGTACAAGCTTCGCTTGAAAAAAAAAAAAAAGAAGAAAACCCAAGAACGAGCGGTATCGGAGCTTCTGTTGCTCATAGTACATGTTCCCGCACACCTGCATCACCGGCGCCTTCTTTGACTTTTGCGAGCGTGTTGTAACGCGCACAAACGGGATTATAGCGAGGCGCTGAGCCGTGCTCCCTAAAGGGTTGCAAAAAATAGCGCCTTTTCGTCTTCGCAATCTCTCTCTCTCTCTCTCGCCTTGCGCGCCCCTTTCATTGCCGAGTGCGGTCATTGCGGCGCAGCACAGACCATACCCGAACGTACAGATGATATCCTGACCGCTTCGGGGCTCCCCCCTTTACCCCCCCCCCCCCCCCCCCCTTTCAACCCCAAAACCGTGTTCTGAACGGGCTCCTCTCCTGGTGTCCCGTAATACGGTCGACTGCTCGTTAGCTCTCGGGCGTCGTGGCGGCCTAAGTCGATCGATTGGTGCTCCTTTCAAATAGGATCCAAGCTCTAGATTTAGACGGCTTGTACTCCGTGTGTCTGGAATAAGCGTGCAATTTTCGAACAACCTTTATTTTCCTGTTCACGCCCTGCAAAAAGGTGGCACATTTTAGCTGGTATATTTTTTCTAATGAGTTGCACGGGACTAGTTTAATGCACCAATTTCCCCCTGTTTCAGTACTGCACAAATTATGTTTCAAGCTCACGATGTTCGTAGCGGTAATTCGTTCGTTTATCATGGTTCGCAGTGGTCAAATTCGTTCTGAGGCGCATCACTGAAGCCTATTGAAGTGATCTTTCAACAGTTGAAGTGTTGATGTCAACTTCGACAGCTGATGAGTACAGCATCACCAAACAAATTTATATATCTAGTCGAAAATAAAATTCACCAACACCCTGGCGCTTGTAATTAAGTAATAAATCTATTTGTTAGGCAGCTTCTCGTCTTGTTGAGTCTAATTTGATGCGACTAATTATATGGCTCGTTACGGTTTTTCGTGCATTGCAAACATGACCACCATGACATCGGCAGAGCTCACGCGCGAAGGCAGTATAGAAGCCACGTTCTGTCTGCCCAGATTACTTCGATTGGCGACTATATCCGCAGCTTAGTCAATCCAATGTTTTCATTTTTTACCTGTGCTAAGAAGTTTGCTGGGACTAGAAAATTTCGCGTACTTGTCAGGAGCGGACATCTCAGCGGTTAGACTCATATATACGTGTGACGTCGCAATGTGGAGGATGCCCGTAAGGAAACTGCATTGTTACCGTGCATAAACACAACCAAACTAAATTTAGGGCTAAATTGGTCGAAAGCGTTTCCTCTGTAAAATTTAAAATTAATGTTAAATTAAATGACTTCCTGTACCTCCTGCAACTGTTGGTCTTGCTATAAAACTATACGAGGTCTCTGACACTGCTATGCCTTCGAAAACAAGACTCCCCCTTTCTCCCCTTAGGTTAGAAGCCGTTCGCAGAGCGAGATATTTCGGGGCTGAAGATTCAAGCATCGCTATGAAAAACGTTGCTAGAGCACTGCTGTGGTTCTTCAGGAAAACGTATTGTACCATTGCCATTTGACGTGCAATAACTTTCAGCGCACGGCAATGGGACAAAGTGCATAAATACAGCGCTGTATACGTGCGTTCGTGTCTCACTTTACCTTGTTGTCATGCGCTGAAAGTTATTCATTATGTAATAATTATGCCAATAGGCTTTTCAGTTTGGTGCAAATGTACGCATTTTCACTCAGTAGTTTTTACTTTCTTCATGTTTTAGTCCGTTTCCGACCCTTTTAAAGTAAGTCGTCATTTAGCGTTCCTGCGTTTTAGCATTTCTCATTTCGCTCAGGTAGGACCTCCAACATTTACCGCGTGGTGCGTCTCGTGTGCGATCGGACCATGGCCGTATGCATTACATGCTGAATCAATTCGTAATAAATGGCTACCAAGGAGAGTTCTGTCGCAGCGCGAGGTAGTTTTCTTAGTTTCCATTTTTAGAGCAGTTTTCTGAAGTGAACTGCGTGGTGAAATCGAGGTGATGGATCATCATCATCATCACCATCATAGTGTATGTAGTAGCCGAAATCAAATATCCTGAACTGCTGCCCTGCTTGGCTGTCTGTCGCATTTCAAGTTGCACTTGGGGAAGAATATTTACGATTTACTTCAGCGGAGTGTGCCGTGTAACGACGCAAGCGCACGAGTCAACAGAGAGTTTTAGATTAGGGGAACGCAAGTGTTTGGGCTCCCTAGCACTGGAGGCCTCGATACTGCGCATGCGCAGTGGGAACTACGCATGCGCAGTACCGGGGTCCCGAGCGCTAGGGTGCCCCAACGCTTGCGTTCCCCTAATCTAAAACTCTCTAATGAACCCTCTTGGAGAATGCTTTCGCGCCAACAAACAAACGAAAAAAGTATTTTGCGCACCCATGAGGCAGGCGCGTGACACGGCATATGCGTATACAGCCCCGCTGTCGAGGGTCGCACGTCTTCCTGCACTCTTATCTGGCTGCGCTTTTCGGTCTCTGGCTGCGTGCTAGTCAGCTGCTAAACCCAGCCGTTACCGCTGCCTTATCTGGCACATCAACTTCTTACTGGTAGTGCGTGCTCTGCAAGCGTTAGCCATGCGCCCAAATCTGCTCGCGCTGCACGTGCGGACGTTCGGTGAGCAGCACAGCTCGAGCTTCCACCATGTCCCAGTGTCATTGTGCCTTATCAAGCCATTTAGCCCGTTTCTGTCGGGTGCCGATCAGGATACAGCAGCGGGCTCGCTTTCGGGGCTTTGTGTTTGGTGCCCTGCAAGCGAATCGACTCTTTAGAAATGTATAAGTAGCCGCGGCTGTGGTCGCAGTGCAGTGCTTCCTCCGAGCTTGCGTGCACGGCTGCCATCAGCGCGGAAGCGGGTCTGAAACCTAGAGCATGCGATCGAAATATCGGCCGCTGACGATTAAGCGTGCGCGTCTGGGCGTTCGTGCACTGTGTTTTTCCTCCTGTCCTGCATTGTTCACTGCGCGCTCTTTTCTCGGAAGGCTCTCGTTCTCACAGTGCTGTTCAAGGCCGTGAGGTCTTTCTTTTTCTCTCTCGCTCTCTTTTACTCTTTATATTTTTTTCTACAGGAGGTTTTTACTACAGGATCCCCGCAAACCTAATCACGCCCTCAATGAAAAGTAACATAGAATTCATTCATTCATTCATTCGTCTGACAAACGTCTTATGGTTAGGTAATCTCTGAGAAACGGTAAAGTTCGGAGTACTGGATAAATTTCGTAGGCATGGAGTTCTTTAAATGTACTGAAATCGGTATACCGCAGTTTTTACATACCGCTTCCTGTATTGTCACACCCGTGACGTCGTCCACAGGAGCAGAACGCTATATTATAGCCACCGTACAGTAACCATGGTAATCGTTTAACAAGTGCGGCGGCAACTGAGGAAAATGCAGTTCAGAGCGTGCTGCCTCCCTTCTCTCCCACGTTATGAGAGTTGTAAGAAACAAAGAATTCAACGTATTGTACGTGCATCGACCGCCATGCTCATTTATGACGTTGAACATCTTCTTGGCTCTGAGTGGCCTTTGTTTTGCCTGACATGTGTATTTTATTTTCAGTTTATGAAAACAATTACAGCAATCGAAGTGACGTCAGACCCTTTCATTGCATGGGCAATATTGCTGAATTAAATTGTACGTTAGGCGTTTCATTATTATTATACATAAGGATATGCATATGCCTGAGTATATGCATATGCCTTTATTCTTTCTCTTTCTCATGCAGGTAGTTTGTTTTGCCAAGATCCCGTATTTTGCACAATCTTCTCTAAATATTGTTGCAACCGCAGAGAATGTGTATGTGTGAAACGAGCTTTTGTATGCACTCTGTGGAGCGCTGCTCGTGTTTTGGTTTTTAAAGAAGGAGTTTCAGTCTAAAGTGGTTCTCTTAAGTGGAAAGTCAGAAACTCCCAAAATATCGGACTTCTTTAGTTCTCGCATGAGCTGTAAAAATCTTCCAAAATTGAAGATAACTTGCGTAAATATTTTGCAAATGTTACCTTACTGAAACGTGCGGCAAAGCTTTGCCCCCTCGTTGGCCTGGCGAATAACAGAAGACGATGCTTTATAGCAGAATGGTCACTCTGCCAGCTCCGCCACCGAGTTTCTCCGGTTTTCCCAGTTACGCAGGAACAAAGGCTCAACTTTCTCTCCAAGTTGTAAAGCGGCGTCGAATGGAGCCGCGTGAACATTAATCGCTGGACGCGCCCCGTTCCGCAAAGCGAAAACGGTGCTCATATACTTCAAGTAGCGTGCGTTGTCGGTCGATTGCCGCTACAGGGATCAGTGCAGCTATCGCCTTCGCTTAGAGGCGCCGTTGGTGGTATTTCGCAGATAGCGGAGTCGTCCATCATGCGCAGCCCAATTCATCGGACAGCGACCATAAGCACCGCGCTGTAATTCGCGCTGTGAGTTACCAGTGCACCAGATTGTCCACGTCTATTACTCCTCGGTATCTTCGAGCCTCTTCCCCTTCTGCGAGAATTTGCAAGCCAAACGGCTTTGCTTCGCACCCTCTGGCAGGAGAGGCCAGTGAGCAGTGTGGTCGCTTATGCGCCTTCCCCCTTCCACTTTTATTCACATAAAGTGTACGTGATCATCGTCCCGCCAAACTACGTGTCCACGCTAAGCGGTTTAATCGGCGCTTGGGCCCATTTTAATTAGGGCGCTCTCGCGCAATTTCAGTGCGGTATTTTCGTTCTCATTCTCCTTTTAATCACGCACTCCGTGCAAGTCAGGTCAGGTTGCAGAGCCGTGTTAGACGCTTGCGCTGTCCTTCGTTCACTCATTTCAGCGCAAATTGACCTGTTGTTACACCGTCCCTGCAATTTGCGTGGGTTGTGCTGTGCATTATCTTGAAATCTGTACTTTCAGTTCATTCGACCACAGGTCGCAGTGCTTGCAGGAAAAGCTCCAAGGGAGGGAAGCATTCTGGGAATTGAGGGAATTGACGCAGGATGAATTCTTCGATTATGAAAAAATAAGCTTCTTGGTTTTGCCTCGCTGTGAGATTGTTGCGGAGTATGAATTCTTCCTGAAGAAATCGTACATCCTGTGTTAATTTTGGTACAGCCTTGCGACGGTCCTAGCTTCGGTAGTTTTTTTTTTTGTTCGAGTGCTTTTAACTTATATATATCCAAAATAGTTCTTACGCCAAAACTTCTAGTAAGGGTAGATGACAGTCAGTCGTCATGCTGAAATCGAAGGTGGCCGGTCAATGGCTGAGAAAACTTACGATGAAACAACAAAGTTTGTGAATCGGTCCAAGGTTCTGTTTTAGAGCTCTCAGTCTTTCCAGTGCCTTTCTTTAACCTCGATAGCAGGAAGGCAACGCTCCACTAAATAGAGGCAGCTTAGAAGAAAAACGTAATACTCTTTTAAAAAGCCTTAACGAGATTTTTTAGTTGCTTGTGAGAGATATTGCTGAGGCTCGTTCGCTCTACTTTTTTTCTAAGTATCAGTATTGTAACGAATACTGACGCAACAGCAGTTCTGTCGCTCATGCTGTGGATGTCTGCGGTCTGTTTTATTTTCTCTTCCTCCGTTTTGTTACACTGTGTTTGAGCGTCCGTAGGCAGCAACGGCTACTCTTCTCTGGCGCGATAATTGTGCATAAAAGCGTTACAAATACTCCTTCCTTTGTGTCCGAAAGGAAGCAATTCGCTTTCCTAACGCGAATCTTCTTAAGAATTTTTTTTTTCTACTGAGCTTAGAGTCTTAGTCACGGTTCAGCATTTGGTGCATTCATGCGCACGAAAGAATTGTCGAACCCGCTGATAACGAAGCACAGGACGCACGAAAATTTGTTCAATATGTCCGATATTTCGATACATCCGAGGCGATTTTTTTGAAGCTATCCTAAATTGTGAATTAAAATGCATGCATGAAAGGATACGACAGATACGCAGACGACTAGTCTGGCCGGACTAGACTTCCCCAGTAATATTTGTATGAGAGAGATGCATGGTGTGCATGTTACCTCCGTATGCAAGCTGTCAGAACGTACGCAGGTTAGAGTTCGCGTCCCCGAGCATAGATAAATGTGCAGAGCAGCGTATACTCAAAAGCCCCGTCGGTGTCCATTTTGTCGAAAAATACGTTCCATTAGCGCCGATGGGGTATAGGATATGACGATTTTGCCCTGCGACTGGACAACCCGCAGTTTGCCGGAAGGGACGAGGGTCCACTGATCGCGTCCGTCGCTTTCCCCTCTGGTTCGCAATGGCGGTCATTCCAAGAACGGCACCCCAGTGCATTCGAGCTCCAGCAACAAGGACCGAGAGAACGGGTGAAAGATGGAGAGAGCGAGAGAGCGCAGAATGTGTTCGAGAGGCAGTAAGGGTCTTAAGGGAAGGGAGCAATAAGAGAGGCGACGAGGTCAACCCATATGTCCACAGCATCCGCAGCTTTGCACGCCGTTGGGGATGCGCCGTCCGGATCACTTCGTTTGCCCCGCATGGATTCCGGCCTCCGCAGCTAAAGAAAAGCTTTTATCCATCGCGGCTTGGCTATACGTTCGAAAGCGCATGAAGTGGTCACACAGCCCTCTGACCTTTACTGCTTATGATTAGACTCGTCAGCGGAGATATTTCTCCGCGCAGTTTCGTACTGTTTAAAGCAGATGTGCCACTGGACATCTCTCCTTGCTCCTTTTTTTTTTTTTTCAATATCCGGTTAGCTGCGTAAATCTTGCTGTTCGCGATGGAGAGAGAGAGAGAGAGAGAGAGAGAGAGAGAGTGTGTGTGTGTGTGTGTGTGTGTGTGTGTGTGTGTGTGTGTGTGTGTGTGTGTGTGTGTGTGTGTGTGTGTGTGTGTGTGTGTGTGTGTGTGTGTGTGTGTGTGTGTGTGTGTGTGTGTGTGAGAGAGAGAGAGAGAGAGAAAGAGCTCTTTAATGAGTCCTGAAGAAATTTGACTTGAGTTACGTCCAACTTGCCAGTGCAGATGGGGATGACTAGAAATGAAATTAAATACACTGCACGTCACAAACAACATACACAAAACGCACTACAACACGCAATACACAACCTAATTAAAATATATCATTGTGACCAGTGTCTCTCAGGAAGTATCAAATTGCTTTCGTGACGTCCGCTATTTTGGAATTCTATAACATGTTTTGTCCTGAAGAGCAGGAGGAGGAGGAGGAAAAACATTTAGAAAGAAAAAAAAAACACGCAGGCGTCTTCCAGCTTGTGTTGGGAGGCAACTTCTTTTGACCGTATTCATATGCATAGACGAACTGCGAGGGCGCACTTTGCCGTTATGTTAGATAGCACGAACGTGCCTGCAGTAGTTTCAAAGACGGGTTACTTTTTTGCATAAAGTTACGCATTATTCGCAGCCTTACTTCTCTCGTAGTACAGCTATAAAACAGTCTACGCTTCCTTGACTAGGGAAGTTACTTTGCAATCGGCGTTATGCCATACTCGTTCAAGACAGAACGTAATCTTGATTTTATCGAGAGTTTTCTTTTGGCGACGCTTTCCAATGACGCCGCTTGATCTGTTCAGGCACTGATCTTCGTCGATGCGTGCCGTTTGATGGTTTGTGCATCTTGCATCATTCCTAAACATTTTGCTTTAACCTGCTAACCGCGGCCCTGTATCCGTATTTGTGCAATATAACATGAGTCGGCAGTGCTGTGGATGCTCTCAGCTTTGCTCTTAATCAGCGCGCAACATATAACTGTTTGGCGCTATCGTGTACAATGCGTTCCACCCTTAAAGGGGACACATGATTGTTGAACACGTGCGAATTTGCCCCTCTTGCAAGAGCACAATCGCCCGTCCTTGCAGCCGATAACTTGGGTATGGTAAAGGTGGCGTCTTCCAGCAGATTTGCGTAGTGCATTGGCATAGCTCTAGCCGACACTTGCAGCTAGAGCACCAGCAAAGTGAGAGCCGCACATTCTTGGTTTGTCTTTAACAGTGGACCGTGCTGTATACGTACGGAATGGTGTGTATACATGCGGGTGTTGGAACCAGAAAATACTTGGTTCTTCGTTTAAACCGCTGGCTCGTTAGAGCTCATATTCTGCACGGAGGCAGCATTTCGCGCTGTATTTGGTTTTATGTCATATTTGTATGCAGTACGTCGTCCAGAATAAATCGCTGCATGTCGTCTACTGCTATTGCGGACCATAAATTTAATTTTTCTGGGAAAGAAACGGCGGTGCCAATTGTCATTGTTAGCGCGAAACACGCCGTGCTCTGTGCAGGCTACATTTCTTGATTTATTCCTGACGAAGCGCTGTAACTTAAGCACGGTATGAAACCAAATACATCGCGGATTGAGAAAAGATCGCTGCTAAATTTTAGCATGAGCGTGCCAGTGGCCTAAATGGAAGAAGTTAACCTGGTTTTTGTATTTACTCAAGCATTCGATATTTCACTTGCTTTTGCTATAGCCAAAGTAATGTAGTTTGCCGCCGCTTGGAACAAGTCAGACTATTTTCTTGTATTTCCTCTATTTACACCATTAGATATTATTAATTATTCAACTTCTGAAGTAATATATTCAGAGCAAAATTATCAACTAGAAAATTGTAGACCGTCCTGAAAAGTTCCCGATCCTGCTTTTTATTGCGCAATACGTGCTACGTAACAGTTTTTTTTCCCCAAGCCTAAAAGGCAGCCCTTGACATACGAAAAAGTGTCGCGTGATTTATCTGTCAACGGAAGGCTGGATCGGAAATTTTTCAGGATGGGCTAAATTGTCTTATTGACACTTTTGCACTGAATACAATGTTTGAGTAGTTGATTAATAAATAACTGTTTATGGAATTAAGCGAAATATAAAAAATAACCTTGTGTACTTTTAAATGTTGGCACAAGTTGCGTGGGACAAATGGTATACAGAAGATAGCACCATACATGTACATCACTTCATTATAAACAAACACTAAGCATGCATTGCAGCTTATACTTAAAGAAAAAGAAAAGACGGTTCTCCGTGATATTCAAAGTGTGAGAAATTAGGCGAGAAGTGTTCTCGACCCACCTCTCACTTGCCCACATTTAAAGTTTTTAAAAATATGTTAAATGTATTTGTTGTTGGTTAAAAATCATGTGATTGGATGATGTATCGTTCCGCATCAGACCTAGTGGTCCGGCATGGTGGCTTTTCTGGCGGCTTTCTATCTTTAAAGCGCACGTAAATGCGCTGCTCGTTTCGCTTTAATGCCACGTTGTGAGTAATGCTCAAACATGCTAGACCATTCTTTATGGCTCCGTATGGATCCGACGTATCGAGCGACCCGGAGTACAGTAACTTGCCGGTTAATGGGAAGGAGAGCGAAGTATTATGAGAAAGTCGTTCTAGAAAGCAAACCAGAACAAAAAAGAAACACAGTTGACGATGTGCATCTATTTCAAGGATTGCGATGCCGTGGTAAGCGTATATAACCGTACGTGCCTCCTTTATACCATAATACTGATCTTCAATATATCAACTGTTCGTGTCGTGCTCGTCAGTTCAGGTTAGCGTAGTTTCTTCTCTTTTTTATTGCGTGTGAGATCGCCTCCTCGGTGAGATCAATGTTCAGCAAGTAGGTCGCGCGCAGTATCTTCAGCATTTTCATGTACCGGTATATAACGGACAGTGCACGCATTAGGGCAATCGATTACTTGATGGACTGCCTGTCGGGAGAATATTCTTTGTGCGCGCTTATTTCCTCACAGAGACAGCGGTAAACGCCGAGCTAAGCACTGCGATAGCAGTACAGCGCCGTGCACCACGACTGCAACCGCGATGACAGAGATGCCGGCGCATCTGCTAGCCCATGCAGGCAAGGTGTCTCACCTTACGCGGTGCGTACTTGCGAGCGAAAGATCGAGAAAAATGAGCGGAAAAAAAAAAAGAAAGCTCCCGAGTCCTGGCTGAGGACGCACCGTTCGTCCAATGTTTTGCAGGCGTTGTTCCTCGGTAAACCTATGGATGGTAAGATTAGAGTGAGCCAGTGACATCTCCTCAGGCGGGCACAAGCGTGGGCTGCATTGCAGCCGTGTCTCTTTTGCATGAAACGTATACAGTCAACGCGAACGGAACGTAGGCAACGCGTGGCAGCTACGTCACTGTCTGCAGCATAGAGCTTCCCACAAACAAAATTGCTAGAAAGAAATCTGTCGCTGCGGTCTTTCATGTAAAGAATTATCAGTTGCATGATACATGGATTTGTTTAATCTTCGCGCTTGTGGCTTCAGACGTTTCTGTGGGTGTATTTATTACGCTTTATATCTTTGGAAATTTCGAAAAGCATAGGCAGTACGTTCCTGTGCACATTCATAACTATGTATATGGAGTTGTTGCATTTATAACGCAATATTTTGTTGAAAACGATAATTTGCTAAGTCGCAATGTCGTTTGAAGCCACAAGGGCGAAGTTTAGGCAAATTCATTTGCTATAACCATCAGTTACGTGCTGGATGAACCTCAATACTTTCCGGCGCCGCACACATTAGTGCAACATTGCCCTTTAGTAATTTTGTGGGGAACTCTATGACTGCGGTGACATCATCAGGGCATGAGGGAACGTTCACATTTGCACAATATCCCGACGCTTTGATGTCATGATAGAGGCACTCTGGTCCAATTTTCAAACGGTGAGAGCATATTACAAGGCCCATGGCACAACTCGAGAATGATCGTGATGCTTGCAAAAAATTCCGGGGGCCCAGACGTCTTTGGTAACCGTGTAGGAAAGCGCAGAGACTAAGCCCCCATGATGGCAGCCCAACTGTTGCTGCAACCCACCACCACTGACACCACTAAGTAATTTTGTCTGTTAGGTCCAGCCAAATTTATTGTGGGATAAATCATGAGCCCGAAACATTTTTTATAGCGAATGTCAATGAATGAGCCGTCTCTACACATCGTGGTATGTTTTTTTTTTCTTTTTTTACCATATTTGAAATAGCACAGATGTCTCGTGATGTGCTTTTGTAAAGATTTAGCCGAAGAAAAACGGGCTCGCAACGGCTATCGGCACTGCATCTAGTTCGCTCTAAAAAGTATGGAGTCGTGTAGTTTCTCGTTGTTTTGTTAAAAGTGTGTTATTCTCAGAAGATGGTCCACTTCTTCTATTTGCATAAAATGAGCATATAATTAAAATACGATGCATGAATGCAGATTCACATGATAATGTTCACCTGTTCCTCTTTGATGCAGCTGCAATGCAGAGTTGTAATGCAGCTCATGGTACCTAAAAATTCAGTCTTCTAGCGCCAATGAACAGTAATGTGCTGTAAACAATTCGTTAAGCTCGCCGTCCGGTACGGCGAGTTTATTCAGGTTTGCCCCAAAGTTGTCTCGAAGGTGATAAAGGAGCTTCTAAAATTGACTAAGTACCATAGGCGCTCGTCCTTATTTAAGGCAAGATTGTGGCCTGCTCGACCGCAGCAATGTCTAGACGTTCTTTGTGAAGGTTTGCACGCATACATTCGCGTCAGGTTGTGCAATCGAAAAGCAGAGGCCTTGGCATTTCACGTTCTGGTGCAATTCAATCTGGCCAGTCCAGGCGATGTTGACTTATAAGCCGACGCATGAAGTCGAGCTCACATTTAACGAGCACCGTGTAGTCCTATTAGTCGTTCGGGTCCTTTGACGTGTCTACAGCTACTGTTTTCTTTTCTTCATTTGCAGCATGGTCGCTAGTGACGCTGGTGCAGGACGCGAAGCTGTCGCCCACGCCGCCAGCACAGACCTGCTTCGTAGAGACAGCCATACAGGAGACCAACCTGTGCAGTAACGTCTTCAGGAGGAGCGTTACTGAAAAGGCGTTCAACGCATCGGACCCGAAAGATCTGAAGGAGGCCTGCTGGTGAGTTCACTCGTTTAGGAAATCGACGCTGTTCGTAGGCGCACGCAGTGCTTTCTGTAGCATTCATAGTAATGGTACTCGTGGTATAACGCCGACGGAGAAACGGCGTGTGCAGACTCCAGGACGGTGCTTTATCACTTTCTCAGTCGGACCTGTGCGATTAGCTGCGGCTGTAGACCTCTCTGCCGAGAGCTCCCTGGGTGTCGCCATAATGTCATCTGGACTGATGTGAACCCGCGTGAGCCCCCTATCAAAAGCATTGCAGAACGTGCGCTTTGTTCACCCGCCCATGGTCGAAACTCGAGGGGTTACCCGATGGAAAGGTCTATAACTTGTCCATGCACCGCTCTCAGCGGCTGTCCAACCAAGCCGCGCGTTTCGGTCAGCCTAGCCTGGGGCGTAGGAAGCCCCCGGGGATGTCTCAAAAAGGACACAGAAAGGCCTATCAGCTACGAAGGTGGCAGCGGTATCGCAGAAATACTTGACGAGTTTGCCGCACATATCGATACGAGGCGAGTATAGGGCGGCGGAGGAAAGCGCGTGCGCATGATATCGGCTCAAGGAACCAGGGAATCCTTGCATATCACCCCGAGCGATCAATAAGGGCTTGTACGCCGGGCGTGTATTGGTTGGGAGGAGTTGGCGAGCTGCCAGTGAGGCCGTAAAATAATTGTTTCGAGAGTGAGGGGTGCGACCGAGTTTAGCTCGCCCTCCTTGAGTCCTTTTATTTTATCGCTTTAGCGCCGGTGCCTCGATTTTCCGTTCACGCCCGTTCGTGGCTGTCTGTGTGGCGTCTGTATATCCTAGACATAATAGCTCTCTAGACATCCGAAGCAGGCGAATTAAGGGCTGTGGTACATTTCTGTGTATCCGCCTTTGTTCTTTTCCCATCTTCTGCCTAATAAGTGGGATGGCAGTGTTCGGTGCCGGGTGTCTCTTCATGGCCATTTTCTGGCCTTGTGCACAGCTGCTTGTGCACTGCTCTCCGCCTTCCGCTCCTTTCTTTCTTTCTTTCTTTCTTTCTTTCTTTCTTTCTTTCTTTCTTTCTTTCTTTCTTTCTTTCTTCTTTCTTTCTTTCTTTCTTTCTTTTCTCCGCGCGCAGCCGCGGACGGAACCGCTAAACCATGTTCTCCAGGCGGCTGCAACTTGTATGTGAAGTGACAAACACAGCTGGCGGCTCCCATGTGACTCGTTGGTTGACCAATGACACGGCCATAAAAACACCACGGCCAGAACAGTTCACGACGCGAAATATCCCTCTTCATGGACCGACTCGCACGTATATACGCTGCATAGTTCAGAAAGTTGTCGTTAAGATGACCAAAATCTCGCTAAATTTAGCGACTTTGTAGCTAAGTTGCCAGCACTGTTGCCAGCGCTGAATGCCTTTTTGCTTCGAAATACCGGGCGGTGCATCGTCCGACTTATTCTTTGTTCGGTGTTTGTTTTCGACTTCTCGCAGCCGCCGAAGGTATAATATTATGCCCATTTCACCGTTTAACTTTCTTCTGAAAGCGTCGAAATTTCACTGGGCCTCCCGTCGCCCGGTCGCGCTGTGTTTGCTTTCTTTTCTTGAGCTTCTGCGCAGCTTTTTTGCTTGATTTTGTGGATGCGAAATCAAACAGGCCGGCAGGGGACAAGATATAGCGCGAGCGGAAATCATTGTTCGATGATGGCAACGAAAGCGTCCCAGACATCCGAAGTGTTCAGGGGAACGCAGTAATAGAAAACTTGCTCCAGCAGTCTCTCTCTCTCTATCTCTTTGAGTGTGTGTGTGTGTGTGTGTGTGTGTGTGTGTGTGTGTGTGTGTGTGCGTGTGTGCGTGTGCGTGTGCGTCGTGTATGTCACACAAACACAAGCACGCCGCTCGAAAAGTCTAACAGCGTCGAATAAAATAAAACGAAAGGGTGAACGCGGCAGAGGACTTGGACGAAAAAGAAAGAAAGAAAGCATCTTTCTCTACTGGCTGCCGTTCCGGTCCCCGTTCGGCGACAGTTTTACGCTCGGATTCCCACCAAGCTTTTCGCCCGAGTTGGCCGCCGAGAGGGGCGGAAAAGCTTTATTTTTCTTTTCATTTTTTTTTCTTCTTTTTCCAGTTTGTAACCTAACATGGTTCTGCTCGTTCATTTCTCTTTCTAGGCGGTAGACACATGAACAAAAACTATTGGGGACCAACAAGCACTAGCTGGGGATAGCGAAAGGGATGCCAACAGCCTACGCATTCCCTGAGAATGCTTCAGTGCTAGCATCCATGTCTTTTTTTTTTTCCTCTTTCCTTTCCCTTTGGCTACTCTGCATTCTTGCTTGTGTTGCCTGTCATATTTCTTTATGTCTTTTTTGTACTCGCCTGTAATGATCCACTGGCACCGACCATCAATAAAGTGAGCATCGCCGGTTTTATTTTCGGGTTTTTCGGACCGTCGATTATAGCAGTACAACTGGACTGTTAAATGAACATTGTCGAAAGTTGTCGTTAAAACGACAACTGCTCGTCTGAAAAAAAAAAAAAAAAAAAGAACCGTCGCCGCCATGCACAGTTTAAAACCGCGAACTTTTATTCCGTGTAGATGGAAGAAAAAATTGAGCTCCGCGTATCTATATGCTGGCTCTAACAATGAGAAAGTTTTCATTTTCTGATATGTTAAAGTTTTCTGGAAATATCGGGTATATTGGTTTACCGTAATCTCTTTTTCGTCTCTTTTTTTCAGTATTAAAGGATAGTGCTGTTTGAGCCGTATCGTGAGTCTGTTTTATTGCAACGCACGAGAATTGGCTCTCGCGAACCCCATCTTCCTTTCTTGCTTTCGAACAGCGCATCTAACACACGCCGAAATCACCGTTGTTGTTTATTAAATGAATATAAACCGATTAAGCGACAACACAAACATTCTTTATTACTTTCAGCAGCTGTCGCGATCAGCCGGTAATTGCATTTTACAAGAACCGCATAACATGAGAGACCAGCGGGACTTGTTTTTTGGGCACCTCCCCGTGATTCGCAGGACCGCAAAGAAAGAAAAAGAGCTACGTTGAATATTAAGTTCGGCTGTCTGCGTAACGACTTGACCAAACTTTCGCTTTGCGGCCAGATGCAGAATTCAGAAGTTATGAATTACTGTTTAAATTGGAAGGGGGCGGGCATTGGAATGACGTTTGATAAATGGCTGCTGTTGTTGCCAGTGCGCTGTCTCTCTTCCTCTTTTTTCTCTCGCTGTGTGTGCGTGTATGTGCACGCGTGCGTGCGTGTGTTTTATTGCAGGGCTGAATGGTGGTACAAGGATAAAGCCAGGGAACAGGAATTATAAAACACTTGGAATCATAAAATGCTTGTACGTGCATTATTTCTTTGTTACTTTTTTTTTTTTTTTTGCTTGCTGTAAACAGTTGCTGCTCAAACGCTCGGGGAGTGAGAACCCGTCAAGCTGCCTTATCGGCAGCTAATTCTTTTCACCCCTCCATGTACACTGATACATGAATAAATGATTGATTGAAGTCTGTCAGTGCAGCAAGAATAGTAAAGTCTGTGGGCGCATGTGTGCTTGTTGCGGACGTCGCATGCATGAAGAAAGAGGCGCACTTGCCGCTGTGACTCAGTGGCTACGGCATTCTGTTGTTGAGCGCGAGGTCGTGGGTTCGTCTCCTGGCAGCGGCGACCACCTCATTCTAGCAGGGGGGCTGAATGCAAAAACATTCGCCTACCGAGGTCTATATAGGAGCTATGTTAAAGAATGTCAGGAGGCCAAAATTAATCTGTAGCTCCCTCCCTGACACATATTTGATAGCTATGTTGTTGCTTTGGGACGTATAAAACGCTCTTTAAGTTGCTGTCATGAGAAGGCTTGAGAAGAATACTGCGATAAAATTTATTTGGTCCAATTCGGGCGACAAGCTGATGTCCTGTCGTCATATACCGTCGCCGCCGCCGTCATTGTGAAATTGTGGTCGTCATGCCGTTAAATGCTTTGCGCATTAAATCATTTAATGCGGCCAAAGGTGTCTAAATCTCTCATATTATCCTTTTTTTAGGAAGCACCGCAAATGATAAAAAAGAAAGAAAAGCTGTAACACAGCAGCCACAAGGCTTCAACGCTTTCAATCGAGAGGCTTTCGGTCTCTGGGCCTCCTAGGTTTTTAGGCCACTGTGTTTTCTGTTCTGTGTGTGTTCATACAAGTATAAACACTCTGTCTTCCTGCTGTAAGGAATTCTTTTTTTTTACTTTTTTCGGCCCGCTGCGCTAACTCAGTGGTTATGGCGTTGCGCTGCTTAGCACGAGGTCGCGGGTTCGAGTCTGGCCGCGACAGCCGCTTTCCGAAGTGGAATGTAAAAACGCTCGGAGTGGGGCACGTTAAGGAACCTGAGCTGTTCAAAATTAATACGGAGCCCTCCACTACGACGTCCGTCAAAGAGCCACTGTTAGCATTGATTAGCATGGTTGCTGTCCATGCTAAAACAAGAGACAGGGAGAAAATTAGTGTTTGCATTGCATCGAACGAACAGCCTAATGCAAGAGAAAAAGCCAATAAATCTAGATGGCCGTTTCTCCCCCATTCGCCCTTTCTCAGCGTGCGGCGTAACATGCGCCAGTGACTTTGGTGCGGTAAAGAATATATAGGAGCTTATCTATAGTCCGGAAAAGACCGTTTCTTCGGGAGCGGCAAATGTTATACGGTTCGTTCGCCTACCCTTTATCCAAGGATGCAGGAATAGCGGAGAGGGGGATGCGTGGAGCGTAAGGAGTGGTCGTTATTTGGCAGCTGCAAACCTGGCACGAATCCTGCGCGGGCTGTAAGCCAGGCACACAGTGAACGATGTGCGCTTCGCTGTTCATGCGTGGCTCCCCAAATATTCTGCTGGTAGTGTATGCGACATTACCTGCGCGACGTCGTCATCAGGATAATGTATATATGGAGCAATGTAAACGCTACATTCATCTGATAAATTGCTGCCTCGTAGATGGTGCAGGGGGTAATTCTAATGTTGCCGTCGGAGACGGGAGGATTCAGAGGTAGATGAATAAATGGTTAATGTATCGCTTGCATAGTTATCTGTATACAGCCGTTATTACACGTTCGAGGTTGTGCTAGCCGTGAATAACTTGACTTCGGAATGGGGGACGGTGAAACTACAGAAACGTTAACAGTTCCGACAGAAGCATAGGCTTGCCATAGTTCTTCTTCTTTCTGGGGTTTTACGTGCCAAAACCAGTTCTGATTATGAGGCACGCTGTAGTGGAGGGCTCCGGATTAATTTTGATCACCTGGGGTTCTTTAACGTGCACTACAACGCAAGCACACGGGCGTTCTTGCATTTCGCCTCCATCGAAATGCGGCCGCCGCTGCCGGGATTCGATCCCGCGATCTCGTGCTCAGCAGCGCAACGGCTTAGCTGACTGAGCCACCGTGGCGGGTGATAACCATAGTTCACGCAATGAACACGCATCGAAATCTTCGAGGGCTCAAAAGAAACGGCTTATGTTTGTATTTTAAAGGTTGGTTGCACCGCTATTGGACTGGTATATACCGTATTGCAGGAGAAATTACTAAACAATTTCGAAGGCGTCCACGCAACTCGGCTGCATGGGTCCTTTCGGAACCTAAATCTTTTCGTTCAAATAAAGAAAGAACCGAAGCGTTCATTCTGGTTGGCCGCATCTTCTTGTACCTCTGTTGAAAGTGGCCTTACAGAAAGGAAGAGAAAAAAATCTCGTCAGTACTTTCATTCCTGCATTTTTATCTTGGTTTCTCGCACACACTCCTTCTTTCCGAGGATCCCTACTCGTGTCCGCACTCGAGTCTTGATCCGCATCCCCAGCCCTAGGGGGTATTGAAATCCTCGGTGAAGGCACCGAGACGCTGTGGGCAGAGAAAGAGCAAACGAAACGTAGATGTTTCGGCGCTGTCCTCTGTCTTTCTCAGACTCGCCCCGAAAGGCAAAGCCGCCCAGGTCTGTTCTAGGTAAGAGTACTTGCCTGCAGAACGCGTCTCTACATGGGGCCTGTCTCCTTAATGGAGTGCAAAGATGCGGGAACTACAAATGGAAAAAATAATAGGCGGAATCGTGAACGCGATTCTCGGATGTGAGTGCATCGTTATTAAACAGCGTTTTAACGGTCGATCGCTTCATCAGCTATACCAAGTGATACACCCCCAGCGCACGGATGCCGGCTAATCACCAGTGGATCATATATTCGTGTGAACAGCTTCATAAACTTGAATTCCGAGTCCTGTAACGTCTTCTCAATGCTGCACGTTTCTGGTGGAATAGTTCGAAATGCCCAGCACGACGCAACTTCCTTATGTTTTCCGAGGCGCGCTCGCTCGCGCCAGGGCGTCGTCGTCCCGAAGCCGCGTTTGCCTGTTCCTTACATGTCTGCCTCTTTTGGTGTATAGAATAGCAGGCAGCGACCTCGCAGAGTACGATGCGAGACGCTTCGGTGGCATATAGTTATCCGGCCGTGAAAAGTGAAGGGACAGGTGCGCACGCTTGAAAGCCGCACCGACGAGGCTGACTCGGCGACGAGTCGTGCTTGTTCGCGCGGAATAGCGTGTGGCATGACGAGAGTCCTCGAGCTTCTGCTTTGGGAACTTTAGCGTTGTGGCTTGCAGCTAGGGCCTATCGCAAAAATATGAAGGCCACTTGGTCGGCCTCTAGTTTTTTTTTTTTTTCTTTTTTATGCGTTAGCATTAGGAGTGTCAAAGTTTAGAAAAGGTGTATGTGTGTGAAGTGTGGGGAGCCGTATATATCACAGGCACCAAGGTGTCTGTGTTTGTTGGCTTCTTATGATATGACTAATAAAAATTGGGCCCCTCGGTTTCCTTTATTCTTGTTCATATATATATATACTATATAGTATATATTATATATATATATATATATATATACAAGTGGTGGGGAGCGGTGGCGCTGTCTAACACTGCCAGGGTTAGTTCTAGTAGATAAACATGCCCAGATAGTGGGTGGGAAAATGGCGCCGCGGTAGGTGAAGTGGTAAGAGCATCGCACGCGTAATGCGAAGACCTGGGTTCGTATCCCACCTGCGTCCAGTTGTCTTTTCATCCACCTTCGTTTCCATTTATTTATCCTTTCTTTATTGCAATTAAATACTACAAATAATTTCCCATGTGCTGTGCGTGTGTGTGTGTGTGTGTAATTTTTTTTCTTTTCTTTTTTTTTCTTTTTGTTATGAACGCGGTTGAAATCATAGATACGGCACCTCTCAAAGAAGTGCAACGTAATGATAACGCATTTCTCTCGCATTTGCCGCTCAATCGCCACTGAACTTTTTTTTTCTTTCTTCCCTTTTTGTGTGCGTGCGTGCGTGCGTGCGTGCGTGTGTGCGTGCGTGTGTGCGTGTGTGCGTGCGTGCGTGCGTGCGTGCGCGCGCGCGCGCGCGCGCGTGTGTGTGTGTGTGTGTGTGTGTGTGTGTGTGTGTGTGTGTGTGTGTGTGTGTGTTGTGTGTGTGTGTGTGTGTATGTGTGTGTGTGTGTGTGTGTGTGTGTGCTGTGTGTTGTGTGTGGTGTGTGTGTGTGTGTGTGTGTGTGAAAGCGAGGATTCGCTTGCCCTCCTGCCTGGACTTTGGCGTGGCTGGCTGGGTTTCTCACCGGATAGGATCAGCGGACGTTTAACGCAAGCTGTCACTCAATAGAAGAGTTTCGTATCCCATGGCGCTGTTTGAACCCGAGTCCCCCAACGCAGCAGCCCGATTCTCTATACTCACCAGGGCATAGACGCGTGCATGGCACGAAAGAACGACGGCCTTATTGCTGTACCCTTTCATTTGTGCTAGCTAGCGCTTTTAGAGGTAAATTGTTGCAAAAGTGACAGCGCGCGCCAGTTTCCCTCATCCTTAGCTAGCGACAGCTAACGCTTTGAGACGCTGTGTGACATTGAGCCGCCTTCGGGATTGGTCCCAGTTTACTCAGTGCACTATTCGAGATGAGCCCGGGTCGGCGGCAGAAATGACGCGCCCGGCATTGCATGGGATGTTGTGTAACACCGTGACAAATGTGAGACACACGCTTGCGACGAAGTTCACGCACGGCCACGAGTCTCGCTGTCTTTCCTGCGCTGGGCTGCGAGCTGCAACCGTGCAACAGCCGCACAAAATGGCACTTGTCATTGCTCCCCGCAAGGAGAGTGCTGCGTCATGTAGTGCAAAAACGCCGCAGTTGTTTGCATGCGTGGTTGTAGACTGTACATATTTGTTTCCCGTGTCAAAGGCTTCTCCTAATTCTCGCTATGGGTATAAATACTGATATTTCAGCACCTAACGAATCTTCCGGATTGGTTGGACATATCTCCTTGTAAAAAGTTGCGAGTAACTTCGACGTATCTCAAGGCACTTCCTTCTAAGCACGTCGGTTATTGTTTAAGGTGTCGTATAAAGTTGCATGTGTCGGGTCCCGTTTCTCTCGTGCGCAATGATTTTAAAAGGAAAAGGAAATAACACTCGGCGTTCCAGCGACGTGCTCGAGGGCTGCGCTGAGAGCGGTTTAGACTCGTGTTAAGTATTAGCGACGCGGCTGCACCGTACACGGTAGTTACGCGCGCCAGCTCTCAAACATCGTGCTAGCTCTTCGCTTCGCTTCCGTTACCTTGCTGTTCTTCCAGTTTTCCAGGCCTGCCGTCAAGTTGAAAACTGTTCGCAGCAGGTGACACAGCGTAAAAGAAAAGGATGACACAGAAAGTAACTTGCATTTAAGCTCACTGTTCTCGTTTCTGTATGAGTGTGTGTTCCTTTTTTTGGCCGTACGCATGTTTATTTGTGCTTCTGAACTCGCGGCACGTACGTGGCTTTCCTTTTTTTCTTTACCGCTCTCCAAACACTCATTTCAAACGAGGAAATAATGCCACAACTTAACAAATTTCAGCGAACCCTTTTGACTCTAAGGGTGAGGAGAAAAAACAAAAACAAAAATGGCATGTACCGAGCATAGAGCAAGTGTGGAGCATGAGAGGGTTTAGCAGTAAAAGAGTGTTCACAACAAATGAGTCGTCTGCAAACTGCCGCTTGAGTTGCGGTGCATCGTAAAGAAGGAACTTGAAAAATAACGACCGCGCGAAGCAGGGCACGTCGTCTGCTTTGACGCTTTCTCCTTTTACTGTGCCTGCGCTCGTGCGTATTCATTGCTGCTGTTGTGCTTTTTAAAATTTTATTTGGCTCTGACTCGAGCTGCAATGGCCCGCTATGTCGTTAGTCGTTGTCGGGCTCTCGTGGAAACGCCTAGATTTTTCTGGCGGCACTGTTATGAATATGTATTTCAGGAACCATGAAGTCTCGATGCCTGCATAATGAGCTTCTCTCTCCCTCTCTCTCTCTCTCTCTCTCTCTCTCTCTGGTGGTTCTGCTATTTAGCCTTTCAGCCCGGTATCTGCATTCATAATCGTCGAGACCAGGGTGCCACGCCAGAAAAATAAAAGTAATATCAAAGCACAGGAACACTGTATACTGGAGCAAAGCTTAATTAAATCGCAGACTAGCCGTATACGCTGCGGCCTCACTGTTTTCGGCCACGCATGCTAATTTCCAGTGTCAGGAAGTTATTCGTACGCGATACAGAACGTCATTAAACTCATTGGTGCGAAGAGTCTAACTACGGCTCGGTCACGTCTATGATTGTAAACTCAAGCGAAGGCCTTTTCCGTATGCGGGCTCATTAGACGTCGCTTTTGATGTTACTCCAAACAAAACTGGCGCCATGTTTTACAGCCCTCATCGATCAGCTTTTTCCACCGTCTGCCCTTTTGTAAGCTCTTCTGCTACGCTCTAACGGCAGCGTTTGTTAAATTTATTCGTGAAGTCCAGCAAAAGTTTGCCTAAGTCTTAGCGGCTAAAGGCGGTCATCTGCAAGATTATATATGCGGAATATTTATATAAAAAGTCGTCATTAGGGCTCAAAGCTATACCGGGCATTTCAGATCGCCTTCGCCGGAGTATCTATTCGCAGGTACGAAGAGTGTAGACGTAGTACTGTGATGACGAATACAGTTGTTGGTTGTTGTTGTGGACAGAGATATTGATTGTCTTATGTACTTTTTTTTTTCTTTTGAGTAACTTGCTCCGGGGCATAGATGTGTATACCTGAATAAAAAGCGTGGAGGACCTCCCCATGTAGAAATTGCAGAACTGGCTTAATGAACTTATCGTCCACGAGCAAATGCCTATAGTTGTCTTTCTGATTCGTGCGTAGCTTTGGCAGCCCTTAGAATACTACGCTTAGTGGTCCTCGTTCCCGGACAGAGCCACAACATTTTGTTAAAGGAGTTGGTTAACAATAACTATTACCTGCCAGTTACTCTTCACGTAATGAACTTCCGGATTTGGGTCGGGCAGACTTGATCTTTTCACAAATTCGCCAGCTCTCTGAATTTTGTTGCAGTTGCTCTCGCAACCGATGAACCTCGCGGCTATACGGTTAAACTATTGCCACTTACTCTCAGGATAAGATGTGACATTTGGCGGTCGTTTGTTGATTGCCTGGTAATATTTCAGAATCATAGACGTTATTTGTCTAGAATACAAACATGCTCAGAGGGAGAACGAAACGCTTCTTGTTATTCCCGGGAGCTTTTTTCATTCCGTAAGTAAAATATTTCAGTTCAGTTTCATTTGCTTTCCTGCCCTCTTCTACTGCCGGCGGCACAGGCTACAAGCTGGTGTTCTCTAAAAGGAAGAGATAGGTTATGAGCAGCTCAAAACTGCACTACGACGTCACAGTAACGGCAACTTGGTTTTACTAAGTGAACAGCTCAAAGGACGACGAGGACGGAAACTACAAAGACGAGCGCTGACTTCCAACTGAGCGCTTAATATCATCATAATCAGCAGCAGCAGCAGCTTATATTTATGTCCACTGTAGGACGAAGGCCTCTCCCTGCGATCTCCAATTACGCCTGTCTTGCGCTAGCTGATTCCAACTTGCGCCTGCAAATTTCCTAACTTCATCACCCCACCTAGTTTTCTGCCGTCCTCGATTGCGCTTCCCTTCTCAGTATATCCATTCTGTAACTCTATAATGGTCCACAGGTTATCAATCCACAGGTTATACAAACATCCACAGGTTATACTTTTTTTTCTCTTAATAAAGGATGCGGTGAAGTTATACAATCCGCTGACAGCAGGCGGTAACTGAGTGCCTGCAAAAAAGTAGAGGTTTCTTAGTCATTTTTGTGAAGCATGGACGCACCTTCGAAGAAGCTAAATGCGTCTCGCCTGGCTGCAGAACCTCACGTTTAGAGTGTAGGAAGACGCCAAGAACTGGAGCGCGCCGAAAGGTAGACAGCAGCGAGAGACGAATATAAAAGAAGAAGAGAAAAAGTCGACAACATGTGGAAGACAGCAAATGTACACAGCGCACAGGAAGGAGGCGGAAACTAGATATGGAGGCAAAGTCTGGCTTTCCCGGAGGAGATGTCGGTGTGGTTCTCTCCGGCGCTTTCCAATCGGCCCGCGTCTGACGCCCCAAGGGGACGCGTGCGCCAAGTGCGGCCGGCGCTGTCGAGACTAGTCGAGACCGGCGAGCCCCAGTGTTGGCAGACGCTGTTGTTTACGCCGCTGGCTTTGCAGAGAGAGAAACAAACGGCCGGATGGGTGGTCTCCTGGGACTGGCCGCTTCCGGAGACGGTGACTGCTTTGTGGGCACAAAGCCTTCGAGAGTTGCAGGAGAGAACTGCTGCTCTGCAAATTGAGGACACTCAAAAGCATATCCGGGATGTGGACGCGATGCGGTGGATATTGCCTCCGCTTATAGACACTGTAGCGCGCACCGTGGCAGTTGCACTCGCTGCGCGGAGACTGCTTGAAATACGTCTGATACTACCCCCTGGTGGTTACAATGCACCGCCTTATTACTTTTCTCTCTCTCTCTCCCTCTCTCCCGGCGTTCTTACTATAAAGCCGTAAGTACGATTACATACATACATACATACATACATACATACATACATACATACATACATACATACATACATACATACATACATACATACATAACATACATACATACATACATACATACATACATACATACATACATACATACATACATACATACATCATACATACATACATACATACATACATACATACATACATACAGTATGCATACATGCATGCATGTATGCATACATGTATGTATGTATGTATGTATGTATGTATGTATGTATGCATGTATGCATGTATGCATGTATGCATGTATGTATGTATGTATGTATGTATGTATGTATGTATGTATGTACAGACAAACGCGCGCTCGATTGTCATACCGCCAGAACCTCGGTGACTCCATAACGCATGCTTCGCTCGGGACGCACACTTCACTGAAGCGATTCTGTAAACGATCCGTGAAAGCGGAGCTTCCGCGCAACGCTGCCTTCGCTGGCCTAATCGACATCCAACAAGGCTTGCGTCAAGCTGGCGTGCCTGTTCCAGCACGATAGTGAAGAGTGATGTCCAGGAATTGTGCACGTGGCGAATTGACATTATTCGACCCTCAGCATCGTTGAGACACGTGTAGCCTGTAATTGCGACTCATATTTATCAGCATTTGTAAGCTATACTCGAGTTCTATCTTTATTCCAGCGGTCTGATTCGAGAGCAATCTATCCTGGCCTCACTCTCTTTTTGTTAAACCCTCTGCAGCTTTACAAAATTGGAAGGTTGCACAAATTTCCCATGGGCCTAGTATTGTTTGATCTCGGTGCAACAGTTAGTTATGCGCTGTGAAGACCGCTCTTTCATGATGCTTAATATAAGCAATTTGAAACGCGCCTGCAGCGCGCGCTCTAACGACGTCGAAGTCCTGGAGAGGATCTGGATTATGCCTCCTCTTTTCGTTCCATACCATCCACGCTTTGCCCTCTTGCGGTCCTTAGATGTTTGCAATATCGATGTCATTAGGTGTCTCAGCTTTCTCTCTTCATTTCTCTCATTCTTCCTTTGTAATAGTAGCTTTTACGTGGCAAGCTTTTCAATGGCACGCTTTTCAGTAGTTCGTGTCTTTACATTGATTTCAGTTGAGAAAGGAGGTACATCACGCTATCCAAGTCCAGAACTCGTTTTTCCGAGACGCGCACGGAATCGAAAGAATAGCGCCCATGTTCTGCAGTGGCTGTAGCAAGCGCTACGACGAACTCACGGTGCACTGTCTCAGTCAGAAGTTCACCAAAGGCACTCCGCAGGTCATTGAAGCTGTTCATGGACGGTATCTTCTGCGAGGATGATGGGCCGTTGCGCAGCCACGTACGTAGTCTGTGCGCAGTACGCACAGTCCGTTAACAAATGGACCCGTTGTTGCCTTTGTCTCTAGTTTGTCGTTAGTGTGCACTTCAGTGCCAGTTGTCTGACGCACTGCACTTCGTGGGCGCGTTACGCCGAATCGACAGCGTCAAAGGCGTCGTTCTCCACGCACACGTATACTTAAGCGCACACAGAGAGGACGACGTGAGCGCTAACGAGCAGCGAGCTGGCGGTAAACACCAGTGCGGCCACCGTTCTCCCGTCACTCAGCCTCGGCGAGCGACGTAGTGTATATTGCCTCGAGGAAGCGCACACGCCGCCAATAGCCCACTGCTGGCGACGCAAACCAGTGAGCGCCGGTTGCGTGCCAAGGTCCGAAGCCACCGCCTTGCCACAGCATTGGCGCTCCGGCTTTCACCCGGCAACGTGAGGCTCATTAGCCGGGACGCTACTCAAACCCGCTCGGTCTTGAGGCCAGACGCCGCGACGAGAATTCGAAACGAGCCTCCACTCATCAGCGGGCGCAATGTATGGCCACAAGAAAGGCTGCAGCCCGCTCTGTAACAATGCAATGCTCTGACCTCGCCATTATGGTTTCGTGCTTTACGTATCGCTTAAGCGTCTTTGCTATTCTTATGAGAAGTATGTTATGCTTCGCAGGCGGTCGATACAGGCTTGTAATAAAAGGCTTGACGCGTTAATAGGCAAACATAAACTGCAAGCAGCGGGCACGTAAACGATGCAAGATGGATGCATTGTTTCGCAGGCGCTCCTTCTGGCGGCTGCCGGTTTCTTCCGCCGTCATTGCCGACGGTAGTTCATGCTTGCGTGTCTTAGTGGCGCATTTAGCTTCCCCTGCTGTTGCACTTTTAAAACAAGAAGAGACACTGGCGATGAGTCTAATCCCTTGATTGGACAGTGTATTTAGTTCTCCCAACACAGCAAGACATTGTCAGGTGTCGCTCCAAAGATAAAGTGTTGTTGACGTAGTTATACCATTGCGAGCTGTTATGCATCTTTGGATACGGTAACTGAAAGCGCCAGTTTGCTGGCACTTCGTCCCACGTCTTTTGCAGCAGAAATTTTAACGCGGAGTCATCGGTGTTTTTCTCAGGTTTGGTGGTTATATCGATATGCAAGGAATTTATTTAGTTTGGTCCTCTTTCACGGAACCGGCTACCTTAAGTCACCTAAGTTAAGGTTGCTTTCCGTCGATGCTTGTTCACTTGCTTCAATTACCCGGATGCTGTGAATAAATCTCTAAGGGTGAAGAGAAAGGAAGATGGCAGATGTAAGAATTAGTTAAGTCTGGTTGCACATTGTTCCTTATCGTTAGAACAGAGGTGTTTGGCAATGATCCAATGCGGAATGCTAGGAAGCCGTACGACTGCGCAGTGGTTCGGTTAACAGCGGCTATATAGTTTCTTGTAGGCCGTTATGGCATGCATGTGCAAACTCGGTATGGTCTAGGCCTCGCCCTCGGTATTCTTCGAGTAACCGGCGTCTACCACCGCATTTCGCCCCGTCTATATGGTTCTCGCATGCACGAGCGCGTATTCACCGTGAATTACTGTGCGTTCATGAAACGTGCATGTATTTTCTATTTTCTCGCATAACGCGCGCGCATGAATTGAGGTGTGGCGGGACTGAATGGGAAATTTTACTCGAAAGGCTTTTTTTTTTTCTTGACGTTTGCTGAACCTGCAAAAAAAATTGATATAACAGTTTGCTAGGTCTTGGAGTGAAGGGAACTGCCAATATTCTGTAAAATTTAGCACCTTGATGAAACCAAAAACACACATTCATTTTTTGGCACCCTGCGCCTCCTAGAATTTCAGCTCTGTCTTCCGTCTTTCCTCACTGGCTTGTCTCCCCCTCTCCCTTCCCCTTCCTCTGGATATTCTAGTGGTCACAGTGTGCCTGGTTGCGACGTGTTGTGGATTTGTTGCCGCTACGTCCACTTGTACACTGTAATTTAGACTGACCTCCCCCCCCCCCCCCCCCCCCATTTTTTTTTTTTTTTGGCGCCTACGCGGCACGGTTCACTGTCATACAGCGTGCCTGGCAGGAAATAATTGCAGAATGCAAACAAATACCATAGTCAAAACACTAAACCCATGAGTATGCACTTTAACAATGGTGTTGTTCTTTATTGCTGATGACAGACGCTGTGCCATTCCCTCTGGGGTTCCGAAAAATGCGCGTGCCGTGCGATTGATACACTCGGAGAACTTGTATCTCGTCCGCCTCTTCATAAGCCGGCCACGTTCGACGAAAAGCGGGACAGAGCTGAGAGGCAGGAAATGGAAAAGGAACGCTTCCTGATGTCATTTGTCATGAAGAATATTACGTGCGGTGCTCTGGCAGGCATCAATTCAATAGGAGACGTGCGCGAAGCCGCACGAATGGAATGAAGAGGATCAAACGTGGAAGGAGTCGAATGAAAAGTGAACAAAGAAGGTACTACGCCACTGAGCTACTGAACGAAATTTGGTAGCGCAGTGCGTCTTCGTGGTAAAAAAAAATAAAAAAAGCAATGTTGATGTGGAAAACTTTAAAGAAGGACCGGCGAAGTCGTGCGCGTACAGCAACGCGAGATCCTCGGGGATTGTAGGAAGGAAATCACCTGTGCGCAGCGAGAAAGGGAAGTGCACCACTGCAGCACACACACACACACACACACACACACGCACACGCACACACACACACACACACACACACACACACACACACACACACACACACACACACACACACACACACACACACACACACACACACACACACACACACACAACGCTTCATCTTTTTGTCAAGCTCCTTTTTCCTGACCTCCTTTTTTTTTGTCTCTCTCTCTGTCTCTCTCGCTTTCGTATGTCATTGCAAAATGAAATGAAGCAGATGTACACCCAATACCAAAAATGAGAAGGCCAGTCGTCTGTTGCTGGCAACGGCTGGTTGTCCCAGCTTTACTTCTTTTGCAATAGGGTGGGCGCATGGAAAACGAAAAAAATAATAATAATAATAAATATGAAGGAAACGGTTTAGAAAAAGAATAATTTCAGTTCTTGTTCTTTTACGGTGACACAGCGCCCACACGTCGTTCCTCGCGCTTTCTCTACACTACCCGCCCCACCTTCCAACACGGGTAAAAAATTCTGGCCTGACACGGAGCTTTCTGGTGCTCGCTGTTTCACAAATCGAGGATTACACCGGCGAGGCAGATACGTAAGAAACCTACCGCCCGGATAGACGGAAGAAATATATCGCGAGAGAAAACGGAAATAAGAAAAGCAATATTAGTACGCTAGCGCAGGAAATTTTTTTTTTCGCTTTTCTTTTTCACACCTTTACGGGTCCTCACACCTCGTCTCACCTTGACGTCTTCTTTTTTGTTTCCACTTGCCGTATACTAGCGCAGTCTCGTTGCTCTTCGACGTGGCTTATATGGCTCGTCGTTTGGCCCCTCTGTTCGTGTGTCAGGAACACGAGGATCAGAGGCTCAGTGGCAAATATAAAGGAGCGCAAAAGTATTTTGAGGGCTCGACGTCTTGGCATCTAGCGATGCCGTAACCCACCGCGTATACGCTGTTATCTGCTAGGTCAGGTGGCCCTTCGCAGCGTCTCCGTAATCCTTTGCGCGTGCGTGCTGTCAAATTACCCAAGCCAGGGCTTTGAGCTTCGAAGTGCTCAAACCACGACCTGCGCGGCGAGCGTTTTTTGGTCTTCTTACTGCTTGAGCCGCGACCAGCATGGTCCTGCTTTGCTCGTTGTAAAGCCCGCAGTCGTTAAGTTTTTCAGTGCAAATAATTAAAAAAAATTAAGCCAGTTCCACGCTTGTGAAATCTGATGAAACAGCGGAGCTCTGCAAGCGTGGGTGTATAGCGTAGTGGGTACGACGCTCGCCTTCGGACCTTGCGTACCCGGGTTCAAATCCCGCCTCTCACACAGACTCTCTCTCTCTCTCTCTAACTATCTCTCTCTCTCTCTCTCTCTCTCTCTCATTTTCTCTTTCTCTCGCCCATAGCAAGTTGTGTTACAATCGTCGGTACAACGCAATCATATGGTTCTCATAAATACATGTTCTGCAAGCGTGGGTGTATAGCTTACTGGTTATGACGCTCGCCTTCGGACCGTGGGTACCCGGGCTCGAATGTCACCTCGCCAAGAAAGTTTATTTGATTTATTTATTCATTTATTTATCTCGCTCTCTGTCTGTCTCTCTTTCTTTCTTTTTCGATCTGCACCTCCTCTCCTCATTTCACACTCTCCTTACTTCGCTCGAAACTGCGAACACCATCGCTCCGTAGGGACCAATTCTTCGAGAAGAGAATATTCTTGAAGATATTGGCACGATCCTTAAATGGAGCGTGTGATATTGCTTTGTCCTAGAGAGCTTATCAGATGTTAAATAGCTCATTTTAAACAGATCTAAAAAAAGTGCTGTTAATACCTGGCAGGATTTTTCGATTCAGCCGCATGCCCCGTGAGGCCGTCAAAATGTAAAAAAGCATAGGGCCCGAAGGGAGTCATGATTTTGGGGCCAAGTGTGGCAAGCGTGTATGTATAAACAGTGCGCCAAAAATGAAAGAAAAAAGAGAACTTAAGGTCCGCACATGTGCCGAGGGAACATGCCATCACTATTACCACTGTCTGCAAGGGCCAGTGAACGCGAACAGCTAGAACAGCTTGATAGTCTGTTCGTGTGCGAGACTTACTCGTATAGTTGTTGCGAAGGCCAACCGTATCATTATTCCTTCACTTAATTTTCTGAGGTCCGGTAATACTGCATTTATTTTTTTCCGTCACTCATAAGTCGGTTTGCTCAGAAAGTTATTCGATGTCTTAACAAGTGTTGGAGCCACGCTTATGTACTATAGTGGCTAACTAAATTATTTAAATTTTGGTGTTTTACGTGCCAGAACAACGACGTGGTTATGAGGCACGCAGAGGGGGAGGGGGGGGGGGGTGCACCAAATGCGCGGTGGCTAACTGGATAATAAGCTATATAAAAATGCGACCGTCTCGTGACCTCTCTCCAGTGCTGAAGCTTTCTATCGCATTCGAAAACTCGCAAGCTACGAAACAACAAAAGAAAAGTTCAGACCGCAGTTGCCCTCAAGTTTCATGTAGCCTCTTCCCACTTTGCCCTGGCGGCGTTGATGGAAAGCCAAAGAAGCGGAAAGAGAAATGGCGACCGTATAGGCGCGAGCAAAGCGCCGATACAAACAGCTGAAGAAAAAAAAAAAGATGTTCGATTGGCTGTCGTCGCTGAAAGTTTCGACAGCCCCTGGGGAATGCTCATAGGCGTCGAGGTATGTAGTCCGTGGCATGTCTGGCGCGCCCAGCACATCGATAGAAAAGAATACGACCGTATAACACCATACGAGAGGGCGAATGTATGAGAGAAAGAGAGAGAAAGGCGGAGGTGAGGATGTTACGAGCAGAGGCTGTTTCGAGCCAGAAAGCACCGTTCCCTTGTTTTCTTTTTTTTTTTTTTTTTTCGTGCCGTCTGTCTTGCGCTTCTTGTTTCCTGCCACTATAGAGACGGCATTGGTTTATCCGCGCGCCAGCTCCTCAGACGTATCGATGCCTTGCGCATCGATCTCTTCGGAGTGAGTCCTTAGAGTGAGAAGCCGAGAGGAGAGAGGGCGCCGAGTAACGTGGTAACTTCTCTGTAGGACGACGCAAGTACGTGCCGAAAATGTCGAACGAAGAAAAAGGTTTTGGACGGGAGAGTATAAGAAGGGCAGGGAAGGAGGGGGAGTGAACAGACCAATTTTCGGTCCTTATTGGTGGAGAAACAAGAATGACGCACGTGGCATTCGAGAGGCGAAAGTAGCAAAAGTGGAACAGAGACAACGGTCGTTCTATGCGGCTGGGGGTGGAAGCGGGGCGAGCCGCCGCACGAAGAGGCCAAGCGCAGGCCGCTCGAACACGGGCTGAGAAGCAGCGTCACACTCGGAGAGAGCGATGATCAAAATTTCGCACTCAGCGCGGAGGAGAAGCCCATCCGAAAGGCAAACGTGAAGCTGCGAAGGCGCGGTCTGGAACGCCGTAAGAGGATCCAGAAGAGGAAATACGAGAGTATACTAAAGCGGCAGAAGTGAAAGAGCTCGACAGAAAAATTTCCAACACGCACTCTTCTGAAACAAAAATGAAGAACAGGTCGCGAAATGTAAATGCATGCAAAAGTAACGTTAACTCGAGTACTTCGTTTTCTGTATAAAGAAATAACTACATTAGTCAACGATAAAAATGTTTCATAGTAGTGTTCTTAAATGCTGACAGAGTAAAAATATGCCCGGTGAACTACCGAACGACAATACCGAAACCTCAACAATCACGAAAAGATAAAAGGAGATGCCGGGAGACTAACAATGAACACAGCTGAGCTGAGTGATCGAAGGAAAGGAGCAGGAGGCCTTAGACGAAGAAAGTTGAAGTCAGAAATTTACATGAAAAAGCGTAAGTAAAAGTACTGCATTAAAGTAGTGTCTTGTATCGCTTTTGTTTCTTCCGTGCAAAAATAATGAAACAGGAAGAACTGAGGCTCGCAGCTAGGAGACAGGGACGGTTCTTGGACGGTAGAAGGAGCAAGAAGGGCGAGGAGGCGAAATGGCCTTCGAAAAGAGGGAAAATTGGAAATCTATAAAAGGCCTGAAAACAGCGATGTGCGGCTGCCCTCAAGAGACCTACAAACTCTCCCCATCTCCCTCTCAGGCCCCGTCACTCCCGAGGGCCAAGTGTCGCTACAGAAGCGAGATCTAATGCCGGCAAAGGAGAGTGGGGAGCCGGCAGAAAAATTGGAAAAGTGAAATGCAGGAGAGGGCTAACGGAAAGAATTCGAGGGAGCCCGTAGATGTCCCAGTAATGTGGGACGGGAAAAAAAAAGAAGTAGAGGGGGGTGAGGGGTCGCAGAAGCAAACATTTGCAAAAAAAGCGGAAACAAAGTCCGCATTATAAGTCGATTTCTGAAAGGCTTCGTTCATAAACTGTAGGTCGTCTGTATGGGCTTTGTTGTATATAATTTTCTTCAGCCGTTATTCCAGCTATCTTTATTCATTTTCTTTCTCTCGCAGTTGGCCGTTACCGTTCTCTATCGCTCCCGCTTCGAAGCACGTGACATGTAACAGTATATACGCGCATACTTACAAGGCCATCAGTACGGCAGGGCTGTACGTGTGGAGCTGTTGACTGAGTTGGAAAGACGAAAGGTGGAGGCAGCAGCGCAAAGTGCGAATTGATATGTACGCGGCCGATGCGGCGTTCACACATTTCGAATCGGATTGTTCTCAGTATTCTGCTTGCGCTCTTCACCGTTGTAAACTTTAGACGCGGCTAGTTGAACGAAAATTTTGACACGCCAGATTGACTGGGCGTGCTCGGAGACGAAATGAGGCACCTAGGTTTAGCTCCGTTGCCAGTTTCTGTATCAGTTTACCAAGGCACAAAAGACACAGAAAAAATGCAGTCCAGTTACTTTTTGCCCGCACTTATCACACGTATCTATAAAAGGAAACCATTCAGTTGGAAAGCCGTGCTTGTATTGCGCGATCCGGATTTTCTCTCTTGGCCCCTTGAGCAGTTGCACCAAGGTCTTTAACTAGTCAGTGTTTGCACCGGGCACATAAGCCCGACGAAGGCGCGGCGAGGTAAATGAAGAGGTAGTGCATAGTTCGTTTGAGTGTCAACGGCTTCATCTACGTGATGGTGCAGGCTACCACCCTTGATCCCTTGGGATTGTACTTGGACAACGGCCTTCTTTAAAGGCTTGAAAAATACGGGCGTCCGTTGTAATTAAAGCTCTAATACGAGGCGTCACATAAGTTCGAAATGCTATTTTGTAGTAGCACTGCGAATTTTACGTGATTTATTTTTTTAGGTAGAGGGGGAAGTTTGATGATAACTCATGAGGTTAGCCTAGCGGTAGCCTCTGCCTGCTAATTCAGCTGCATTGATGCACATGCTTGAGGACTGCGTTTAATGATGACAGCGTGCATAAGTTTTTTTATTTTTTTATTTTTACGAATAGTTAAATGGAATTGTGTGCCGTGAGCACGTTCCTCTCTGCTTCTCCATTTAGACCCTCTAGTAAAGCCACTATTTTAGGGCTTCCGCCTGGTGGGTGCACATTCACTGACTGCTCTTACCTGTTTAGTTTGTAGAGAGTAGAAATGTGCAGCAAATCACAAAGGCAGAGCAACAGCCTCCATCGAAGCAAGACAAAAAAGACAAAAAAAAAAGCCGGGCGCAGCTTCAAATGCACTTTCTGCCATTTCTAAAGGGACGTAGCCGCACTGCACCGACGCCCAGCCTCCATGCATAGAGCCCAGTCCACAAAGTAGCCTGAGTGCTTCACCCACCTTCTTCTCTCACAAGCAGGGGCGGCTTGTCTCTTATAAGAGGAAGCAGCAGCTGTTGCATCGCTCGATACCTGGGTCACATAGACCACGCTTGGAAGATCGCGATCATCACGCATCGCCTGGTTCTTGCTGTCGTCAGCGAGAGTTAACCGCGTTCCGGAAGAAATAAAAGGTGGCAGGTCGGGGCAGGCTCTATAATGTTGCATCACCATGAGGCTTCTTTGCACTATAACGAAAGCCTGATGTTCCGTTGTATTTAACTAATGGGCTTGTTATTTGTTTGAGCCCTTCTACCTGTTTGTGCTCAATAAAAAAAGATTCTTCTTTATTGATCAATCATCAGTAAATTTTTCTTGATAAATCACGAAGAATAGATACAACTATCTAGACCCATATGCTGTGGATAAGGGATTGGAGAAAAATTTAGCGGTTGTGAGTTCTACAAACATTTCGCGCTGATATTGTATATTGATTTGGAGCCGCATGTATTTGTAATAAGTGTTTGTCATTGTCCGCGGCCGTCTTCGCTGTAGTTTGTTCGCTGTCATAATTTTTCTCCGTCTTTTCTTCCGATGCGCTCTGGCGCACGAAGTTCTCCTATACCAAGGTGTGCAGTTTCTGATTGAATTTCGCTTCGTGGAAGTATTTATTCTATTTTATAATTCTTTTAAAAAAAGCTTGAACATCTTTCGCGCAAAAACAAAAGGTGGGAGCCGTGATAACTCCCGGTCATCTATAGCGATCGTGTGACTATATCGACCGAATCAAGACGAATCTTCTAAGCCAAATACGTTGAGCATCACCGAGACCATGCGCATTGCTATGGTTTTACTGAGGTCGTATACACACACACATGTTACAGAGTAATGAGTGCAGAGGAAGGAGCTTGAATCACGTGCCACGTGCAGTTTCCGACATGCGCTGTGGGGAACTGTGCCTTCAGTTCGATTTCTGGGGTAATGTTTATTCATTTTCTCATCACCCTCAACGCTTGCGGGCGGCTGCCCTTGTCTAGCGGAACGCGAGTGTGTTTTGACAGTGTTACGCTAGTGCGCCAAGTCGAAAGGGCCAGATAAATCAGTTAGACGGACGAAAAAGATCAAATGTTAAGGTACGTGCATGAACACGTGAAAGGAAAGATGCAATGCCGTGCACACTGCGCGTTGCTGCCAGAAAGAAACGTCATTCCGCTTACGGAGTCGGCGTGTTGGCAAACAGTCGAGCAAGTTATTGCTGTAAGGTCTTGACTTGGGTTAGCTGGGTTAAGATCCATTGCGAAAGTAAGGCAAAAGGCACGAGTAGGCGAAGGGACAACATGCGCGTATGTGCCGTCCTCTCGTTTGTTTGTCTCTTCTGCGCTGTTTTCGCTGTGTGCGTTATTGCGTCTCATTAAGTGGAACGAGCGCGTCACTGTACTGTGCTCAGTGACATGCTCGGCTGTGCAGTTGTATGCCGCACTTGTGCTCCGCTCATTGCGGAGGCGTAATTTCTCAAAGGAAATGGAAGGGCACGTGTGGAGAAATATTCGCAACATGGCCTACGTCGTGATGTCGCGGCGCGGCAACCTCTGGACCTCAGGTGTATAGTACAGCGCGCGAAGTTGCACCGTCTTTCTGAGCTCTACTGTTTCTATAGCGCGGAGGCAGTACGATCACTTTTTATCTAAGCTCCCACGGTTCCAGTTCCACGTTTCTTTGTGCCCGACGTATGTATTGTGCTCCTCATCTAAAAGGTAAGTGTTGAATGTGCATAGGTTTTTGTCTTCAGAGTATGCAGCACCTAATGAATGCAACCTGTCGTGGTAGAAGCTGCCTATCGTCTTCTAGTTTATTAACGGCAAGTTGTTTTCGTTCAGTAGTGCCTCAACGTGAGATGCAAACTGGTTTGGCATCTTAGTAAGATATCAGGACTCTGTTAGCATTAAATCAGTGGTCGACCTGAAAAACGTTCTCCAAATATGCGTTAACTTTTGTCAAACTGCACATCTTAGACATGCGAATAGCCTATTTCTTCATGTCTACTATCGTTCCTTAGCATTTTCCCGATCGTTTATTTCCTAAAAGCTGAAAGTGGTGCAGCTCAATCTGCGGTCATTTCCTAAAAGCTGAAAGTGGTGCAGCTCAATCTGAGGGATGTTCATGTACCTACTCCCCATATACACACATACGTTTTTACTTCGAATGGCATCGCTGTAACATCAGCGAGCGGTGCACGACATACGCTGAAACACACAAGTGCTTCCGGTGCAGCTGTTGTGAAACAACCTAAATTTTAAGGGGCTTAGAGCAACGAAGGTGGCTTATGAGCAATGCGCCATGCGCCGCTCCGGAGATTTCGAAGGTGACGATAACGCACGATCAAAAGAGTTTACGAAAAGCACGACGTCATTGACCGCTTTGCCTAAAACTTTCTTTTCTCACATGGGCAGCTAGTGGCCGTGCTTAGCTCAGCGTAGTGACAGCTTCTGTGCGTCACTAGGTGAGGAGGTGTTTTCGACACTGACAGCGCGTAATGAACAGGAAGCGTGTAAAAAGAAAGAACTGTCCCACCGGACGTGATTTGTTCCACACGCACGAGCTCTCAGGTAACTATAAGCCCGCAAGCTGGCAGAGTAGTCTTGTGATAAATGATAGCCTGGAGGACAGATTGGCGACGCCATACATGTGCAATGGTTGTAGGGGGACCGTCGCTATACTGCACGCGCCTAATGAAAGCGCGGAGCGCCTGCTTTGCCGATTGCGATTGGCTGCACGATGCTGAGCGTGTATCGGTTGCGTTCTGTGGAAGTTTCGTGTGGTAAACGGAGGACGGCAGCTGGCCCACAAAGCTATTATGTTGCCTAAGTACTGATATTACCCCTTTACCGATGTGTGCGTACAAATTTAGGCCTATCATCAAGGGGTGCGTTTGAAAGCCGCAAGAAGTCGGCCAGCGTGTGCGCGCAAGAAAGGCATGAAATGAAACTCATTAGTGGCATCTGCCTTGCCAGAAGGGCGACTGTGTGCACAAAGAGGCATATATATATATATTCTAATTTTTTGGGCTACCCAATTCCTGGCGAACACCCCAGAGTAGTTATGAGTCATTGCCAGATAAGAGTCTACATTTAGATCTCCACATCAATTCCTTCCTTCCTTCCTTCCTTCCTTCCTTCCTTCCTTCCTTCCTTCCTTCCTTCCTTCCTTCCTTCCTTCCTTCCTTCCTTCCTTCCTTCCTTCCTTTCTTCGTTCGTTCGTTCGTTCGTTCATTCATTCATTCATTCATTCATTCATTCATTCATTCAGTGACAAGGCGTAAAGGGCAAATACAACATGGTATCAGCGCATCTTTCATGCTATAATACTAGGACGCAAGCGAAGACGCAGAGAATCCCGTCGAAAGCAGCGTACTCACAACGCAAATGACAAAATTCGCCGACAATCGAGGCTAAGACATCATCAGCGAACAGCCTACATTGAGCAGGAGAGACTGAAGTGCAGCGGTGGAAGAAACATCGCAGGATTTAAGGCAGGCGTTGCCATATATAAGAGACGAACTATATAGCATTGTGATGCGCTCTCAGAATGGAACATTATATGCTCTTCTACACTTGCTCAGTTCTGGTACCTCGCTTTTGATAGAACCAGAAATTGCAAGACTATCTAGTACGGTAACTATACGAAAAGTGCTGGAGTGCCTGCAAGACGCTGATGGATGTATCGAAATCTAACATGGCCGCGGACAAGACGGCAAGGGAGATTGCAAGTACATGAACTGATATAAACTACCAATATAACGTCTAAAGTTATGAGCCAGCGTGTTTTAAAATGTACGCTGGGATAATACTAATCGCGTTTGCAAAAAAAAATGGATTGTAGTCAAAGTACGCCGGTAACCTTTTCTTTATATAGGTTTTCAGTGTACCGCACTGGCTTGTACAATTTAGCCTGCCCGTGATGCCTGCGCTTCAACGTGTCAACATTTGTCCATTTCCACTTTCGAATCACACTTCGCTTTTGCTTTGCAAGTAGCGTTCGTGCGAACGTAGGTCTATTTATTATTATGGGGAGGTATATTGACTTCATGCGTAAGTTTTCACTTTCGTAAATATAACCGGATTGCGCGATATATATTTGAGATCTAGCCAAACTGTGTCCTCTTGCCTTTTAATGCCTAATCTTCCTGAAAACAGTGTATCATCCCGCTGTCCGTCTCCCCCATATCCCGGCACTTTTATTGCAATAGCAATTATATGGACACTTAAGGAGAATTTTCGCCGTCGCCGTGATGTTCCTCATATGTCTGTGTATAAGTATGCTATATTTCTACATATGCAACACAGACCTATACTATTCTACCACAAAATGTGCTCAAACCAGGTCTCTGTTTTTGACAAAATTATTCCCCCCGCTCCCCTTTCTTCTTTTTTTTTTTTTTTTTAATTGCAGAGCGCGAGCAAGTCTATGAACATTTCATTCACAGCGCATGCCTTTTATCTTAAAGAGAAACTGAGACTTCCACCCAAATGTAGCAATTCGCTACTATGGAAACCCAACTGGGTTCCTCGAAAGAAAGCCTCGCAGTTGAAGAAAAATTCGTCCTGGTCCGGGACTCGAACCCGGGACCACCGCCTTTCCGGGGCAGCCGCTCTACCATCTGAGCTAACCAGGCGGCTAGCAGATGGCAGGGCGAAGTCGAATTCGTCGACAACTCGAAGCAAAGGCAAGTATATGATGTAATAGTTCAGCGGAAATCCGCTAGGTGGAGATAAGTAATTAAAGAGAAACTGAGACTTCCACCCAAATGTAGCAATTCGCTACTATGGAAACCCAACTGGGTTCCTCGAAAGAAAGCCTCGCAGTTGAAGAAAAATTCGTCCTGGTCCGGGACTCGAACCCGGGACCACCGCCTTTCCGGGGCAGCCGCTCTACCATCTGAGCTAACCAGGCGGCTAGCAGATGGCAGGGCGAAGTCGAATTTGTCGACAACTCGAAGCAAAGGCAAGTATATGATGTAATAGTTCAGCGGAAATCCGCTAGGTGGAGATAAGTAATTAAAGAGAAACTGAGACTTCCACCCAAATGTAGCAATTCGCTACTATGGAAACCCAACTGGGTTCCTCGAAAGAAAGCCTCGCAGTTGAAGAAAAATTCGTCCTGGTCCGGGACTCGAACCCGGGACCTAGCGGATTGCGGATCTCCACCTAGCGGATTTCCGCTGAACTATTACATCATATACTTGCCTTTGCTTCGAGTTGTCGACAAATTCGACTTCGCCCTGCCATCTGCTAGCCGCCTGGTTAGCTCAGATGGTAGAGCGGCTGCCCCGGAAAGGCGGTGGTCCCGGGTTTGAGTCCCGGACCAGGACGAATTTTTCTTCAACTGCGAGGCTTTCTTTCGAGGAACCCAGTTGGGTTTCCATAGTAGCGAATTGCTACATTTGGGTGGAAGTCTCAGTTTCTCTTTAATTACTTATCTCCACCTAGCGGATTTCCGCTGAACTATTACATCATATACTTGCCTTTGCTTCGAGTTGTCGACAAATTCGACTTCGCCCTGCCATCTGCTAGCCGCCTGGTTAGCTCAGATGGTAGAGCGGCTGCCCCGGAAAGGCGGTGGTCCCGGGTTCGAGTCCCGGACCAGGACGAATTTTTCTTCAACTGCGAGGCTTTCTTTCGAGGAACCCAGTTGGGTTTCCATAGTAGCGAATTGCTACATTTGGGTGGAAGTCTCAGTTTCTCTTTAATTACTTATCTCCACCTAGCGGATTTCCGCTGAACTATTACATCATATACTTGCCTTTGCTTCGAGTTGTCGACAAATTCGACTTCGCCCTGCCATCTGCTAGCCGCCTGGTTAGCTCAGATGGTAGAGCGGCTGCCCCGGAAAGGCGGTGGTCCCGGGTTCGAGTCCCGGACCAGGACGAATTTTTCTTCAACTGCGAGGCTTTCTTTCGAGGAACCCAGTTGGGTTTCCATAGTAGCGAATTGCTACATTTGGGTGGAAGTCTCAGTTTCTCTTTAATTACTTATCTCCACCTAGCGGATTTCCGCTGAACTATTACGCCTTTTATCTTAAATCGTCCGACTATTGACAAGTGCAAATAAAGTATTAGGGCTCACGGTACGAAAATGATGTACTTACACTGGCGCCGCTCTTTACGGGCAGCGCAGTGGCGCCTGTGCGATGCCATTACAGCGAGACGTGTTGAAGCTTTTAAGGGTGGCTGACATATTGGCGCACCCGCGTATTTCGTCCGCGCATAGTCGCACCCGTGCTTAGTTAGAACACCTGATCCGAAGAGTTCAAGCACAACGCTAAACCTTGCTATCGCTGTCAGTAAGGACGAAATTGCCTTTTTATTATTTTTTTTGCGATGTGTAGCTGCGTGCACTGAAACCAACGTAAGTATAAGCGTGTTGAAGGTAAATAGAGAGAAATAAACGTTTATTTCTCAACTAGCGAGAGAGAGGTGAGAGATCTAATAGCAAATTAATGTAGGTCGGCTGCTGACAGTCCTTCAACTGCAGATAAGCCATTATTGGCTTGAGATCAGGCTTTTCGTGCCATAAGTAACGTAAAAATCAAAGACGCCGGCGACGCCACCTTCATATTCCTGCACATGCTCTCGATGGCGTCATAAGTTTTGACAGTGTCTTGTCGAGGCTGTAGTTCATCGTTTGTTTATAGAACAAGAACTATATTGCATTTGAAAATTAATTGAGATTTAATCTGCCAACTGCTCTCGGCTCTTCCTGCATAAAAGGATCTGAGTAGGCTATAATATAAAATTTGCGACCTCCCTGCGAAGTAATAGGCGTCGTGGTTTTCGTGAAATTCAGTATAGGAGCTTGCGTTCATTTTATATCTTGGTAAGTGATTACTTTTTGTCGTAAAAATGAGGAGAGAGTTCGCATAGAGCGATCTTCTAATCTGGGGTGAGTCAATGTATATTTTTGTGACCCTTTTAGGCCAAGAGCGAACGAAGCGCTAGTGCACATACAGTGCATATAATGATCGATTGATGGACTTTAACGGCCCAAAGCAACACGAGGGCTATGCAAGAGACCCCAATGTGGATGTCTTCTGCTTAATTTTGACCGTTTCAAGTGCTCTGACGCGCACGCAGTGAGCCTACATAACCGAAGTGTAAACAATAAAGGACAGGAAATAGAAGCACGTTTATTGGAGATTTTTGTGCATTCGGTATTCATGTATGGCAGCTATAGCGGCGTCGTGAATATCATTTAAAATAGGCGTACAGCGATGTTATTTTCCAATAGACGACTGTATCAGTGATACGCAAAAGATGCGTCATAGGCTCAGCATAGAAAAAAAAATTGCAAAGTTAGATTTCGCGTTTCATACAATAAAATGAAGTTACGAGATGTCCGTGCTACGAAAAGAAGGAAATGGCACTGCAGCTTAAGTAAACCCGCGTTGTACGCGTGAAATATATGTATTCAACGTGGCATATTTCTGATTATAATGTACATTTTCTGCATTCTCCGTACAGCCGCATTTATGAGGCACAGGGTGCGAGTGCTGATTTCTTAAATGAAAAAATAAAGATAAACAAAACAAAGGCAATGCTTTTAAAATATTCCACGAGTGGCAGACTCACCAGCGTGCAACTGCGCAGAGCCGAATGGTTTTAAAAGGTAAGAACGAGAAAGAGCTGCAAGTCCTGACGGTAAACAAACCAAATAAATAAAGGAAAGAGACGTCCGAGCCGTCAGCCCAACATCTTAAAGCGCTGCAGTCTGCGTAAAACGCCAAACCGAGGGCGGAGATCTCCCCGTCTTGCTCGCTTCCAAATGGGAATGTGTAGAGTCCGCGCAGTTCTCGTTCGGAAGACAGAGCCAAATGTTTTACATCCGTTCGCAGAGTGCACCGAGCGATCTCGGAGAGGGCCACGGAGGCCACTTGGCCTCTCGCGAAGTCTCGAGTTGGCTTTCAACTTCGGCCCCTTTGCTCCCGCTCTCACATGTCACGCGCAACCGGGCCGCATTGTCCGCGTGCGCATTGCGTCGAGCTCGCCTCTTTTCTGCTGTTTTCCGTGCATGTGCTCTCGTGACGCTTCTTCTTTTATCTTTCATCCTTACAGCTGCTTGCTGTAGTTATTTCTGTTTGTGTGCAAGAGCGTGTTTGAGAGGGCGTTTTGTTTTGTGTTGTAAAGTTTCACCAGGGAAAGCGCCTGCATTCGGCGGTGCGTGCTGCAGTTTCAACTGGTTGTTCAGCGTTCAAGTTTTCCAAGGTTTCAGACAGAGAGAGCACGAAGCCAGGAGCCAGTTTTTCGCCTTGTATTGCCAAATACAATGCGCCGATATTCGAGGACTACGTGAACACTGTGAACGCTGTTTTAAACAAGGAACGTTGGTCGTTACTATAGGCTCTGCACGGCAAAAGTTCTAGACAGATAAAAGTTTTGAAGCAAGCAACCAGAAAACTGTTTCCGTTAAAGCGGTATACACTTGGCGCCCGTAGGCTTGACGAAAGTTTAGAGTAGGGTGCACAATCCGCGCTGGCAGCAGACACGTACGATGGTGCTAGCGCGCCACCGTTCCGCTGAATAGAGACCTCAGTGTCTGCCACTGACATCAGAAATAAAGGTAAACTGAACTTCGTAACATGTCACGGACTTCAGTAGATAGGGATATAGCAGGAAAAGTTTTCCAGGTAACGCTGACAAGCTTGATGAAATCATGCTTTCTTCCCAACTCAGTGACATTACACTGCCTGACCCAGATGTTCCAAAGTTGGATTGCCACTCGCAGAGCAGCATATATTACAGTAACCGGGCCTTGGCGGTGTATGTTCCTTTGCTTCTTAGTTCTGCCATATAGAAGATGACGGCTACGGTAACGCCGCAATACGCAGGGAAAGGTCGTGAGCGTTACTATAGACGTGAAGCATGACGCCGGCTGGTGCTTGCACTCCAGTTCAACACCTTGCATCGTAAATATTGTCGTTGCGTGTTGCTCTTCGCAAAGCAGTGAATGTGTAGAATTGTTTGTTCTTGTATAGCGTCGCATACTATAGCATAGCGTCCACTGGTTCCGTCGAGAGGAGTCGCCAACGACTAGCGGGAAGACAAGCGTATCTTTTATTGTTGTAAACGAAATAGTGACGAAAACAACATATAACCCGGGGAGGGTTAGTCAGCGTCACTCATGGAAATGGCGGCCATGAGTGGCGATGGAGTGTGTGAAGACGATCGTTCAAGATACTGGAGGCTTTTCAGGAAACTTTCGTTATGCTGCCAACAACAATACAAGCAACTTGCGTCTTCTATCTGTAAACAGCGCAGGAAACCTAAGGCTAATAGAAAAAACACACACCACCAAACGCTATCTGGGGGTATTATCGCGAACACATTATTGGAGTGCTTTATTGCGAATAGCGTTAACAGCTCATTGTCGGATAACGATTGGATGCGCCCCGTCATTGGCGAACTAATGTTTTATGAACTATGAACGTTGAAAAGAGACTTAGACATTAAACCAGTCAACCAATTTAACTTAACTAGAAACGAAAACTTGCGCATGACTATTTTTCGTGTTGGCTCAATAGTTTACTATGGACGTTGAAAAGGGACTTCGACATTAAACCAGTCAACCACTTTAATGTAACTAGAAACGAAAACTTGCCGCATCACTATTTTTCGTGTTGGCTCAATAGATTTCCGAGAGCAAGAATGATTTATGGAAACTCCGAAACCACCGTGCACAGCCAAGAGCCCCCATGGGCACATAATTTACATACGCGGGATTTATGAGCGGTCTAGCGATGCTTTTGGATTGCTCTTTTTTATTTTTTAGCTTATTTTGGGGGCTTATATTGCGCGATCATTGACTTTGCTGTGTTCTATTTTTTTTAACAAAAGAAAATATGCCGTGTGAAAATTGTTTGCAGTGCGAACGTTAGAGGAGAAAATGTCGTAAATTCGGCACCTGTTGCTGTTGGTTCAATTAGCTTTAACTTTGGGATCAGGTGGAGAGGTGTGTTTCCTGCTACATCATGTGTCTTCTGTGTTGGTTAAGGCGCTATGTTGTTTTCCGGTTGCTGTGTTTTCTTAGGTCTTTATTTTTATTTTGCGCCGGAACCCTAACGCCTGTACGTCATAGTGACGTCACGGATTTCACCATACCCTTTAGTATTGTGACCGGTGTGCCTATGCAAAACTTCTTGAAACCTGCAAAGTTATATCTTTGGTTCTTCTAGAATGCAGTGCAACCAATCTTTACCGATAGAAACTTGACTACAGACTCGAACAAATGCTGTCAATATCCATGACGTCACGGTGAGCTAGCGCGCGAAGTTAAGGCGGCGTCGCCACCGGCCCTTCCGTGTTTGCGTTTTTTTCTGACTTACCAAGCCTCCTCTCGCGGTAAGAGTGGCGTTTTTAATACTGTAGAAGGGTAATCTACCAATACACCTCAAATAATTTTTTTAATATTTAGTGTTTCTTTATTTTTGAGAATATTTTTTTTTAATTTTGGTTGGTTAATGAACCGGAAATGTGCACCTAAAAATCTGCTTTCGCTTGTCATTCGATAATTTCTGTTTTCAAGTACCACGGTGTGGAGCCCATACAGATGTTTCGATGGGTTGCGACATTGATCTTTCGCTGTGTTTTTACGCACAGCGGTCTAGTGGCAGGGCATCCGCCTTGTTTACGGGAGGTAGTGGATGTGAATCCCGATGTTGCCTGACAGCCGCTGGATTTTTTAAATGCGCAGCATTTCTTGGCGAACATTTGTCACCTTGACAGTATCTATCTATCTATCTATCTATCTATCTATCTATCTATCTATCTATCTATCTATCTATCTATCTATCTATCTATCTATCTATCTATCTATCTATCCGCCTACGTCTTGGTGCTCTCATGGTCGTATCGTTAACTAGGTATTTAGCAAAATTGGCATACTATGACAGCAGTGTATGACGAACATAAATGATAGGTCATGGCATGAATATCATGACATGTGTGTCATGTAGGTCACGAAACAGCCGCCTACGTCTTGGTGCTCTCATGGTCGTTTCGTTAACTTGGTAGATACCAAAATTGGCATAGTATGACAACAGTGTATGACGAACATAAATGATAAGTCACGACATGAATGTCATGACATGCGTGTCATCTAGGTCATAAAACAGCCGCCTAAAATGAAACTAACTCAGCAAAAAAAGAGTCACACTCTAAAACCACTGAAATTGGTTCGGACGTGGGTACTAAGTGAAGGCAACACTAAAGTATGATGCTAGAAGTCATAGTCATGAGCATGACTCAACAAAGATGACAATGACTCAGTGAAAAAAGAATAACACTCAAAAACCACTGAAATGGGTTTGGACGTGCGTACTAACTGAAGGAAACACTAAAGGATGGTGGTAGAAGCCATGGTCATTACCATGACTCAGAAAAAATGACAACTCAGCGAAAAAAGATTAACACTCAGAAACCAATGGAATGAGTTCGGATGTGGTACTAAGTGAAGAAAAAGGCTAAAGGCTAAAATCATAGTCATAAGCATGGCTAAGGCTTTCGCCTTAAGGTCTCCTAGGCGTTGCTAAAGGGACTCCTGAGGACTCGTGACGTGAATGTCACAACATGCGTGTCATGTAGGTCATTAAAAAACCGCCTACCTCTTGGTGCTCTCATGGTCGTTTCGTTAACTTGGTAGACTCCCCGCACACTGATTCGCATGACATCGATTCTTACAGGGCGTGGGATCTGCCGGCTTTTTCATTTTCATTTCTTTTTTTTTTTTCTGATGTCTTGCCTGAGGAGACAGAGGCCAAAGGCTTCAATCGCCTGACGGTGGCCTCTGCTCCCCACAGTTCGCAATTATTGCAATACAAGAAATAAATCACAAATAAAATGTTCAGAGCTACACACAAACGAAAAATGATGCAAAAACCAAAGTGATGATCACAGTGATGAAAAAAAAAAAAAAACATTTACATTTCGTCACATGAGTAGAGTAACACAGAAAATTTCTATATTTGTTAGCAATGAAGGAGTAATATTATACACTCAATATTGCAGAAAATCGAAGTGTTACAACAATGGTCCATTACAGTATCATATCCTGAAACAAACTGAAGTAACAGGAGTAATTGTAAGTGTCACTTATTCACATTAACTACACATTTAAAGTGTTACGGAACAAAGTAGTAATTAGTACATTTTCTAGCTTGGAGATGGTCACATTCCGACTTCAGTAGTTATGAGATGGATCTTGAACATATGCTTTAATTTTTTTGGTGGATTTCTCCAGCTGATTATGTCTTCATATTTATCCAGGAAACGCGTATGATAATGTATAGTCTTCTTTCCATAATTTGCCCTGACTTTAGGTAGTAGACGTTCAACTTTCCTCAATCACTTTCGGTAGTAGTTTATTCTTTAAAAGCATTCGTATTGTGTATATGGTGCATAAGCTTGAATAAGTATATCTGATCGGCTTTTAACATGTTATGTTTAATGAATAATTCCCGCGTTCGTAATTCGCGTATGTCTCCTATATAATTTTCAAGTAGACGCAGTACCCTTTTTTTGCAAGACTAATAATTTATTGTAGTTGCAGTCAGTAGTTGTGCCCCAGACTAAAGTACAGTATGCAATTTTTGAATACACTAATGAGTAATAAAGGTTTCTCTTCAGCCGCAGCGGTATTAAAGAATTAATTCTCCGAATGCAACCTATGGCTTTGGCTATGTCTGAGGTCAAATGTAATGTGTGTGTATTCCAGGTCATGCTTTCGTGGAACCAGACTCCCCAAAATTTCTGTTCCTTCGTCCGCGTAATTTGTGTCGATCCATAATTGATTACAGTATCGCATGCGTCAGGTTTGTTTGGTGGTGCAAATAATATGTACTGTGTCTATTTGCATTAAACTGTAGCTTGTTATGTTGTAACCATGTAGATAATTCTTCTAGATAGGAGTTTGTCATCGCTTCTACTATGTCTTGTTTAGGGCCGATCTCCGCCAAATCATTAATGCAAAGCAAGAACAACATTGGCCCGAGAAAGAACAACGTTGGCCCAGCGATTAATGAGTAGAAGTCTGTTTCTCTCTCTCTCTCTCTCTCTCTTCCATCCCTTTGTATATCTCAGCTTGACAAACGCCAAGACGTCAGAAAAAAATGGCGTTTTGGGGGCGGGGGATGGGGGGGAGTTTGGTGTGCGCGCGCCTTCAGTGCGGTCGTGCGGCTCAAGCTTACAAGTCAAGGTCTATCCTCGGGTATGAGGAACTTTTATAGCTTGGCACGTTAGATGCTCCGCGTGGTTGCGCTTCAGCTATTTCTCCTTCGGCGGCCCTGCACCTTCGCGATTTCTCGCTGTGCGACGAACACTTAGTTGCAGGGCGCTGCGCTCCGCAGAATCGCGTTCCAGTGCGATCGAAGGCGCGGGTGGAGACGCCAGGAGCCCACGACCGTTCTTGCATGTCTATCTCGAGTTCGAGGCAGCACTCGAGTGGACTATACCTTTCTGAACACCGTTTCTGCTTTGTTCTTCCGACTTCCTTTAAGGCAATCTTAAAAACGTATTCATGGGGCGAAGTGTCGTGCTGTATTGTTCCGTGTATTTAAAGGTACGCTTGCCTCAGTGCATAGGCAGACACGTTATTTATCCTCCACCACCCGATGCAAAGAGTACCGACTGCTGGCGCACATTTCCCGCTAGCCGATGCCCTCGCAGGTATAGAACTTCCAGTTTGCGCAGAGTCGGATGCCTGTATTATGAAACCTCTCGGAAAGGACCTCGCAATGACTGTCAAGTTCATTCATTCATTCATTCATTCATTCATTCATTCATTCATTCATTCATTCATTCATTCATTCATTCATTCATTCATTCATTCATTTACTTTAACGTCGCAGATCAACACACGGGAAGTGAGAGACTCTGTAGTGAAGGGCTGCCGGTATAGGAATAATTTGGGCCACCTGGGGTTCCTTAAGTCCACCTGAAGCGCGGTACACAAGAGTTATTTTTAGTTTTTACTTTTCATTCCCGCCTCTATCGTCAGCAGTGGAGCCTGTGACCGCGTACTCAGCAGCATATCGCAAAAGCCACTGAACCACCAGGACGAGTTTTCGGTGTGAGTGCGAATATGTAAGGACAGCACAGCGCCTCAGTACGACGGCGAAGTTCCTTCCAAACGCGACGTACTCTGACTTGGCGCATTCACTGCTCCGGTGCATCTTGCTTGCTCCCTTCTTTCGCCCACACATCTACATTTTCTTCGTGCACTCGCGGAAAAGCCCCCTCCCCGATGCCACAGTTGCGGTGGTCTCCTGTACCAGATACATGCGGTCCTGCTCTCCTTCCCACGTCTTCTTCTCATCCAGCTACTTGCATCCCAACCGTAAGGCTGCTGACGCCGTATCCGCTGCAGGCTCAGCGGTACCTGGCCGCCTTCATCACTGCATTGATGAAGACTGCGCCCGTGGAATCCTGAACTGAGAGACCCCTTCCACCACTGCTACTATACCTGACATTTGATAAAGATAAATAGCATCTCTGTCTTAGCTTGGTCCTGCTCGCCTGGCTGGGTCTCCGTCAAATGTAAGGCGCCGAAGCGAAAACGTTATCTTTAATCCAGGCATGTAACAACTGTGCACTAGGGAATCGTACGTTCTCGCAAGGCTTGCACATTTCTCGAACTATTACCCACCATCGCAAGTAATAATCGCTAGCCACTGGACTGATTGTTTCATATTTACCATGTAGTGGACGAAACAGCGGTAACGGAGCTCGTGGATAAGATAGTGTCACAAAACTAATCAATACAAATTCGACGCAAGCCAAGCCGGGCAAAGCTGCTCGGTGTACATTCGTATTTTCCTTGAAGTCACAAACGTCGGAGAGAGCCAGCCAGGAAACAAGAAAGTAAGAAAATGCACGTATTCTTACTGAACAATGTGCGCTGTCGAGGTCGACCGCCGCATTGAAAGCCGGACATCGATGGAACCTCCCGCCTTGAAAGTTGTAACCATCATGTCTGTCTTAGTCTCTTAGCCCCGTTAAAAAGAGCACTGTTTGCATTAAGAAGCAAACATCACTCTTGCTCGCACAACACTTCTGCTTTTTTTGGATCTTTAACATTACGCGATGCTTGGCAGAGACTGTGATGTTCGTCAGAAAAACAAAAAGACAAATATGCAAATGGTGCCACTTATTGAACCGTGCATGACGAATTTCATGCTTCGGCGTTTCAGTGCCGAACCGCTTTGTCGACACGCGGCCCCCGCTCGAGAATGACACGGAAGGACGTGCACATCCGTTTTTCGCTTGCCGAGGAAAGGTGCCGCCTCTGCGCCTTTCAGACCAGCTCTTCTCCTCGCCTTCCGTTTACGTTCCTATCTATATGTTTCCTTTATTTTTAACTTTAGTGACGCCATTTTTTTTACATCCGGCGGGAACAGTTCGCGATTGCCTTTGTGAGCATAGAAGGAAGCAAAGACAGGCGCACTTCGCTCGTCGTTAGAGCAGTTGTTTGCCTTTATTTTGTCGTTTTGGCTACGTCCCATTCCATGTTTGCCTAACAATGCGTGACGTGTCGCGCACTCGTGCACGTTTCAGTTGGCAGCCGCTGCCCGCGAATGCGCAGTGATTGGAACGCTCGTCTTTTCGGACCAACGACGCGCCCAGTTTCGTATTTTGAGAGCTGCTATGACAGCTGCACGCAAACTGAAAATTTGGTGTCGTAAATCGGCCCGTATACGAACAAGAAAACGCGATTGAACTAAGCAAGGTGCAGCGCACCTCGTGAGTTCTGCTTATCGTCTATCGTTTATACAGACCCCACTTTCGTTTATATAAATAGTAAGATTGTCGGGGAAATATGCTCTGTCATTCAAAAATAGCTTTAAAATGACTTAAATTCTTTCTTTTGCGCTTCTTCCGCGACGTTTCGGCTTGTTCGGGACTTCTTTCGGGTTGTTCGAACGCGTAGTCAACGATTCGACCGATGGTAAACAGGAGTTTGTCATTGTGGTGCTTTTAAATTTGATATTTATTCTCAGCTGCCTAAATTAGGCTCGAAATTAGAGGGTTTATGAGCATTTTTTCTATGTCGTCAGCAAGAAGGAAGTGTCCATTGTAACCATTACCGTGGGCGAAGCTTAGACGGAGCTGTTCGCACTTCCAACTTGTACGAGGAATAAGTCGTCAGTCTCATTTACCTTACTGATGTATTCTTGTAGCCACTATGGATCGTGTACCAAACTTATTGAATCTGTTTATCCATTTAATCATTTCAGAAAAGTTATACGAAACATGTATTTTCACGTTAAACGAAGCAATCACTCGCAAAAGAAATCTATGGGAAAGCCAGGGCTCCCATTTCGACGCTCTTGCCGTTGTGGCCTCAAAACATGGCCTATATATCTATGACAGCACGGCCTCGTCGCGTCTTCCACCCTCAGCGAACTTATTTACCCTTATCTTCAGCACAACTAACAAAAAGAGTACAAGCCGGCCAGTAACAATAACACCTCAAACACACACCAAAAGCAAAATACGCCCTGAATATACATTTAGCATTATGAAACGTCGTTCCAGCGCACAAATGAACACGTTGCAATAATATACGTTGAAGTATTAAATATAGGCTTAAGAGACCGCCTATATTTAAAAGGAATCAAATTGTCACTCTTTTGAATTTGTTGCAGTAATTTTAACGATCGGCACTGCATCCTTTATGAAACCGGTCACCGGTGGTTAGTGGTTATCCAAGTACACGGATAGACTGAATACAGTACTTTTAGACAGCCATTGCGACCGCTTGTATAGGTTGAACTAATTTCTTTCACTTTTATTCCAATTTGTCGTGCTGAGGTATATTCAGAATACGCCTTCCAGCGCACGCTGCGCTTCCCAGTTTACAAACGTCACAATTTTCGCATTTTCAACTCCTTCGAGAGCAGCATAACTAAACAACGGCATGTGTAAATTAGAACTGTGTCAATAACGGGAGAAAACGCGGATTATAGTGAACTCTGAAATCGACATTTCATACTTGCACCCTCGGAATAGTGTGCATTCACTCGGCGATGAGAGCTGCTTTAGCTTCCATTGAGCGTATACGTGTATATCAGCGAATATTAATTGACTCGCTATGCCGTTGGAAGTCATAGTTCATTTCTATCTCGACCGCATAAAACAGTTTGTGGGAGAAAAAAAATTAAAGGCAACAGTTTTTTCTTTTCCCCTCGTGAAAAAAGCGGGATTTGTTTTTGACCTGACCATCAATAGATCTCCGTAATGCTTTTTTTTTTTTTAGATTTTAAAGCGAAGCTCTCTTTGCGAACCATCCCGGGCTTTCCTGACCGGGACTAGGTGTTGCTGTTTTTCCCGAATAGCTCATACATAAAAAAATATATTCAAAATTTCTAGAAAGAAAGATTACGTGCCCGATGGTGGAATCAAACTTCGGTCTCCCTTCACAGCAGCATGATTATCTTGCCATTAGGCTAGTCTTTTTCTTTTTTTACACACGCACACGCGTTATCAATCATTAGGCCACAATCGCACGTATTCTCCATTCGTTTCCAACGCCAACTAGCTCTTTGAGATAATCACCGCGTGTGGAGCACATTCGCGCTCGCTAGTTTCACTTACGTCTAATCCGCAGGAATGAAATGGCCAAATTTGTTTCATTTGATTAACCGCGTCACGAAATCTTCGCTCCATATAGATTCGCAGATATGCGTCGGATCGTTTTTTGCACTCCATTGGCAAGTGTGTGAAATGTTTTTCTTACACATGAAATCTGAATCTGGGGGAGCCTTCGGCTCGCCTAGATCTCAGTTCCTCAGGACTCTATAAATAAAGTTTTTGTCATGTCATGAAATAGAGCATTCCGCACAGTCTGAGCTAGCTCACTGTGCTTAGTTGAATCAGCTTTGTGCCATGAACCAAATGATAAGTCGTCTTTGCAGCGAACGTTATTCTTCTTGTATGAGCATTGAAAACAAAGAAGAGAAAAGCAAAACCGCGAGAGAGCCCAAATTGCACCTTTCGTAAATTGTGCATGCAAGGTTTTTCATTCCCTTATACTTGGTGATTCAGTGAAGGCTTTATGTAATCCGTAGAATACACCAACAGTGATAACCTTATTTTTTATGACACATTATTCGCGTGGGTGAAAATTAGAACTATGACAGATAACGCTTCCTTAACTAAAGTTTCTTAGCTTTTTAAAATCTTAGCTTTTAGAAACTAAAGTTTCTTAGCTTTCTTAATCTTTTTCTTAGCTTTTTAATTTATCGTGATTGTGGACTTGAAGCCTCAAGACAGCCAGGTTCGCTTACTAAACATCCTGACACGAGCACCACTTTCGGTGTATTCCCGAAACTTGCGGAAAGGTACGACGATTGGGCCATTCTTCTTTATGAACGCTTTCCCTATATCTAGAGGCATTTCGTCCTGTAGGCGAAACAGGCGGCCGCCAATATCGCGGCACTTCGGGAAGGGCGCAGCACGCCTCGTAGCCCCTCACCGCTCTTCACCGGCAGGTTTCACGAGCTACATAGGCAGAGCGGGCTTCGTAAGCGATGCCCCAACCGAAAATTGGAACGTATAATGCGGAGACAGTATAATGCGCAGTCACCTGGGTAACGTGTTGAGGGTCTCCGCGTCTTGCAGCCTTTACTGGTAGGCATGTCATCGCTGTCACCGGTGGACCGTTAGAGTTACAGAATGGGTACCAAGAGAAGGGAAGCGTAGCCGAGGACGGCAGAAAACTAGGTGGAGTGATGAAGTTAGGAAATTTGCAGGCGCAAGTTGGAATCAACTAGCGCAAAACAGGGGCAATTGGATGTCGCAGGGAGAGGCCTTCGTCCTGCAGTGGACATAAAAATAGGCTGATAATGATGATGTTATCGCTATGGTGCAGAACGCTGTGCAGAATTTAACTACTTCACGAAAGCTTCGCTTCTCAGATTCCAGCATGTGGGTTGGATCTGCGTTCTTTTTTAAAAAATAAGTACTGAAAGACTTCGCTGAAACGCCTGGCATGAGTGCAAAAGGAAAACACGGCGTCTTTCTGTGGTCTCAGCGAAAAAGGGTCTCTGGGGAGTGCTTTACAGTACGCGTACAGTAACCGTGTGTCTGTTTGCGTCATGTTTCGCGACCCTGTTTTCTGAAATTCTTTAGCGGAAGTGTTCTCTTTTCTTGCTGTTAACTCGTCGCTGCTTGTGGAATATAGAGCAACGTGTCTCTCCCTTGTTCGCAGCTCGCTCGACCGGCTGGAGCGGTGCCTCCAGGCGGCCTCCAACAACGCGGGCTGCAAGGAGGAAGTGAGCGCGCTGGTGTCCACTCTGCTGCGCGTGGCGCGCAACTTGCTGGGCGACGTCTACAAGACCCGCTGCCGGTTCAAGTGCAGCTCGGCCTGGTCGCTGTCGCCGCCGCGGCTCATGGTGCTGCTGCTTTTCGCGGCAGGCCGTGCTGAGCGGCCGCCGCTTATAGACCGCCGGGGTTTAACCAGCTGTCGTTCCTCTGGGCGGCCTTGCGACCTCGAGGTCCCGGACCTCAACCGTCACTCGTTCGCCTGATTTCTTCGCATGAACGGTCCACATCGCCGAAACGGGGAGTTTGTTTCTGACTTCGTACGGACCGACGTGATGTACCTACTTCATCTGGCCAGACTGCAAGAGCCGTCTGCGCAGGCGCCACCGCTGCCGTCATGGCGTGCACGAACTAAGTCGGTCGATTCCGTGGTGGGCCCTCGTTAATGCGTTCTTCTCGAACAAGACGATTGTTGTTTTGTGCTCGGAGTGACAAGGGCGTTTGCTTACATCGCACTCTAGTAACTATGATGCTACGAGCGCTTGACTTCAACGGTCTCAGGGGAAAGCAATTCCGATACCGTTCCTTGTGTCAAATTGAACTTTCGGTCGGCCTGAAACTTGAGACCGTTTCGCAACGCGTCATCATTTCATGAGAACGAATAGCTCTTCCTTCCCGAGGCTCAAGGAAGGCACCGAAACACAGGAACGGATAAACTACGAGCAGCCAACAGTTTGATAACATGAAGACACCGCGCATATATCAAGCAGGACGGCTGTCATTGAAACATCGGCAGACTGGCACGTCACAGGAGCATACCGCTATGCTCCACTGACATTGTGCGTGGCGCGTTACTCAGGAGTTCTTGTGGATATCCGCATCATGGTGGACCCTACTTTGTATTGCTGTGCTCAATCTAAACCCCTCGACCGACCACGCAACTGCTTTCTTGAATTTTCGAGAAGGCACAGGATGTGTTGTCACGACCCCGTTGTGCGCGCTATCTCGAACTCCCGCTTTATCCGCCACTGGTGTCCGCTCCATGGTATATTGTGGACAGTCCTTCAGTACTTTGAAAGCAAGTAGAAATGTGTGCCATTGTGTGAGAAATGATTAATCTTGTTTTTTACCGATACCTATTTTTTTTCTCACTGAAATGTTCTGCAATAGATACCATGGCCCAATGTTGTCTTGAAAGAGAAAGTTTACAGCTGTATAGAGGAAGTTTGCATGTCATGCTTTTCTTTCTCACGGCCTTTCACAATTGGCGATCACTGTGTGTTGAAGTGACTTAATCGCATTCAGGGGGCTACACAAACAAAAGAAAAATTTATGAAACGTGCTTATCAGCCCTTACAAAAAAAACGAAAAAAAAAACAAACAAGAAAAAACACTAACAATTGAACGTGAAACGACTTGTAGCCTAGGTATAGGGGAGAAAGCACGCAGCATGCCAGTTCAACGTGCCGAGTGCTGGCTGGAGGCGTGATTGATTTAATTGCAATGGAACTAGGGGATGCACAGTCGGCAGTTCTTGGCGCCATAACTCTTCTATAGCAATACATTCTCTCAGTGCATTTTTTTTTTCAGGGATACTTGAGATGCTGACGCAGTGTTCAAGAAGCTTATTCTCTGCATCGCACTTGTGCAGCCGTAAGTCCTTCGTACTTAAACGTCAGTACGGCCGTGATAGCACAGCCTACTGCATTTCCTCGCGGACCTGAGAAATCTTCAAACCTAGAGGGCCATGCGTTTTCTATTGTTTCCTATTTGTAATTGTTTTGCGTCTTTGTCAGTTATCTTTGATTTCGTTGCCGGCTTTCGTGTGTGACAACAGGAGCACCACCTGTGCCGGCCCACTCAGACGAGCTGTTCTGCTTCTACACAGTGCATGAGTAGCCTTCACAAGACTGCCGTCACCGGCCCCTGCATTGGTGTATTGTGACACATCATCTGTGCTGGCATGTGCGCATCCGCGCGAACTGGTGTGTTTGGTGACACGGCCACTCCCACACCTCGCCACCGCTTTACCAGTTGCATCTGTCTAAGGGGGATGTGTGTCGGACCTGTGATGCCTGCGTGCGCACGTTGAAGAGATCGGACAGCGGAATGACGCCGCGACTTAACGAAGGATTAGTCAACTGCGTGAGCCTATTGTTCTTAGAAAACCTAGTGCGTGAACTGTTGTGCCGCTTTGGCGAATTTGTGTTATTTTGAAACTAATTCGGCCTCTGGAGACGGTAAAATGCGAGCAGGTACAGCCGCATTCGATATGGCGAGCCGCCTTGTGTCGGCTTAATTGTGCGCCATGTCGCTCCAGCCACACGGCGGATGAACAGTATAGTATAAGCACAGAATTAGCTATACGGGCTAGGGTACTGTTGCTGTAAAATTTAGTGCGAATTTAGTACGCTGATTGGCGACGAATTATGCACGGTGATTTATGACTTTCGTTCTCTGCGATGATGTTTTGCCTGGCAGCAGATGCAACGATAAAGCCTTCAAAACATACCTGACCAACAAGCGTACTTTGATGGGCTGTTGCAAAGATACTTTCCTGGATCACTAACTACCCACACTGTACCTATACATCGGCGTTCCAAAAATCATCCAACTTAACACGATCCCTGCAAGTATGCGAGAACGTGAGTCAGAAAGTAGCTGTGCATTGTTTCATAGCGTAAAGAACGTTCTACGCCATGACCGAATGAACCACTTCGCAATAGACAAAGTGTGGCGCATTCATGTGGCTGGAAACACACGTACTTGAGCGAATGTAGCTGTTGACAATTCTTCACCTTCACGTGAATTCGGGTCTGCCTCAGACAACTGATAGCGCGTGCGTAATTGTCGGTGACGTAGCTGCAGAGTGCTTTCGTGTGCTGCTCAAAGAAATGAACAGGCCTGGAATGCAGATCGGATTCGACTCATACACTGCCAGTTGAGGCTTTGCGTGTTCCTTTGCTGTCGTTCATTCAGCCACGGTCCCAATTTGTGGTCGCCAATTGTGCTGTAATGCGATTAGGTATCAATGCAGGTTGCTGTAATTCTGAGTCTCAGTTGAAACATTTTGTCCCTGAACTTGGAAACAGCGGGCAGTGCAAACAAGGATTCATAATCTGCGCAGTTTTGGATAACTTGACGCTATCTATCCTTTCGGCATTATTCATTAGGCGTCAGTTGCTCAACCGACCCACTTATCGACGTAAGCGCAGTGTTTTAAACGACGTTTCAAACCTACTTACGACATGTCAAAAAGTTGTTACTGACGCTTTGTTATGCTGTTTAATTTTGCAATACGGCCAGATTGCCGTTGTGCGCCTATGTCACGAGAAAGTGTCCGTAAGTGTCCCGTTGCGGTTGATCGAAGAATGTGCGAGAACTCTAGAAAAGTACATGGTGTGCACAAAGACTGAACATGCTATTTCGCTGGTGGCGTAGGTGTCAACGGCAGCAGTCGTTGCCACTTGCAAGTCATGTGCTGTGTAGCACCCGCTGATAAATTCTCGCCTCTAGGAATGTTAACCGGAAAACCAAAGACAGATTATCGCCAGAGCTATAAATAACTTATTTCACAGTGTATGACAGCGCCATTTACTATGCCCTTCTCTAGCCCCTGTTCCTTTTTTTTTTTTTCTGGTTACGTTCTGTTTTGCAAAAACGAGCACGCGAGGGCGAGCTTTCCAATTTGACTCACCTGGAAAAGTAATGAAAATATCCGGTAACATGCTTTGGCGAATGAATTGCCAAACGCCGTCCGCTGGATAAATGCTACTGTAGAGGCATATACATAAATGTGCGATTTCTTCATAAGAATAGCTTGTGGAATTTCTAACCGTATGATCTGCCGATGTGGCTGCATAAGGATCTGGTGTGCCTATTTCACATGTGCACAGATGTTGTGCTCGAAGAAATTTTCGAAATGTGTGTGCTTTCTCGAAAAGCGCAAGAAATCTAAGTATTTATTAATAAAAACTGTGATGCTCCGATCCCTAATTGGAACTTTTCAGATCCGCTAGGCGCCTTTACCGTAAAGCCGACACTTTGGCATGTCACATTTCAGAGTGAAGTATAGGGAGTCTCAAAGAACGGAGCGAGATTTCCATTCTTGCAACCTTTCTTGAAGTGTTGTGCAGTCCACCTGTCTTTGCGGTACAGTGCCGCCCTTTTCCTTTGTTTCTCGCGAGCGGAACTGAGCATTGTTGTGCACTCGTGCGTGCGTCTACTCATTTTGGTTACCAGCTGCTTGCGTAAGTTTCTTTTGTAAAAGATTTTTTTACTGCCGTATAACTCGGCGTTTTCTTCTTCTTCGTTGACGTTCGAGCGTCTCTTTCATTCCTTTTTCTCGCAGTAAGGGCTTCCCGATGGTAGTTCTTTCAGTGTCTTGTGAAGAATGTATTTCATTGCCAATATTGGCGGAACGAATATAAGCTTGGTGCTGTGCCTGTCCAAAGCGCAAGCCTATTTTCTTTCACGCGCATGATTTTTATTTGTTTGTTTGTTTTTTTTTCGAAAGCAACGGGTGCATATTTGCACTGCTTGGTCATCGCTAAGCCTTCTTCCCTGATGGCTAAGCGACGTAGCCGAGCCTTTCTCGAATAACGCCGCCTGTTCAAGCGCCCCAATGCGCAGGTTTCTCTTCCTTTGCTCAGCCACTTTCAGGCCTTCAGCATTTTGCTTAATGTCCCCTTTCAGTGGCCGACCTAAAGAACTGCTCATCGAGATGACCATGCTAGCGAAACTTTCGTTCTTCTATTCAGAAAAAAAAAGTGTGCTGATATATTGACATTGTTGATCCTGTTGTAGTTATGATTAAAGACAACATTTCTTTTTCATCATATATTGCATTCGTGTGTTTTCACTGGGGGCTGCAGAAACGAGCCATCGCTTAAGCTCTGCAGTTGAACTGCAGTTATTTATTCAGTACAGCAACCGTAAACTAGCTCTACAGGCACTCGCCGACAGTCAACTCCCTCAACTCACATCCAGGTAAGTTTAAAGTAGTTAATTGAAATCGGGGGAATATGGAGGAAGCGAAGCAGAAGAGCCCATTCAAGTGAGTGTCAGTTTCAGTTTATTTATTTCGTAAGTGCATGCTTACATAAATATTGTGAGCGCAACACATGCCTGACTTTCATCTTCACCATCTCTAAATATCATCATCCATTGCACATCTTCCTCATATGTATATATAATCATCAGCTGCAAAGCTTCATATTCGTGTGGCAGCTCGAGCACGGCGTCGAATATTTTTCTAGCCTTGACCTTAGAGCAGGCTACTGGCAAATACCGATGCTCGAATCCGACTAGGAAAAAACGGCGTTTGCACCCCAGATGGGCTCTACGAGTTTAATGCGATGGTTTTGTGGCTCTGGCAATGCGCCTGCCACCTTCGAATGCATGATCGATAATGTCTTGCGTGGTTTGAAATGGAAGACCTGTCTGTGCTATCTCGACGAAATTGTAGTGTTTTCAACCACGTTCTCCCAACATTTGCATTGTCTTGATGAAGTCCTTGCCTGTCTTGAAAACGGTGGCCTACAATTCAACACAAAGAAATGCAGTTTCACCAGCAAGCCCATCAAGGTTCTGGGGCACTTAGTCAGCAAAGAAGGTATTCGATCGGACCCTGAGAAGCTTGACGCCGTCCTCGAATTTCGTCGTCCGCTGCGTCAAAAATACCTGCGCAGTTGTCTCTTCTTGCTTCCGGAGCTTTATACGCAACTTCGCTGCGCTTGCGTCCCCGTTCCATCAACTCCTCGCAATTAACGTGCCCTTCGTTTGGTCCGACGAATGTGAAGGGGCTTTCCTGGCTTTGAAACATGTCCTGACGTCGGACCCGGTGCTGTGCCACATCGATCCGAGCGCGCCCACTATCCTTCACTCGCTAGCAGTCATGCTTTCGGTGCCGTTCTACTGCAACGTGGCAACACCTTTCGCGAACGAGTAATTACTTACGCTAGTCGTATTCTAACCGCTGCAGAGGAGAATTACACCGTAACTGAGTAGGAGTGCCTTGCTGTTGTTTGGGCAGTGCAAAAATTTCGCCCATATCTCCAGGGCCGCCATTTTACAGTCGTTACCGACCATAACGCACTGTGCTGGCTTTCATCGCTAAAGAACTTATCTGTTC